>NC_034591.1:14272195-14285894 GCF_900095145.1 Mus pahari
GAGAGAGAGAGAGAGAGAGAGAGAGAGAGAGAGAGAGAGAGAGAGAAGAGAGCACCTAGTTTTGAACTAGATTACTCATGGTCTTAGAAACTTGGAGACCTCATATAGGTCTCTGTGTGTCTTCTTTAGCTGTTCTGCCTCGTGCGGATGGTGTAACCATCCTCTTGCTACCATCTGTGGGAACTAAAAGGGGGTGTGGCAGGAGTAGGAAGGGAGGATAGCTCACATCCGGCCAGAGTTCCTCCTATGCTCTGGGCAGGCAGATGTGGGAGGGTTGCCAGACGCTTTCTACTTGGCCCTGGTGGGCATCTAAGCCATTGACCCCACTCGGAGGGTGCACAAGCGGCAGCCCCAACCTGGGGCCTCAGAGCTACACCCTGTAGCCCCAGGGTTAAGGGAGGGAGGGCTTAGGGAGAGAGGTTCCCACACAGGCAAGAGTCTAGCAGCAGGCCTTGAGTCCAGGAGATAGTCTATTTAGAGCTTTATTGCAGAAAGTCAGGGGAGAGAGAGAGGGGAGGGAGGCAGGCCATGACCAAGAGGAGAAAGGGGAAAAGGAGAGAGACAAGAAAGGCTAGAGAGGAAGAGGGAGAGAGAGGAAGAGAGTGAGAGTAGAGAGGAGTGTAAGGTGAGTAAGAGCAAGAGAGTGAGGAGGGGCCAAACAGCCCCTCTTAAAGTATGCTGCTATCTTTTCTGTTGCTAGGTAACTGGGGAGGAGTCTAGCCTGAAGGTCAGAAGCTTGGGGCATTGCCTACATGAATACTAATCATGCTTCTCCTGAGGGGGCTGTGGGGGCAGTAACTTTGGAAGGAGCCAGAGTTCCAGGAGCACGAGGGAACACCTACAGTGCCATGTAGGTGAATTTTCATCACTCCGGGTTTCAGACCTCAGCTCTACTGGAGACCAGACTGTCTGTGCATATCCCACTGCCCCATACCTCAGCTCAGCACTCAATGGAGTCCTTTCCTGTGTTCACTGGTGAGCACTACTACAGAAAGTATGAAACCGCACCTTCAGATCACCATGTGTGGGAGTTAGTGTTGGAAGGGCTACTGAGAGTTCACCTTCCTGCAGGAAGTGCTGCTTTTCAGTAAGCCAACCTGCTTTTGCACCCTGAAAGCCTCTGTGCCAATCAATCCATTCTGTCACAGTGGCACTGGGGTTGGAAACATTTATCATTTTTGGGTAATAGACAGGGAGCCAATGCTTTGTGACTAAGGCCAGTTGACCTGGCACTTGAAAACCAGGATCCCAGCCCCTTTGAATTCAAGCTGTACCAACCTCCACCTAGACATACCTGAGATCTACTGTCACCCCTTCCCCTAAAGTCCTCAAGTACTGGCCTGACCTCTCTTGCTTTGTCCCCTGGTCCCTTGATTTTTAAGTGTCTAGGATGAGGCATATAAAATTTGCTTTTGGAGAGAGACAGAGAGGTAATTAGATAAAGTAATGGAAAGTAAAGAACCTGTGTTTTTTTTTTTTTTTCTCTTCTTCTATCCTAGTATTCTTAGATTTGGTCTTTACATAATGTCCCAGATTTCCTGGATGTATGATCCTTAACGCTGGGAAGGGTGAAGAAAAGTAAGAATGTTATGCATATTTGGTCTCTTTAGGTGAGAGGAAGCCTGGGAAGGCTCATCTGTAGGTTTGAAGTCAGTGCTAAAATGTCCATCTGAGCCCTGGATGGACATCAAAAGTTTTGCTGACATTTTCTGTCAAGAAACAGGCTATGAGGTGCAGGAGCCTCTTTTATTACCTGCTCAGGTGGAGCAAATGGACTGAAAGGAGGCATCGCTGGCCCCCAGGCTGAAGCACTCCAATATCCTCATCTACAGAACTGTAACATACTGACATCTTTGATAGTTTTAAGAAAACACTAGCCACCAAGGGTGTGGGAGTCTTGTGGGGATATAAAGTAAGCTTAAAATGAATTTGTGGGAATGAGTAAAATGTATTTAGTCAGAATAATTTTAAAAATTTCCCCTTTTTCCTGATGCTTTTAGACTATGGAATTCTGAGAAAGCTGAGGAGACAAGATTACCTTTGTTTTTCTGTGACCCACAAGCAGGAAGGGACTGGCTAGGACATGTGGAATGTGAGTGCCAGAGGCCAGAGTGATGTTACCAGTCTGTGGGATTGAGGTTCATTTGTTTCCCACTCTGTCAAGAGTCTGTTCTGACTTTATACTTCTAAAGAATTACTGAACCTCACAATACAGAGTGAGACTTTAAGTGCAAAGTCAAGACTTTGTTTCTCACCTAGTAAGCAAACACAGAAGATTCACATCTCACACTGTAAGGTGTGAAGAGGCACAAGAATAGTGTTTAGTTCCTTTAAAATAAATCTCCAATCAATGTCTCTTGTGATTCCCAATACAGCTAGAAATATCAAAGATGAGGGGCTGCTTTCCAAATGTATTAGTAACTTAAGTTCTTTCTCCTATTCTTAAACCCAAATTGTTGAGTAAGGAAATCTTTGTCCTCTCATGCAACAGGGCCCTGAGTGGAACACGCATTTTGAGGAGCTGCCCTGAGCACACTGTACCCAAATGCCCTAATTACAAATCACATGTCTCCACTTTACAAGTACCACCCTGCCTAGAGAAAATGGATGTGTCAGACATAATGTACTTTTGATTCCCTAAAAATAAATTCAGAAATTAAAATCCCTGGAGATTTCAGCTCTGGAGTGGCAGGGATTGAGAAGCCAGATGCTCTGTAGGCTCTTTGAAGTAGATCAAGTTGAACAATGCCAGCTTTAGTCCTCTGAGGACAGACAGTACAAGCCTCTTCATTTCACTGGGTTCTGACAAGCTGGATCTTCACAGCAGGAATATATTATGTTAGGCGTTCTTGTGCACCGCCTTAATTCATCGCACTCCTTGGAGGTACTTGCTGAAAACACTGTTTATTTAGCTGTAGGTAGTTGTGGTTGCTGGTTTTATTGTTTTTCTTCTCAACTCAAAGATAGCATCATAATATTCTCCCAAAGACTCTGAATCAACAGTCTGCTACCTTAAGAACTCTTGTCTTCTATAGAGTATCGTGCATTTCCTGTGTGTCCTTGTGACTCCATAGAAATAAATATGTGGAAAGTTGCACTGAGTGTAATTTGGCAGGAAGTAAAATAGAAGACAGGCACGTGTATGTGTACTCTCTGTCTGTCTGTCTGTCTATCTGTCTCTCTTGTCTCTCTCTCTCTCTCTCTTTCATACACACATGCACACATACACACACACATATGCACATGTGCACATGTACTGTTAAATTTGTATAGAGTTATAAATACAGAAACCAGAGGAAAATTTCAGGTGTCTTCTTTCCTAGGCTCCTAACTCAGAATCTCTCTCTGAATATTAAGTTCCACTTTTCAGCTAAGCAGGCTTACTAGTGGCATCTTTCTGTATCCACCCACTCCCCACAAGTGCTGGCACCTGTGGACATGCCAAGCTTTTACGGGGATCTGAAGATTCAAACCCCAAACTTTTAGCTGTGCCGTAGATCATTGTGTTGATGGAACTCTGTCCCTAAGCCCAGGATCTCGGCTTTTAAATGTATCCTTCCAACAGAAAAACAAGACACTATAAAAACATGCTTCCTGGACTAAGTGATGTTATGAAACAGTATACCTAGTCTCTAGGAGGCCGTTTTATTTCTTGTACCCGGATTATGATAAATAAGTCCTGAAGCTCAAGTACATTCCTTTATTGCTACAAAGAACATTGTCAGTACCTAGAACACTATGTTTCAATCCAGTAATATAATCAGAAATTTTATTGCCATAGAAACCACAAGTGAAGCCATCACCTTAATGGGAGTTCAGAGGTACAGCTGGCATAGAAGGATTGTTCCTGACTGGGATAGACTCTTACATTCGGTATTAACCAGGGATGATCAGTGGAGAAGGGGAGTGATGTTGAAGTGAAGATGCTACTGAAAATTCATAAGGAAATACGTATGACTTTTGTGTTAGTAACACTAACTGTAGCTTTTGAGGACTTTGCTTAAGCCTCTAGTCAGTATCTCCTTCTCTAAAATGGGCAAGGTGGTACCTACTGCCTACTTGTCTATTAGGTGGTATTCACCATGAACAGTCATTATAGAGCAACTGACAGGTGATTACCCTGGCCTCACAATGTTGCTTTTTTGTGGAAATGATAGATAACAACTACATGGTGCTTTTAAATTTACTGACTCTGTACTAGCCACTTTGATATGTCTTACAAAGACCAGAAGGTAAGCACAGCCACTGTCTTATTTTATAGATGAAGAAATTGAATCCAAAAGAAAGTCAGATAATGTGGAACTGCAAAATAGTATCTCTGTGTATGAATAAGTATCCTTATCTCTGAGGTTAGTGATTTGCAACATATATTTCTATATCATTCCCTTCATTTGCTCCAGCTTGAAAGGCAGATCTTAACTAAGACTCCTCGTGGTATGCTCTAATAATTGTCTGTAAAGGGTATAATTCATTTTTTAATATTGCTATCAAGCCATAATTAAAATTGTAGAATATACTTGTCTCAAATGAGGATTAGATAGTTACATTGCAACTATACTTTTAAAATTCCTTAGGATTGTTGAATATATTGCAACCTACCTTGATAGGTAGAAGTTCATACTTGTTCTATACTTAAGAAAAAACAGCAATAATGATTGGCCAGTTACTGTTACAGACCACTGGTTCTGAAGCCATGTAGGATTTAAAGTTAGATATTAACTACAAGAGCATTGTAATATTGTATATTACATTATATTCTAGTATATACATCGTCATCTGGGTCATATTATCAAAACAAATGGAGGATATAAAGTTGTACAGAATGAGTGCATATCCAGAACTAGCATGCAAATATTAACATAATTATTGGGGTTGTGCTTTTGAGTTTAACAGATGTTATAAAAATTCCTTGTTTGTGTAGCTTCATTGCCTCATAACACTTAACCATTAGTAGGTAAGTATTCAAATTGTTCTAGCCGATCCTGAAAGGATACACTGTACATATCCCTACATTCAGAAAAAATGTGGAACACACAGTAGTTAGTTTTAAAGGCAGGGCATCACTTGCTTAAGTTATATATCCAAGTTATTACAATAAATAATGCAAATCCAACATTATCAGAGGCACTATTCAGTCTTGCTGGATGGTTTTACTTAGGAGGTAAAAACAAAGTGTTCTGATTCTATTTAATTTTCCAGGAACATATCTCTGGATTATAATAAATGAAGAGGATTTGAAAAGCATTTGGTTATATTTTTTAACATTTTTTTTATTGATGCAACTCGTTCAGTTTTGGGACCAAAGTACAAATAGCTTTTACACACTGACTAAGGACTGAAATTCTCTAGGAGGTCTGTGCAGCTTGGCATTTGGAGCTGAAGTTGATGATAGTGCCAGGAAGATGACATGTGTCACTTATCCGAGAGCAACAATGGTGGTCCCTCGGCTAACATGCCCCTCGCTCCCTGCATGTAATCCTTCCAACCCCTCTGGTAGTGAACCCACAACCAAGACTGGGGGTATTCAAAACTCTGGGTCCTAAACGAATGGGAAGCTGGGGAGCTAGAGAGTCTACATGATCAACAGAGTCAGGGCAAAGGGAATAATGGGCTCTCCAGATTGGAGGACATGATATCTTTGTATGTACCGTACGAAGTGAGTCCCATATGTCTAAGATTAAACTTGCCTGTCATTAGTAAGCTATACTAGTGTTGCCATTTCTTATACATTCACACAGTCGTAATAAACACTCTTCTGGGTTCCAGGCTCTCTTCCTAGTCTGATATCACAGAAACAAAGCATCCTCAGCTTAAGGAGCATCCGGTCAGCACAGAATGCTTCTTTCTATTGAAAAGAATGGAGATAAAAATAGAGAAAGCTCTCAACAATTTGTAACACCATAAATGTAAGGTTAATGCAAACCAAACCCAAATGACAGTGGGGGAGGTGGAAAGGCTGCTGGTAATGATTCCTCTAAAATCAGATGAGAAACGACAAGTGGGGCTCATGGAGAGGAACTGAGTCTGCAGTTCAAATTATAATTACTAAAATAGAGAATAAAGAATTTGTGAAATCTACTACGTGAAAGTTCACATCCAGTTAAGCTTAATCAATCTACCTTCCAGCAATTAAAAGACAAGGTTCTCAGGCCATTGGGATAGATAGTCCCACACAGGGAGTTAGGACTGTATGTGTTTATTACATAGTTATTGTCTCCATCCATCTTGAGTAGATGGTAAATAGGAAAGACACCCCACTGACTTCTTCCTGAAAGAAGAAATATTTGAGTCTAAGTGAAGGTATTATTTCAGGCTTTAGAGGTCATGAGTTATATAGCTTCAAGGGAATAGGTGTCTTATGAAGACACAGCAACTTGAATGCTAACAGAAAATATGTTAAGCATCAAGGCAAGTGAAGGAAACCATAAACCTGAGAAACAAAATAGTAATAATTCTGTGGAGAAGACAAATATTAGATGATATGACATTGGGCAGCAAGTAGCTGACCAGCCTTTGGTTAATGGTCCCCTCTCTTTATTAAAGAAGACAATTGCTGCAGATCTGCTGTAACTATCAGGTTAGGATATGTTAAATTAATAATTATTTAGCAAGAATTAGCATATCAATGGAATACATAATATTTCTAGAAGTAGCAAGGTGGAAATGAAATGAAAGGGTAAAGATGAAAAGATATTGTTTCATGTTTGAGGCATTGAAAACTTAGCTCTGTTAAAATGGCAACAAGGTATACATACTTGATACTTGAAGAGGATAATGAAGAAGCCTTGGTAACTTTCTATGAGGTAACATTTATAAACACTCAAGTTGTAAGTAAAAGTCATGTACTATTGTTTTTAGTATGAGGCACAATATCTAGAAAAAGAAAACATTTGGAGCATATCAATTCTTACAAAGACAATGCAAGCCAGCAGGGGTAAGGCAGCAGAACCAGGAATAAACCTTGCAAAAAAAAAAAAAATAGTAGCAAGCACAGGTAGATACGTAAGAACAGCTGCAGTGGGGAAAGGGGTGTTCCTGGGGGCAGGGCAATGACCCCAGTGGAAGGATTTGATAGATTAGCTCACATTTCTGCTAATTTCTTTTCTTACAACCACTATGAATGCATGAAAAAATTAAATGCCTTTTAGTCATGTGTGTGTTTGTGTGCATGTGTGTGTTTGTGTGCGTGCGTGTGTGTGTGTGTGTGTGTGTGTGTGTCTGTGTGTGTGTGTTTATGACCATAATACACATTTGGAGATATAGAACAATTTATGAGAATCGGTTCTCTTCTTCCTGCATGTTAGTCCTAGAGATTAAACTCATGGCAGCACGTACCTTTACCCATCAAACCATCTTGATGAGATACTATGACTTTTAGATAATTTGTAAAACTTGGTATCATCAACAACTGGATGATGCAGGGAAAATTAATAACCTAATTATTTCATAGTTTAGAAAAAGTCTTTGTTAGTTCCTTAAGAAAGTGTGTTTAGGTCTGATTCCTACCACTTCCCAACTCTTGAGATTACTGCCACTTTCCTAACACCTCAATTCCCTAATGACCCAACTTTTTGATTTTTTTTTTAAATCCCTCAAGACCAATTTGTACCGAGAATATGGGGTGTAGTATATATGCTCTATTTAGGTCTGAACATTCTTCATTCTTTTTGTTTCTTTGTTAGTTGCATGTCTTAGTCTTAATCACCACCTACTAAAAACAGAAGCTTCTCTGATGAGGGTGGAGAGGTACATTAATTATAGGTTTTACCAAAAAAAAAAATATATATGAGTCAGTGTAATATAACGTCCATTTGGTAAAATACTAGTAATAGGTTCTCTCCTAAAGTCTTGGACTGTGTAGCCTGCTTTGGGTTCTTGAATCAATAATGGTGCCAGGTATGAGTAAGAGTAAAATCTAACCAGAAAGTACCTGCTTTCTCCCATGATGTTTAGCCACAGTTGTACCAGTGGTCAGGGTTCCTAAGTCTGATCGTTACTGAAGTTCACAGGGTTGCTAGATGGATAAGTCTGATGCTTACTTCTGGTAGATAGCATTTACACCATCTTCTAGCACTATGAAATCTTACCAGTAGAGATGAAGCTTCAAGGTTAGTGCCAATTCAATTCCCAATAATATCGTTATTACCAAAACTGATAACAACAATCATTACATTTTAAAATATGTTAGAATACTCATATATTTTTCCATTATGACTTAATGACATGTTATTTCATCACTAGCTATAAAAGTGTACCACAGCAATATACCAAGCAGAGCTATATTGAGGATGTTCAGAAAATACACCTAAAGCTTTGAAAAGGCATCCTCTAAAATTGAGTATGGGTCATAGACTGAAGTTTGGATCCAGTACATCTAGTTACACTTCTATAGTTATGCTCTGTACCTCTGATATTTTAATGGTCAAGCAATTGATCATGAAGCTATAATTTTAATGTATTCCAAACCCCTTCTATAGTTTGAGACTTAGTATATTCTAGTCCTTGCTTTCATATGCAAATAAAGCTGTACATGCACACATATACACACAGTACAATATTAATTAGTATGATCTCATAGAAAAAAATACCTTCCAAGCTTTAATGATGTAACAGAAAAAAATTTACACTCCTTTAGCAGATTATATGCATTAGAAATTTTATTTTGCAGCCTAGAAATTTGAGAAATAGTTAACTTCCAACTTTTTAGAATCCTTCATGTTGCACAAAAACATGCCACATTATTTCTACACAGTTATAAACAATGTAACTGGTTTCCTTTGTCAGAAGTCAAAATCTAGGGCAAATCATATTATCTTTGAAAAGCCTTGTCAAAATCTTAATGGCCTCTGGGGCCATAGGTGATATGAGATCTATTCCCAGACAGCCACAGGTAATTATTGTGTCTGCCTTTAGCAAGTAACTTTGATTTTAAGCATCTACTAGGTAAGAGAGATGCAGTTAAGCAAGCCCTTCCCTGGTTACACGTGCTACTAAATTTCAATACTTGTCCTTACCTTTACTTCATTTTTATCTTCTGAAAGTATTATTTTTTTATAGAATTTGAAAATGAAAACCATATTCTTTGTGACCACAAGCTGCATGTGATAGTTGAGATTAGGTTATATATTAGGATATGAGAATAGACATTATATCTAAGAAACCATTTGTCTGTTGCTTATAGATCTAGAATATAAAAAAATATGTACAAGCATTTTTATCTACTTGCTTTGTGTGTGGAACTCACAGATGTTCATCAGATCTCTCCCTTGACTTATCAGCTGTATACCGTGCTAATGGGACTGAATAGTTCTCTTACACGTGTCTGCTATAGCAGCATTCTGTGTAAAGGATAGTTCTTAGAGAAGTTGTATTCCAGGTCTTTAGACCTGGCCACCTGTGTGTCAGTGTATAATCTTTGTTCAAGAGTAACTTCTCAGAATATCTGTTTTTTCATCTCTTAGCAAAGGAAAAATAAAATACAAGACCTCAACATAGTAGTCATGTTTTTACAAGTAGACAGTAGACTAAAATAAAATACAAGACCTCAACATAGTAGTCATGTTTTTACAAGTAGACAGTGGTGGGGACTAAAATTCTACTACAATGTTCCTGTGGGTAAGTAGATACATTAGGACATTGGGTTAGGAATATGTAGTAATTTTCTGGAGCTGCTAAAACACAAAACTATGGGCTAGGTGGCTTAAATTGGCGAAAGTGATTTTCTCATGGCTCTGAAGGCTGGAAATTTAAGGTTGGACTGTCAGCAAGTTTAGTTTCTTCTGGAGTATCTTTCCATAGCTCACAGATGGTAGGCTGATTTTTCCATGTCCTCACATGGCCTCTTCTGCTGTTAAACATTACTAGTCTTTGCCTTTCTTTCTGGGAACGGTAGTTGTGCTAGGTTAGGGCTCTTACCTCTACCACCTCACTTAACTTAATTTCCTTCATCAATTTTCTTACATTTATAAAGTGGAATTTTATACAACACATTGTCTCAAATTTTCTTGAAAGAACATAAGGGACATTTGATGGAAAAATTCCACTGGTCACAAATGAATGTAACTCTGAAGTTATTATGTTATACAGAATTGTGAAATGAGTAGTTTACTTAAAAGACAGTCTTAGCCTCCACCAAAAAAGCTCATATTAATAAATTTAGTCTACATTAGGTTTCTGTGGCTAGTATTAAAACCACTCGAATTCACGCTTTGTCACCTATAGAAGTCAGAAGCTTGGAAGGGTCATAACGACTAAAGTTGAGATTCTGCAGGACTTTCCTGCTTCTGGATATCCAGTGGAGAATACATACCCTTGATGCATAGACCCTAGACTATGCCTGCATTCTTTGGTTCATGTTATTCCTCATTCTGTCTTCAGAGCACATCAGTGTAACCTTGTCACATCCATGCTGCCTTCTTTTTGGAAGACTGTAAGTTAACATTTGTCTTTCCAGATAATCTGTGTCATTCTTTTCATCTCAAAATCCTTAGTTCAGTCACAAGTATGATGCCCCTACTACCATTTTATATAACACACACAGTACTCCCTAGTACAGCATGGACAAACTTACAAGAAGAAGATCCATGGGTCTCAATCAGTGAGGTATCAGGAACTCATAAAGTCTACTCAGTATATGGCTGAGCCAAAACAAGGCAAGTACATCATCTACAACCAACTCAATGCTCCTTTTCCTCTGTTCTTTTTGCCTCATGCAGACATAGAAATAGAAGGCATGCTATGATTTGTTAATTGCATAAAGACACTTTTGTTAAGATACACACACACACACACACACACACACACACACACACACACACATCAAACAAAAAGTGAAGCAAAAAAAGAACAGAACAAACCAAAATCAGAGATGGGACCGTTAGGATGACTCATCAGGTAAAGGCACATCCTGACCAGCCTGACTAAGTTAGAGTTTCTAGATCCCACCATCAGAAGAGTAATGACTACTGATAATTGTCTTGTGGCCTCCATGTGTATTCATGGCACAGGCATCTATCCCCTAGAAAAAGTCATAAAATGATACACAAACAAATATTTTAAAAACTTATATTAAACAAAACAATTTCATGTTGATTTTTACATATGTATAGGTTATACAATGTTTAATTCATGTTAAACACACATTTGCCCAGTCATCCATCATTTATGTAGAGTGAAAACATTCAAAACCTATCCTGTTAAGTTTTAGGATCCATAGCCATGATTTACAATCCTGTGCTGTCTAGTATCTCACCAGACTTTCAGTCATAAAGCAAATTTCTGCCTGTATTGGACAACATGAACTGAACTGGAGACCATGAAAACTAGACATAGGAAGACAAGCATCCCACGGCCTCACTCATTTGTGGAAGCTGAAAATGCTGATTTCTTAGATGTTGACACTATAATGGTAGTTACAGAGCCCAGAGAAAGGGTGAAGTAAGGTTGACCAATGAGAACTAAGATAGGGCAAATAGGATGTATTCATCGGTGTCCCCCCTCATAATATAAGCTCACACATATATCCAAATATATATATATATATATATATATATATATATATATATATATATGGGGATTTTAAAATGTATTTATAAATGGAATTTACTAAAATGCCTAACAGATTCTGGTCTGACTATTCCAACAATGGGTGTTACCTAGGATCCAAATCAGTCCATGAATCCGGATGTTTTTAGCTGGGCTTCAGCATATGACAAAATCTTAAAGTATGTTCTAATGGCAGTAAAGCAACAAACTTGCTGGGGAGAGTGAGAGCAACAGAAAAAGAGAAAGATCTTGTATCCCTCTGTCCTTGGCCACCAGAAGGTATGGTGATATGATAAAATAAGGAAAAAATCCCTATCCCAACAGCAACTTGGGTTTTAGTTCATTCCAGATGTAGTCAAGTTTACAACCAAAAATAGCCATCAAAACAGGATTAAGACTGAAATGAAAAGGAAGTCAACTACTTCTATCATCAGTCTTAAGCTAAAGCAAGCAAAAATTAATAGAAACATAAAAAATTAGTCAAAGCACTTAGAACTGCACACTCAGAGTTCCAAAGCATGAGTAAGAGTTTCACAGTGGGTGTCCTAGAAGACAAGGGGCTTACCCTCAGTGGATTTAAACAGGTGGTATGATTGGCTTTGAAGGAAAAAAATTTCCTTCCAGACTGAAAGAATACAGTGGCTAGAAATTGATGCCACAGATTTGTGTTATTATCAGTTACCGAGAGATGCAGATATCTGAGCATACAAGAGAGCAATGCCCATCCTTGAACTAATATGCCCCATTTACCACCTCCACGCTTCACATCAGAGGCAGAACTATGCTTGAGAGCTTCATGGCAATAAGTCCCTGGTTACCCTAAATAGGACGAAATTAGACCTAGGGTTTTCTTCACCCCTGGCAAGTACATACCTGACTAAATGTTTTTAACCCCCTTTGACATTATACATAGAGTTGAAATGAAGTAAGAAAAATGAGAGATTTTTAAATGTTGTTCTTTATATCCCCCAGCAAAGACAAGTATTAAGAAAAAGACAACAGATAAAGCCAATCAGGCAGGAAAAGTGACTTTCAGGCAGAAGATAGGCCAGCAGTGATCTTGAGGAGGCAAAGGAAAGTGGTCAGTCTCAGGTACCATTTTATTTAAAATTAACTCTTACTCTACTTTATATTATAGTTGGTTGCCATTTACATCCAAATTATATTGGTCTCCTTCCTCAATTCCTTGAGACATTTCCATGATTTATTTTCCCTGCAGATTTTACTGACTATAGAGTTCTCTTTCACTTAAGCATTGAACCTTCTCCATCTTATTTTTTTTTCAATTACATAAAAATCACACATGATTATAATCATCAGATGCCATCATGATGTGGGCATTTTAAGAGACTCCACATAAAGGTTATTTCAGCATCAAACACAGGCCTCTTTAAATATTGCTTCTGAAGAAACTATGCTACCCTATGTGTTGATTTTTACCCATTCTATACCCAACATTGTGTGTCTCTATCATGTGTTGTGATTAATTTTTTCATTAGCAAATCTTAGCTAATTCAACCTTCTACTCAATACACAAGTGGAACATCGTATTTGTTCTCTACAAATTAATGAATATAAAATGACTTCTATTAGAAAAGCCCAGTATTATATGCTGTGAACAATAGTTTTCACAAGCATTTCTTCTAGGTTGGCATCTAATATTCACCACTGCATACAATCTGATACTACTTGTTTACTTGAAGCTCTTTGAAAGTATCAGAAAAATGCAATTCATTTGCTGTTTTCAATTTTGCTATGCTATTTTGATTTCACAATAATTGCAAAGAAGGAAAAATTATTTTCCCTAATCAAGTATGGGTAATACATGGGAGGTGAACAAAATATTAAAGTGATACATTTTAGTGCCAGCCATTCTGGTTAGTTTCTTGTCAACTTGACACAAGTTAGGGTCACATGGGAAGAATGAACATCGACTGAGAAAATGGTTCCATCAGATTGGTCTGTGGACATGTCTGTGCTTTGTTTTCTTAATAATAATTGATGTAGGAGGACCTTGCCTACTGTGGCTGGTACCACCCCTGAGCAGATAGTCTTAGGCTGTTGAAGAAGAAGAAGAAGAAGAAGAAGAAGAAGAAGAAGAAGAAGAAGAAGAAGAAGAAGAAGAAGAAGAAGAAGAGGAGGAGGAGGAGGAGGA
>NC_034591.1:14286004-14290476 GCF_900095145.1 Mus pahari
AGAAGAAGAAGAAGAAGAAGAAGAAGAAGAAGAAGAAGAAGAAGAAGAAGAAGAAGAAGAAGAAGAAGAAGAAGAAGAAGAAGAAGAAGGAGAAGAAGGAGAAGAAGAAGAAGAAGGAGAAGAAGAAGAAGGAGAAGAAGAAGGAGAAGAAGAAGAAGAAGCAATGCAGTAAACAGCACTCTTCTATGGCCTCTGCTTTACTTCCTCCCACCAGGTTCTTGTCTTGCTTGAGTTTCTTTCATGGCTCCTCTTGATAGATTTTTATTGGGAAATGTAAGCTAAATATAAACTTGTACCCCTGCTTACTTTTGGTCATGGTCTTTTTTTCATAACTCTAGAGAGCAAACCAGGACACCAGCTAAGCTGATGGACTGTTCTCAAATACATTAAGTCAAATTAGAGAGCACCAGAAACCAATCCACTTTAAATTTCTTGATAAAGTTCCAGAGCCAAGAAATGTCCTCCTGTAAAAGTAGAAAATGGATCCATTGTCACTGCAGAGATGACAGCTAAAGATAATAAATCTATCACCAACAGAGGCCTCTAAGTGGAGTTTCTGAATTTCCTTATTTATTTTGACTCTTACATCAACCAGTGTTTATAGAAACAACTTTTGTCTATAACTCCAGCTTACTACCTGTATTTATTTTCATGATAAAATAGTAGCCTGGAGGACTGTCATAATGCATATTGGGTTGCCAGTTAGGTTGGGATTTCTCAGTGTGAAACTGGCAGAAATTTTCCTTTTATAGCTGGAGAAACATCTTTTGCTGTGAAAATTTGTAATTCACAGATATCTGCAATCAGTTTTAATTTTTATTTACTCATTTATATTTTGTTCATTGTGAATGTCTATAGCCTAGAAGATCCTTCAACTGCCTAGTTTAGGCTACAAAGAAAAGCACTGGACACATATATGTTATATAGTCATTTTAAAAAAATCTTTGTTAAATCATTTTATTTATTTACATTATAATTTGCCCCCTTCCCCATCTACCATCCTCCCACCTCTGAGAGGGTGCTCCGTTACCTGCCCACTTACCCCTATACTCCCACCTCACCCACCAGCAGCATCCCTCTTCCTTGGGGCATCAAGTTTCCACAGGATTAAGTGCATCCTCTCCCACTGAAGCCATACAAGGCCTCTGCTACACATGTGCCTGGGGCCGCAAACCAGCCCTTGCATATTTCTTGGGTTTTGGCTCAGTCTTTTGGAGCTCTTAAGTGTCTGGGTTAGTTGATAGCATTGTTCTTCCTATGGGGTTACAGTCCCCTTCAACTCTTTCAGTCTTGCTTTTAACTCTCACATGCCACACCCACTCCAGTGGTAACTTCGTGATAGGCTCAAAAGCTTGGACGCAGTTCTGAGGCAAAGAGTTTCGTGGAAACTTAGTCTCCTGGAATCTTGGCATCCCATAGCATGAATGCTCCAAACTTGTCTCTGCATTAGTTGGTGAACAGATCTGTGTGCTTTCCTTCAATATTGCTTTATTATAAATGCCTCCAAGGATTGATTAGCTTCCACCAGTGTTCCAATGTCCTAGGCAGTTCTTGAGCTGACCCTGGACTTGGAATTCGGTAAGAATGTTACCTATTCAGTAACATTCAGAATTACCTCTAGTATTGTACCAAGATAGTGAAAGAAATCAGGCATTGCAATTTCCTTGAATAGAGCTAGAAATCTCAGGGCTAGTCTACATAGTAAGTACTTAGAACAATAGCCGAGTCACTCCCATACACAGGCATTTACAATGGCCTAGGAAGAAGGAAGGTTGCAGTTTTAGGAGAAAGTGGAGTATTGTATTATTCATGAAAGGGTTAGTAGTATGGAACTCCTCTGGTGCATGTTTTTCACTAGGCCCAGAAGAATAGCATAATTAAGTATTAATTAAGGCACCCCTGGTGGTGGGTTTAACAATAGACTAGCATTGCATCAGACCTTTTACCTGGCTCCTGTGAATAGCTGACTTTACATAGGGATGATCTTATCTCAATTGTAAACATTGCCTGGTTCCTGCCAGTCTTTTTCTATGCATTTTTTGTTTTGTGTCAGATAACTTCAATGTACCTTGGATGACCTTAATGCATCACTTAACTTCCTTGTCTCCTTCTGTAATACAAATCTGATGCTCACTTTGAGAAATTACATTCAGATGTAACACTCCCTTGTGTTCACATCTGTTTGTCACTTTTTGCCCACTCCTTGCCCACCTGTACCTGGACCCTGATTCTCCTGCAGGTTAAAGGGCCAACTGAGTCCAGTCCACAGCACTTAAATATTGATCCCTGACCTAAATTCAATGGTTGACTGTAAATATCTGCAATTGTCTCTGTCAGTTGCTGGTGGAGCCTCTCTGAGGACAGCCATGCCAGGCTCCTCTCTGTACATATAATATGGCTTCAGTAATAGTGTCAGGATTTGGTGTGAGCCTATGGGATGGATCCCAAGTTGGGCCAGTCACTGGGTGGCCTCTCTTTTATTTCTGATCCATTTTCATCCCCTGCATGTGCATATGTATGATAGAACAAGATATGAAGTTAAGAGACTCTATGAGCACAGAGGTCTACAACTTACTTAAGAGAGTCACAGAAAGCTTGGTTATCACTGTAATCCTGATCAGTGGTAACAGATATAGGAAATATGAGCACCCAAAGACGTGTGCCTACAGCAGTTACTTTTATGCTAATAATGTGTATGTGTCTGGACTCAATTCCCTTTGAATATTTACTATATGTAAATATATCTATTATAGTACTCAATTCAAGTGATTTGCAACTTACCACATTAAATTAATATTCTTAACTTGAATATTATTCAGTTTCAGATTATATTTGTACTTAGCATGTAGATTTATTATAGTTCATGGCATCAAATTTTATAAATTATAAAAGGAAAAATAACAATAAGTTTTATATCTATATTTATTTATGTAATATACTAAATGCAAGTGGACACTAGAAACTGTCAAGCATTTTCCTTTTCTGGCAATCATTAAAGTTTAGAAAATTGCTGGACTAGACATTCAATAGCAATGAAGAGAATTTTAATTAGATTCTTATCAAAGCCTAAATATCCAATTTAAATTAAAAATGTCTAAGAGATCAATAATTCTAAAACAGGGAACATGCTGCAGTATTATAATTTCCATGGGAATAATTTTCTCATTAATCCAAAATTTACTAATTTCTTGAAGGAAAAGCAATAAACTGTTGTAGAAACAGCATGAAACTGAGAGGCAGCAAACTTGGTTCAAACTGAGACTCTAACATTTCTCAAATTCGTCTGAAAATACATTTAACTTCCTAATGGGGAATTATCGTTAAGACAATCACTCAAAATGAAGATATCAAACCACGTAATAAACTAGCAGGCACTTGTGCTAAAGAGATGGGTCAGGAATTAAGAAATATGGACTGCTTTACCAGAGGACCCTCAGCTCCCACTCTGGACTGCTTAAAACTGCCTGTAAATTAAGCTCAAGTGACCCAGTGCCTTTTTATGGCCTCCATGAACATTGTACTCAAACACACTCACACATGCACACAAACACCCACACACACATACACACTCACATTCACATACTCAAACATACATACTCACATACATACATAAACATATACACATACCAACACACTCATGTTCATACACTTAAATACACACTCATACACACACAGATGCTACTCTATCACACATAAATAGTATATACACTTTCACACACACACACACATATATATATATCCTACCCAGGCCTCCTTGATGCAGAAGTAATTGTGCAGAATGCAAGTGCAATAATGTGAAGAAGATCTCAGAAGATGGAAAGATCTCCCATGCTCATGGATTGGCAGGACTAACATAGTCAAAATGGCAATCCTGCCAAAAGCAATCTACAAATTCAATGCAATCCCCATCAAAATTCCAACCCAACTCTTCACAGAGTTAGAGAGGGCAAATTGCAAATTCATCTGGAATAATAAAAAACCTAGGATAGCTAAAAACATTCTCAANAATAAAAGAACCTCTGGTGGAATCACCATGCCTGACCTTAAGCTGTACTACAGAGCAATTGTCATAAAAACTGCATGGTACTGGTACAGCGACAGACATGTAGATCAATGGAATAGAATTGAAGCTCCAGAAATGAATCCACACACCTATGGTCACTTGATTTTTGACAAGGGAGCTAAAACATCCAGTGGAAAAAAGACAGCATTTTCAACAAATGGTGCTGGCACATCTGGCGACTATCATGTAGAAGAATGAGAATCGATCCATTCTTATCTCCTTGTACAAAGCTCAAGTCTAAGTGGATCAAAGACATTCACATAAAACCAGAGACACTGAAATTGATAGAAGAGAAAGTGGGGAAAATCCTCGAAGATATGGGCACAGGGAAAAAAATTCTAAACAGAACAGCATGGCTTGTGCGTAAAATCAAGAACTGACAAATGGGACCTCATAAAATTGCAAAGCT
>NC_034591.1:14291087-14309582 GCF_900095145.1 Mus pahari
AAGGATGGGCTATCCAGAGACTACCCCATCTGGGAATCCATCCCATCATCAGCCACCAAACCCAGATACTAATGCACATGCCAGCAAGATTCTACTGAAGGGACCCTGATATAGTAGCCTCTTGTGAGGCTATGCCAGTGCCTGGCAAACACAGAAGTAGATGCTCACAGTCAGCTATTGGATGGAGCACAGGGCCCCCCAATGGAGGAGCTAGAGAAAGCACCCAAAGAGCTGAAAGGGGATGTAACCCTGTAGGAGGAACAACAATATGAACTAACTAGCACCCCCAGAGCTCGTGCCTCTAGCTGCATTTAAGCAGAAGATGGCCTAATTGGCCATCATTGGGAAGAGAGGCCCCTTGGTCTTGCATACTTTATATACCCCATAGAGGGGAATGCCAGGGCTAGGAAGTGGGAATAGTTGGGTAGGGGAGCAGGGGTGGGGGGGTATGGGGAACTTTATGATACTTCATCCTTGAGATTATTCTGTTGCTTAACTGTTAATAGCCAGCGAGGCCAGTCAGTCAAGAACAAAGATGTAGGCAAGACAATATGAGTAGCATAAGGGAGCCATCTGCTCCATTCTGAGCTTCTCAAAACCCTATGGGTTTTTCCAAATTATGTCCACTGTGAACTTTTCACCTTCCCTGTCCTGTTACTGTTTTTGCTCTGCTGCAGCACTTTTGCAACCACCCTTATTAATCACTTGCCACCTGCTGTTCTCATGCAACCTCTCCATGCACTGTGGTCCTCATCCCCAGTGTTTGGAATCAGGGAGTTCACATGAGAGAAACAATGAATGACTTCAGAACTAACACTCTTGAGTCCGGCTGGTACCCAAGTCATCTTTTTGATTATTTAATTAGCTTCTATGGAACTCTGTTTCTTTGACCTCTTATTAGCTTGAAAGTAAGTAAATCACCTAGCCACAGTCTCTGACACACTGTAATTATGGGTGAGTATTAGAATGATAATGATAGCTACCAACTTTGGAAATGTTGAGATTGTTAATCTGAAGTTAATTACCCTCAATGATGCAGAATATTGTTATTGATATAATTTTGTACAGAAGGGAAATAATGAGAACTTGATCAAGAGGTAGCACATTAATGATGGACCAGGAGGTCTGAATGCCTGCAGACCAGCCAACTTCATCTTAGTCATGTGATTACTGAAGGTCTGCCACACCAGCACATTGATGACACCAACAGTACCCCAGGATAAGCAAAATGATTCCTAGAGCTGGGGATGTGGCTCAGTGATGGAGTGCTTGCCTGGCATGTAAGAGGCCTTGGGTTTGATGCCTGTCTGCATTTGCTTTCTATGTTCATGATAAAGAATAGGAGGTAAAGCAAGTAAAGAAAGGATTTATTTGGCTTCAATGTCCTGATCATGGTTCACTGTGGGAAGATGGGGCAGGAACTGAAGCATAGGTCATGGAAGAATGCTGACATGCTCAGCACTGTACCCTAAAATGTTTGTATTTCTCAAGTTACCTGATTCTCAGTATTGGGAGATTATTACAATAGTATATAAATACGTGAAGTAGACAGTGTGAAATGAGTTTTCCTCTCTGTGGCAACCTGTGTACAAAGGGCATAACCAGCTGTTACAATGTAATCACATTGCACATCTTCAAATGATGAGGCTGAGTGACCTTCTTTATCTGTTTGGAAAATGTACTTATTAGGGATATTCACCAAGAAGAGGCACAAATAAAATAACAATTCTAAATGATTTTCTTAATCTAAAAGAACTCCAAAAACACCCAGCCATGAGACTAATTCTAAAGTGAGTTGAAAAGTGCAAATAGAAAAGCCAAGGTAGACATTTGTTGGCTAATTTGGCAGTGGAACCAGCCCACTTATGAAGGCTTGGGAAAGATGTGCAGCATGCCATTGCTGACACACAGCAAGGTTTTCAATCCACAACTTCGCATTTTCCCTTAAGAGACTTCCTTCATTACAATGACTAAGTTCACATCACCAATCCCTTTTGAATAGTTCATTCAGTCCTGTGATGTTTTCTATCTTCTACAGTTCTATCATTTTGCCCCTTTAAAGTACTATAGCCCATTCTGCTAAAGCAGTGGGACTTATCACTTTGCAAGCCTCGTCTTTAGAGCATGCTTACTAGAATGGCTGTCATCACAATGGACTCTTCTTACCTTCTGTTACTCATTACCAGGGTCAGCATTAGCACATACTATTGTAGTTCATGACAGGTCACTGTGTTGTAGGGAGAGAGATGAAGAATGAGTGGATATGAGTTTAATGGCTTCAAAAGTATACTGAATTTCTCTAGTACTAAATGGATTATTTGTTTATCAGATTGAAGCACTGTATTTATTAACATTATGAATGGATAGTTGAATACTAACTTTAAATCTAGCTTTAAGAAAGTGAAGAAAATTCATGTTCATTTTATATGATGCTTTAGAACACAAATTTAATGCGTCTGTCCTAGTATTTACATAGACAGGGCAGAAGGGCATAACACAAAAATCAAAGCTCTATTACAGCTTATCATTATCATGATTACCATCATCACTGTCACCACCACTACCACCACTGTCATCATCATCATTTTTTAGATTCTCTATACAGACTCCAGGAGGATTTTTGTACTTCACAGTTTAGGAGTAAAGAATTAACTAGACATTTCTAAAAAGTTGATATGTTATTCTTCCCTGTTATTTGTCTAATACAGTATAGCTCCTAAACTCTCAGAAATGCCATGTATAAACCAATCAGAGTTTAGTAACATCCTCACAACTTAGCATAGAAGCCAAGAACATAAACACTTACTTTGAATATCCTTTTTTAAAAGATTTTCTTCTACATCCTGAGCATGGTTTCTCTTCACTTCCCTCCCACTTCTTCTCTCTATGCCCCATCCACTCCTCCTCTGTTTCTCTTCTGAAAATGGCAGGCCTCCATAGATAGATATCAACTAGCCATGGCATATTAAGAAGCACTAAAACTAGCCATGTCCTTTTCTATTAAGGCTAGACAATGCACCCCAATAGGAGGAAAGGATCCCCCCAAAAGGCAATGAGGTACAACAACAGCTCCTTTTCCCATTGTTAGGAGTCCCACAAAAAGAACAAACAATACAATTATGACATATGTGCAGAAGACCTAGCTTATTGTTTATCAACAGTTTCAGTGTAGGTACTTGCCTTGTTCATTCTAAAAAATAGAGGAGGAGGAGAAGGAAGAGGGGGAGGACAAGAAAGATGGTATCAAATGTTAACTTATACAGAGGAAAAATCATGATCACAGTCACACCTTCCTCAATTTTAGCATTTAAACTTTCTCAAACTTAAGGGTATTTTATTTTAAGGCTCAGCATTCAAGTAAGTTAAAACTGCATTTTTCATGTCAAAATATGTCTTTTTTTCCTTAATGTGCGATAGATAGATAGATAGATAGATGATAGAACATATACATATAAAACACACATATATATGATATTGGTACTCTTTGGGATGTATTCACTGGTACTTTTTGAGACATCAAATAAGAGAGCTAATGGCACAAGAGAGCTAACACTAAAAACTGAAGTAATATTAAATTTATAAAACGACATGTAAAAAGATGGGTCAACTTTCAGGGTAAATGTTAAATTTGGGGCCTATTTATTTATTTTTAATACAGTATTTGAAATAATTTATTCGTTCATGCATACAATGTGTTTTGATATTATTTACTACAACTACTCTCCTTAACTCCTCTCAGAACCCCTTCCTGCCCCACTCAAAATTTGTGTTCTCCATTTAAATTATTTAATTTATTATTTTTAATATGTATGAGTATTGTGCTGGAATGCATATCTGTGCACCACATTCATGCAATGTTCTCATAGAGCAAAAGAGGACGTGCATTCTCTGGAACTGGAGTTACAGATTGTTGCGATGCTAGGAATTGAACCCAGGTCCCCAGAAAGTATGGCCAGTGCTCTTAACTACTGAGCCATCTCTCTCTACTTGTTTTCCCCCAACACACATACACACACTGCCTTGTTTTTAACCCACTGAGTGAAAAGTTTGCTACTTACATGCTCATGGGCATAAAGTCATCAGCATAATATGATTTACGTGTGCTACCCAGGGCAGCAATCTTGATGGACCTTAAGCCATGTGGAGAGTGTGTGGTACAGATATCCTCTTTGCCATTGTCTGTTATCTAGTCTATAGTCTGTT
The DNA here is from genome assembly GCF_900095145.1 of Mus pahari. Taxonomy (NCBI): domain Eukaryota; kingdom Metazoa; phylum Chordata; class Mammalia; order Rodentia; family Muridae; genus Mus; species Mus pahari. The sequence goes on from NC_034591.1 coordinate 14,295,291, forward strand.
TATTCTCTGTGCTTTAACCAGTCATAAGGTTCTGCATTAATTCTGTCTACTGCACAAAGACTCCTCTCTGAGAGGGTCTGAGAGCTGCGCTGATCTATGTGTATAAGAATAAAAGTAGAAGGCACAAAAATGCTAGGATATTTAGCAATACAGTAGCAATAAATATCCATTGTGCCTCTTAGGCTGGGTCATAGGTCCTTGGCTACCCTTATACTATCAGGCATGAATTTTCTATGTAGAATAGGCCTTAAACCAATTAGAAAGTAGCTAATTATTTCCATAACATTTATACTATCTTGCCATGCTGGCCATCGTTGTAGTTCACAAGCTGGGAAATTACGTTGAGTTCGATCTCCCAGCTCAGCACCTATTGATGCTATGAAGGCCCACCATCACAGAAGAAGCTTCAGTCAGTAACAGCTTTATTTTGCCACATCCTATGATCAAAGTATCTGGTACCTTTAGCAATAACACCTTCCAATCAGCTCCTACTGGGTAAAACTGAGAACAATGGCTTGCATTGGCCTTCTTAAGGAAGGTGTCTCGAAGGTACCCTCAGTGAGGTGTCTTATACATGACACTGTGGTTTCCATTTGGTAACATATGGATTCTGGGGAAAGCGTTATCTTCCTAGATGGGAGTAAAAAATGAAAAATAGGAACTTTGAGAAAGAAGAGGTGACTTAGAATGTTTTCAGTCCCCTGTGAATATAATGAAACTAAGTGTAGACTGTTGAGCTTTTAAATAGGAAATCCTAAATCTGTGGCCTCAGAAATACCTGGATGCAGGAGTAATATGTGTCAAAATCCCCTGTTGCCACACCATTCTCTTTGTTGCCCTTCACTCCAATTCTGTCTTGTTAGCTGTTCCTCCCACACTGGAGAGAGGAGAAAGCTGAAAGTTTAGATCACAGGACAACCCTGTTAACAAAGATGAGAAAAAAAAAAAAAGACTCTGAAAGAAGACTAAGAACTGTCTGTTGTTATGTTGTTATGCTACCTGGGTACCTGAGCTATGGGTTGAGTTCAGAATACTCCTCAACTCACAGTGGCATTAGAGCTATGCAAAGTGAGGAAGATGAGCTCTGCCCCCCAAAAAGGCAGAGTCAAGGGGCTGAGTAGCATCCTAGGGGGGGAAACAAAACATCTACTTAATTTAGTAAGTGAAGCTTCTGTCCATACCTTCTGGTAATGGATACTAATATCAAGCTACTCCTAGTATAAAATGTCTGATTTAGTAACCATTCAGTGTTAGTGGCTACTTCCTTTTGTCCAGTGAAAACACGTTTCTATGGGAAGAATACATCAGCTTACTGTATAACACCTTGGGAAATGGTGTAATTTTAAGTCAGTCATCATTAAACTCAGATATTGCTATCTTTGTGGACCTGGAAGCAACTCATTGTTGTTCCCTCATCTATAAAACAAGGATAATCTTTTTCTTTATCTTTATTATGAATTTTAATATGTATATAAAGCATGATCTTAGCATATAACTGCTCAATAATTGCTGAATATTTTAATTGTCAATTGGTCCTACAAACAAAAATCATTTGAAACACTGGTGTCTCTTCGCATCCTCTTAGCAAGACAACATTAGGTACTAAAATATTCATTTTGTAAAGAAGACTGAGATATAGCAACATAAGTTCATATTGCTAGTACATGGCAGACACAAGATTTAAACAAGAATCTCTGATTTATACTTTTAAACTTTACCACATTTCACCCGTGTTTCCTATCAAGATAGAGACAGAATCTTGGTGTGTATTGATGTGAAATATTTTTTCTAACTGAAAAATCTGAAATGAAATTGTATCAATTCAAGTCACAATGTAAATAAATATGTGTGGTTAGCTCAAATGTATGCAGTAGATAATATGATAACCTTTGTGCATCTGATTTATGGGTTCATGGAATATATCTAATCTTACCTTTTATATTCCTCTGTGTTTGGGGACCATTATAATCCTGGGTAGCTCTTTGTCTTTATAATTTTTAGTGAATTTGTTTATTTAATATGTATGGTTGTCTAAGTTTGTGTTTCTACTGCTGTGAAGAGACACCATGACCACGGCAACTCTTATAAAGGAAAACATCTAATTGCAGCTGGATTAAAGTTGCAGGGGTTTAGTCCACCTTCATCATCATGGCAGGAAGCATGGTAACTGATAGGTAGACATGGAGCTGGAGGAGATGAGAGTTCTACATCTGGATTGGCAGGTAGCAGAAAAAGACTGAGGCATACTTCATCCAACAAATTCACAATTACTCAACAAGGCCACATAATAGCACCCATCCCTATGGGTCTATGGAGCCACTTTCATCAGACTACCACAAAGGTATACCTGTTATATACTGAAATTGTATATATGTATCACATAGTTGCAGGAGCCCACGTAGAAGTCAGGGGAGAGCAGCAGCTACCTTGCAACTCCCATTTGGATGTTGGTATTTGAATCACAGTCTTCTACAAGATCACTCTCAATAACTAAACTATCTATCCAGTCTCTATTCACAGATAATTAGGACTATAAAATATCAGACCCAGATCACCCATGTCCACTCAAGCAGACTTGAGAGAAAATCTTTATAAAGATGGTTGCCAGTCTTGCATGAGGCAACTCACACACATGTAGTCATTGATACCTTGTCTGCCTTGCTGATTTATATTGGTTAGAAGCAGTCACTACTTTTGATGATTTTTCAAGATTTTTTTGTTCATCACAGTATAACATCTGTGAACCCAATTGATTGGTTTATAACTTAATCATTGCATTGACTGACTGATGGTTAGAAAGAGGAATAGTTGGCCTCCCTGCCCTCCCTCTGGCTCTGGGTCATTCTGTGTTTCTACTGTAAAGGTAGATGACATTTTATAAATTTTTGTCTATTAACTCTATAGATGAAGCAAGGGATATAAATAATGCTGCATAGAACTTAGTATACATTCAAGTTACCCTGACAGGTTGGAGCAAAGGGACCAACTCCAACAAGATGAAAAGCAATAAGATAAAAGATCTACATTTATATTCAAAAACTCAATTATGCATGGCCAGCATTTCTTTCTGAAGCTACCATAGGAATATAAAATGGTACAACTATGGCGTGCCAACTTTTGAAATAAGATAAGAAATATGCATGATACTGTATCATTGGAATGTAGACCTTTCAAGACAGATATAGGGCAACAACTGAGATTTCTGCAGTAAGTCAGTTATGGAATGAATTATTAACAGTAGCCAGATTAAAATAGAAATAAAATCTAAGTATTCTTAATGAAGACTTGGAAATTTTGAGTTGTGGACTTGACTGCAGGGAAAAATTAATCACTGAGTGTTTTCTTATGAGGACATTATAATACTTGAAAGAAAATGTTAAAAAGTTTTTTCACTTTTTTTTATTTTGAGAAAGGGTCTCACTGGGTAGCTGTGGATGTTTGGGAACTTACTATGAAGACAAGGTTGTCCTCAAACTGAGAGATCTGTCTGCCTCTGCCCACCAAGTACTGGAATTAAATGTGTGTGACCCCATGTCCTGCCTACTCAAGATTTTTAATCTAAAAACTAACAATCAAGGAAGCAGGAAATGAATAGAGTAAGGAAGACAGGGAAGAGGGAGAGACAGAAGAGGAGAGGTGAGACGAAATGGAAAGAAATACAGACAATAGAAAGATCACTGAAAAGGAGTAGAGAAGTACAGAAGGAGTGGGGAAATGGGGGGAAAAGAGCGGTGGGGGAAGGGAATGGAAAGTAGAAGAGGCAAATGAACAAGTAGTTTAGAGAATATAGAAAAGAAGGAAAGGAAAATGAAAGGACTAGAAAGAAGGAAAGAGGCAGGGACTTGTCAGCAGCATGGACTTAGAATTTCCATGAGTGGGTAGCTTTAGACATTCTAGTTGACTTAGTTGTCTTCCATAATAGTAACATTTCATTCTAACTTAATTATTAACTTACATAGGTCAACCCCAGATGCTATATTAGATGACAGCTAGTATCTCATAAGCTGTCTAGTTAGTGTTTCCTCATCTTACTAATAAGCTCTCTCGTTACTATGTTTTCTCCTATTATTTGATCACTTGCTGTTAGAATCTAGCGTTGCAGAGACATAGAAGATGGAGTATCTCTGTGATTCCTGATTTGCTGTCTGCATACTCATTTGAGGCTTGCATTGGTATAGGACACACACCTCACTTCATAGTCCTACCTGAGCTATGCAAAGTGGGGAAGATTCTCCCATCCTTAACTTCCTGGCAGAGATGTAGTTAACTGCAGTGAATACACATCAGTCCTTACACTCGGCAATCACAAGCTGTGTTCAGAAATAACTCATCTGTACATCATAGGGACCCTTTCTTAATATATATTATAAAGGCCAGAAAACTTAGGCAAAAGTGAATAAGAGGTGCCTACATTTGTAGTATTTTAGAGAAGAAAATGGGGTATCAGTAAAAATTTCCCCTAGAGATTAGGGATCTTCCTAAGTGATGTAACTGTTCTACTACTTAACAAAAGGTATTGTCAGCCACTGATGAATCACTAATAAAAGCTTTAATAGCACTTCTCTATTTCTTTGTGTAAAATATTCAAACTTCCACCAAATTTTCTCTTATTTCTTGAATATATTAAGATATATCTTATGAATCATTGATTTCCAGAATTGTAGTGGGTTATTTAGATACTTTCTAAAGAAACATAATGAGAATATAAAGATTACTATATTGGCCTTGAAACGACAGTAATAGGATGAAAACGTCTTTGAGTTTGAAGGAGACATCCATTCTTATGTCAGGTAGACTCTAATGAAGGAGCTTGAGTGCCAGCCACTAATGGTCACATCAGACTTTCACTGAGTCAGTATGCATTGGGTTTTGTTTTGTGGATTTAATGAATGAAAACATTTTCAATGAGTAGATAGTTTAGAAGAGCAGGGTTTTGTTTTTTGTTTTTTATTTTCTTTACTTACATTTCAAATGTTTTCCCCTTCAGAATCTTCCACACCAGCCCCCCAGCCCCTGCCTCTATGAGGGTGTTCCCCAACCTACCCATTCACTCCGATCTTTCTGCCCCATCATTCCCCAACACTGGGGCATTGAACACACTCAGGCCCAAGTGCCTTTCTTCCCACTGATGCCAACAAGGCCATCCTCTGCCACATATGTGGCCAGAGCCATGAGTCCCTCCATGTGTACTCTGTGGTTGGTAGTGCAGTCCCCAGGACATCAAGGGGGTCTGGCCTGTTGACACTGTTGCTCCCTCCATGAGGCTGCAAACCCCTTAGCTCCTTCAGTCCCATTGCCAACTACTCCATCTGGGACCTGCGTTCAGTCCAATGATTGTTTGCAAGCATCCACTTCTGTATTTGTCAGAATCTGACAGACCTGTTGCTCAGGAGACAGCCCTATCAGGCTCCCATCAGCAACCACTTCCCAGCATCCACAATAGCATTCCGGTTTGGTGACTGTATATGGGATGGCTAATATCCACGTATCAGTGAGTACATACCATGTGTGTTCTTTTGTGACTGTGTTGCCTCACTCGGGATGATATTTCAAGTTCCACCATTTACCTGAAAATTTCATGAAGTCATTGCTTTTAATAGCTTAGTAGTACTCCATTGTGCAAATGTACCATATTTTCTGTATCCATTCCTCTATTGAGGGACATCTGGGTTCTTTCTAGCTACTGCTATTATAAATATGGCTTTTTATGAACATAGTGGAACATGTATCCTTGTTAAATGTTGGAGCATCTTCTGGGTATATGCCCAGGAGTGGTATAGCTGTGTCCTAAGGTAGTACTTCATCCAGTTTTATGAGGAACCGCCAGACTGATTTCCAGAGGGGTTGTACCAGTTTGCAATCCCACCAGCAATGTAGGAGTGTTCCTCTTTCTCCACATCCTCGCCAGCATCTGCTGTCACCTGAGTTTTTGATTTTAGCCATTCTGACTGGTGTGAGATGGAATCTCAGGATTTTTTTGACTTGCATTTCCCTGATGACTAAGGGTGTTGAACATCTCTTTAAGTTCTTCTATGCCATTTAAGTTTTTATAGTTGAGAATTCTTTTTTTTTTTAACATTTTATTAGATATTTTCTTCATTTACATTTCAAATGCTATCCCAAAAGTCCCCTATACCCTCCCCCCTGCCCTGCTCCCCTACCACTCACTACCACTTCTTGGCCCTGCGTTCCCCTGTACTGGGGCATATAAAGTTTGCAAGACCAAGGGGCTTATTTTCCCAATGATGGCCAACTAGGCCATCTTCTGCTACATTTGCAGCTACAGACACGAGCTCTGGGGGTACTGATTAGCTCATATTGTTGTTCCACCTATTGGGTTGCAGACCCCTTTAGCTCCTTGGGTACTTTCTCTAGCTCCTCCATTGGGGGCCCTGTGCTCCATCCAATAGATGACTGAGAGCATCCACTTCTGTATTTGCCAGGCACTGGCATAGCCTCACAAGAGACAGCTATATCAGGGTTCTTTCAGCAAAATCTTGCTGGCATATGCAATAGTGTCTGCGTTTGGTGGCTGATTATGAGATGGACCACTGGGTGGGGTAATCTCTGGATGGTCCATCCTTTCGTCTTTGCTCCAATCTTTGTCTCTGCCACTTCTTTCATGGGTATTTTATTCCCTATTCTAAGGAGGAATGAACTATATACACGTTGGTCTTCCTTCCTGATTTTCTTGTGTTTTGCAAATTCTATCTTGGGTATTCTAGGTTTCTGGGCTAATATCCACTTATCAGTGAATGCAAACCAAGTTACTTCTTTTGTGATTGGGTTACTTCACTCAGATTGATATCATCCAGATACATCCATTTGCCTAAGAATTTCATAAATTCATTTTTTTAATAGCTGAGTAGTACTCCATTGTGTAAATGTACCACATTTTCTGTATCCATTCCTCTGTTGAGGGACATCTGGGTTCTTTCCAACTTCTGGCTATTATAAACAGGGCTGCTATGAACATAGTAGAGCAATTCTGTTTAGCTCTGTTCCCCATCTTTAATAGGGTTAGTTGGTTCTCTGGAGTCTAAGTTCTTGAAGCATGTGTTATTATAGATTCACAAGTGATGGCTCAAAAACAACAAAGGGATAACTCCTGTGTAGCAGGAATGAGTGTCCCAAAAGGTGATCCCAGAAAACATATTCTGGAAAAAAAATTTTAATGGTCTGGAGGGCAGAACCTAGGTTGAGGCACAAGACCTGTTTGGTCACATTGATTCAGCCATAAGGTATTCAGATGGCTTCTCTCAGATTTGTATATGTCCTCTGCATAGATTCTTGGAAGACATGGTTCTGTAGGTGGAAGAAAGATACTGAGCAAACAGATTCCTTTCTGATATCTGTGTCCTTATTCCAGGATGGAACCCAACACCTTTCCTTCTGCTGCCCAATAGCAAGAGTCTTATGATCTCCCTAATTCAAACTCCCTGATTGATTTTTTTATCAGTGTTAGTAGGAAAAGAGATCTTGCCTTAGGAAGCCCACTATAAACAGCCTTTGTGATTCCATCTCACAGGCCAGTCCCACAGAAATATATCTGAATATTGCTATTAAGCCCTCTTCAATAGGTACCATTTATGCAACTAATAACATGGGAAGCTGACAATTATAAATATTTCCTCTGTAACTGAGATGCATTTGTGACTTTTACAGCCCTCCAAACAGTCTGTCAGAAACTAGAAATGAAAATGAAAGGCAATCGGACTATCTTGTGAGGATCACAAGTTCAATATTCTATCTAGATGCTGTTAAATGATGGCCCCATCCATGTCTTTTCCCTCTTCTATGCACCTGTTAGCACGGATAAGAGCTACTGAAAGTGAGTTGGGTCCCTATATTTAGCAACAGGCCAACTTGCTATCGGTTAGTATCTAATTTGAAATCATTTGAATTTAAACATCTAAATCAGAAAAGATGACTCCTGGCACCACTCTCCTCATCCTTAGCACTCTTAATCAGTCTCGTTCAGTTTCTATGTATAGCAGGTGCACATTTTATTCTTTGAATCCCTAGCCTCTAAAATAAAGAAAGTACTTTTATTTTTTGTTTCTTTTTCCAGAAAATATTATAAATAACACCTATTAATAGTAGAGACAAAATTCCCTTCTTTCTAGCCCTTCCATTATTATCTTTAGAAATAGTTGAATAGAAATGCTATCTAGGATCAGAGAGGATAGATGTGTGATAAAATTCCTGACCCTCTTTTGCTCTAGACCATGCCCCTCTTGCTATAGTTACAAGAGATAACGATGAAAGAGAAATCATTTAGGGTTGTAACACATCAGCTCATAAAGATATTTTTTTTCAAATATTTGCTTAGCATCTATGAGGCATTGGGCTTATCTCAGTATCTTCTAACACAACACAGTTCTGTTATTTTAAGAAGACAGGTCCAGGAAGATGGTTCAGCAGGTAATGGTGCTTGCTACTACTAACCCTGATGATCTGAGATTGATCCCTGGAACTAACACTGTGGAGAAAGTTCCTTTAGGTTGCCCTCTGACATCTACTTGCATATTGTGGCTCATGCACACTCGTGTATACACACTCATTTGTAAACAATATATACATCTAATTTTAAAATAAAATAGACTGATATTAAAAGTTTTATGACTTATAAACTTGATGATAGCTGTATGCTATTCAATTGGTTAGCCTGAAATGCTTAAGCAGAGAAAACTGACAGAATGAGCAAAAAAGATCCTATAATCACAGAGTTTTCTTTCTTACTTAGTCCATGACATACACATATACTTATTTCTGATTTCCATGTGCACTTTTTAAATAGATTTGAATCTTGCAATTGCTTTGCAAATCTGTTGCTTCAAAGCATGTCATGAAAAAGTTACCAGCTCACTACTGCCCCAAACTAATGAATTCATGTTGCAAATCACAACTTGTTTGCTAAAGGTCAAGGTCACTAACTATCCATTAACTCTGAAAACTGTTAAATGAAATATGAAAAGGAGGCAGTTTGCTGAGTTCCCTCAAGATCAGTTCATGCCAGTTACATGAATTACATTGAATCTATATATTTGTTTCATTTTGATGTGAGAAATAGTGCAAGTCAAAGCATTTGGAACTGAAAATCTGTAACCACCCAAAACTGTTGTCATTGTCATGAGAATTCATTGTTTCAACTTCTATCTACAGACTTGTCCTTAATTGAATCTATTGGGTCTGTTCATGAGACATCTCAAACTACACAAAATAATCATTGAGTCTTATACATTTTGTATATTCAAGAGTAGGGCGGCTACATATTAAACATCAACACAAACACAAACCTCACTCAGATGTCACGTGTAGATTAGAGATGGATATACTTGAAGAGAACAAGTTGGTAAGACAGATGTTGAGTACCAAATAAAACGGGACTCCAAGATCATGCCTGAGCTTTGTGAAGCAAAGCTAATGAAGTCAATTTTCATTTTAAAAGGCATAATTTAGATAGTTAGATAATCAGCTAGAAGCTTTCAGCAGGTTTTTCTACTGAGGAAGACTTGCGGCTCTATAAATTATTTATGTTTCCAAAATATGCTGTGTGGGGGAAAAAAGGTAAATTAGCTAATTTAACAAATTAAATAATGGATAGCATTCTCCTATCTGGGCACTACTTGACAGGAAATGTTAATCTGGTATCCCCTCTGTCCTTGCCACATTCCTTAATGATAGAATGACTAGGTAAATAAAATGCAAAATCAACAGTGATGCTTTGATAATTTCCTCAGAACAGGAGCATATGCCCTATTTTTTCAGATGCCAAAGGAGGATTTGTTAGTAAAAATCACCTTTTATCATAAAAGATTTAGTCATTTTTACATATTTCCTTTTGCCCCAGTAGGTATGAATTTCTTTCGAATGGCCACTGCTAACTCCTGTGGGGCTTTGCGAAGAACAAACTGTGATGATGCAGAGGAGCGATTTATTTCAGGCAAGCTTACATGATCCTCAGAGGTTGATAGTCATGCCTCTGTGCTGGTGCATTTAATGCTAGAGACCAGCACTGCATTCAGTGCAGCCAAGTTCCTGATCTCCTCAATTTGGCATTAGATTTTCAAAATTATGTGCAACAGGTTTCTATGAGATTAGGATCGACCAATAGCAACCAGTTCATAGAACAGACAGAGGGTTAGAACAGCCACGAGCCATTAAGTTCTCAGGACTCGGTAGTTGTGGTGCATGTTTAGGCATTCATCATGTATGTCTCAGGATTTAGAGCATCCACACTGCTACCTGCTCTGTGTACAACAGGACAGATTTTCAATGGGCCAGCCCAGGATGGGAAGTAAGAGAAGCCACTGTATTCAGTAGAGCAGTCACTTTATTTCTTCTTCATAAATTCCCGTGGGACTTAGCAGTAGCCATTTAAAAGAAGAAATTTAAATCTGTTGGGAGTAAAAGGAAGTATATAAAAGTGATCATTTCTTAATGTAAATAAACTAAAGCTTTTATGATGAAAGATGATTTTTTACTAACAATTATAATAGATAATAATGTCAATTATAATAAGTATCTTAAGGAAAAAGCAGTGTGTCATTGGTGAATTGGATACAAATGAAGGGAAGGAAGTACTCTAATTGGCACTGTAGAAAATGTAGGATTTTCTACCTGTCTTAGTCAGGGTTTCTTTTCCTGTCCAAACATCATGACCAAGAAGCAAGTTGGGGAGGAAAGGGTTTATTCAGCTTACGTTTCCAGATTGCTGTTCATCACTAAAGGAAGTCAGGACTGGAACTCAAGCAGGTCAGAAAGCAGGAGCTGATGCAGAGGCCATGTAGGGATGTTCTTTACTGGCCTGCTTCCCCTGGCTTGCTAAGCCTGCTCTCTTATAGAACTCAAGACTACCAGCCCAGAGATGGCACCACCCACAAGGGAACCTCCCCCCTTGATCACTAATTGAGAAAATGCCCTACAGCTGGATCTCGTGGAGGCATTTCCCCAACTGAAGCTCCTTTCTCTATGATCACTCCAGCTGTGTCAAGTTGACATAAAACTAGAGAACACTGCCCTTGCAGTTCCTCCGAAAAGTCTTGATTTTGATCAGGTCAGGTGCTTTTTACTTAAATTAGCACAAATGTCAAAACTTACTAAAAAGTAAATCATATCCAAGTGCTATTAAGAATGTAATGCTCCATTTAAGAATTCTGGCTTAACTCTAGTCTTCTTTAACATTGTATTAAAATATTATGCAGCAGAAATAGTGAGTTCCTTGATTTCCTTAATCATCTTCTACAATGTGAAATTTATCAACTATCTATTATCTTGGGAGCTCCAACCCCAGCACTTTGTGAATTGGGTATATGTGGCATATATTGGGTATGATGGTATATATCTGTGCTCCCAGAACTTGGAAAGAAGAGGCAGGCAGATCTGTAATTCAAGGTCATCCTCTTCTAAATATTGAGTTTGGATACAGTCTAAGCTACAGAAAACTTTTCTCAACAAATAAACAAACCAAAAATTCCATATTAGGGTAGGTACAGAAGTCCTGCTGAATGGTCATCATGACTGAGCGAGATCCCAGGTACTACAGCCTTCCTCTATGAATTTTGGAGAAGAGAGTCATGCTTTACAAAGTTAAGTGATTTGATGGGGTCATCTATTCAAAGTTAATAAAAGCAGGAAGCAATTTAAATGCCCTAAGGGAAGAACAGGTCCATATATCAACAAAACAACAATTTAGACAAAGTAGCTACTGTCAATAAATCTAAAAGCAATATTCAGAGTAATGAGAAGCAATTACTGGAATGAGCAGTAGCAGATCCACTCTCCAAACTCAGCTTTGCCATTTGCCATTAACAGGCATTTTGGTCTTGAAAGAAAGCACTCAATTCAACTTAAAAATGAGAGTATCACTCTGGCCACTGCCACTGGATCACAAATATCCAAGTTGCATGACTCATGAATTTCAGAATGCCTTTCTTGATATTTTGTGGTGAGGAATGGGGGTCATGCAGTAGCACCAAGTGTCTGACAAATTGACAGCAAGACCCCATTGTTGGACATAACACCTACACAACTTATTTAACATGGAGAGGGCAATCTGGTGCCTACATAGATTGTTCAACCCTAAGTGCTAGCATCTTTGGCACAGGAAGGTACTCAGAATGCTACCAACAGAGAAACACAAACACCAAGCTAGTCACTGACGCCTTGATAGGTAATGGTGATCTGATAGATATGCTACGGAATGGTAGCACAGAGCTTGTGGGAATAATCAGCAATCTGATTTGACTTCAAGGCCTATTCCGAGAGAGGCAGCCCATTCCATGCTTGGTTCACCAAAAGCTAGATAGCCCAAGGATTTAGGGTAAAGGCAAATACTACTGTTCTAAAAGCAAGCAAGCAAGCAAACAAACAAACAAAAAATAAAATCACCCCTAATGGCATTTTGCTATACTCATAGATCAATGCTTATCTCAGCCAATATCAGAGAACCTTTTCCTTTAGCATATGGGAACAAATACAGAGAGGATAGACCTTGGAAAATTTAGTCCTATTTGGGACTAATTCCTTCTCCTCAGGGCTCAGGGAACCGATGTGGAGGAGGAGGCAGAAAAAGTGTAAGGATGGAGGCCACCAAGAACACAATGCCCTTTAAATCAATATTAGCAAAGCTCAAATGAACAAAGCCGATGGCAGGCCGCATGCAGGTCTGCACAAGGTCCTCTGCTATATATCATGGCTTCCGATTTAGTGATTTATGGAATGCCTGAACGTGAAAACAAGCGGGTCTCTGATTCTTGTGCTTTTTTCTTGGACTCTTTTCGTTCTGTTGATTTGTCTTTCCCAACTCTAAACTGATAGTTTGGGGATTATCTTAATGTATTATATTTTGTTATATTTAATTATTATCATCTCTTAAGAAGCCTGTCTTTTTCTAATGAGAAACAGAAAGGGAATGGACTCATGTGGTTTGTCTTTTCCAACTCAGAAGTGATCGTTTTTGTTTTATCTTATATTTTATTTTATTTTTTTATTATCCCTTAGAAGGTTATCTTTTTCTATTGAATGACAGAAAGGGAGTGGATTTGTATGAAAAAGGAGGTATGTGTGTGGAGGGAGGGTGTCAGGGACTGGAAGGAGTAGAGGAAGGGAAAACAGCGATCAGAAAAAAAAATCTCTTTTCAATGAAAGGGGCAGGGGCACCCCAATGGAGGAGTTAGGGGAAGGGCTGAAGGAGCTAAAGAGGTTTGCAGCTGCATAGGAATAACAACAATATCAACCAACCAGACCCCCCAGAACTCCCAGGGACTAACCAAAGAGTACATGTGAAGGTACCTATGGCTCGAGCTGCATATGTACCAAAGAATTGCCTTATCTGGCATCCATGGGAGTGGAGGCCCTTGGTCCTGTGAAGGCTTGATGCCCCAGCATAAGGGAATGCTAGGGCAGTGAGGCAGGCAGTGCATGGGGAAGCACCCTCGTGGAGGCAGGGAAAGGGGGTCGGATGGGGGTTTTCAGAGAGAAAACCAGGAAGGGGGATACCATTTGAAATGTAAATGAACCACAACAAAAAACAATAAAAAATTTAAAAATGCAAAAAGAGACCAACTTATAAAGAGACATCCTTCACAGAGCAGGAAGTATGGGTGTCTAAGGAGATAGGAAAAAGTTAGTCCCAGGTAGCTCTGTGAAGCACACTAGCACTGGTAAAGTGTGCTGTAGCAGAGACTTCAGGCATTCAGCACAGACCCTGTCTGCCAAAGCTCTAATCTGGAAGTTCTGCAAGGAGTGCAGGAGTTGGAAAAGGAGACAGAGTCTTAAGAGGAAGAAGACCTTAAACATCGAAACACTAGCATTAACAGTCTTTAAACTGTTTATCAGTGCTGATGGAGCCACTATGGAAATGAGTGCAGTAGTTTCTCAAACAAATCAAAACTAACTAACAAAAAATGGAACTACTCTATGGTCCATTGTACCACTCCTGTTTATATACCTAAGTGGATCTACATGTTAACTCTGAGATTCCTGTGCATTGGTAGTTATTGCTACTCTATTCATAACATCAAAGAAATAGAATTAGTCTAGATGCACATTAACAAATTAATTTGTAATGTATAAACAATAGAATTTTATTTAGCCATAAGGAAATACACAGTCAAGAAACTTGTAAGAAAGGGGATGGAACTAAAAAAAAAAAATATGTTATGTGATGTAACCGAGATCCAGAAAAACAAACCAACTATGTATTATTCAATAATACCCTAGCTTCTGGGTTTTTATTTTGTTGTTGGTGGTGGTATTGGTGGTAGTGGTGGTGGTGGTGGTGGTGGT
>NC_034591.1:14310187-14313856 GCF_900095145.1 Mus pahari
GTGGTACTGGTGGTAGTGGTGGTGGTGGTGGTGGTGGTAGTGGTATATTTTCTTTTCTTTTGCATATGTACATTGGTATGAGAGTGGGTATGGATAAAAACTGGAAATTCAGTATTGGAAGGAGGCTTACATGTGTGGTGGGGAGGGTAATAGAACACACATGATGAGCAGGTGGAATTACAAAATTAGTGGTAGATATAACAGTCAGGCAAAAAGATAAAGACGAATTACAGAGTATGAACTAAAAGATGGTAGGTATAAACCAAAGATATGTATTGTCAAAAATGTCAGGCCTCTTACTTTGCTTGCTAATAATACAGTTAAATTAAATTACATTTTGCAGAACATGACCCAAAAGGGCAGCTTGGAGCCTTAAAATGCACTGAATGCAATAAACACAGTTACTTGTCCTTCTATCCCTAAGGTAGCAAGAGCTCAGAGGTGATCTTGTGCAACTAAATTCAAGTAACTATTTCTTACCTCAGTCACCTCTCCTAAGTCTTGGATCATATAAAACAGCTTTTAGCTGACAATGAAGTTCACTCAAACAGTAAGGGAATGCAGTTCATTGCAGTTCATAATTTCTTCCTTCTTTGGCCCAGAGAGGTGGAGCCCAGTTTTCACACCCATTTCTCATCATTCTGTACAAAACACAGTTTTAATGCCTCCTCTGTGGAAAGCTTGGTTGTTCCATTCCTCAGGTTCACCTGCCTTGCTTTCTTGTAAGCATACTGTTTTTCCCTGAACTCTGGTTGCATTAAAAGTTTCCTGAATCTTTTTTCTAGTCTCTGGAGTGTCATGAGATGGCCATGTCACCAAAGATTCAGGCAATTTTACTGGTCTATGCTTAGGAATGTAGAATACTAATCAAACTTTGCATGCCTCCACATGCTGGACAATGAAGCACATAAAGCTATTTGTGTATAAACTGTAAAAGCAAGGGATTGCATAGTATGTGCACTTAGATTTTAGGAAGTCAAGTTGTCAAAACAATTGAAGAAAGCAAGTATATTTTTCTATGACCGTATCCTTGAAAACAATCACAATTTAAAATAAGAGTAGTCAGCACTGAAATAAATGGTATTGGCTCATAAGTCATAAGGTATGGTAAAAAGGGGAATTTGTATTATGTGGCCAATGGGACTATTTTCAATAGAGTGAAGATTAAAGTGCAGAAAATCTAAAGATTGTGAAATAAACTCAATAGTATGAAATCAGATTTGGGCTATATTTAGAGCCTCGTGAGCCCACTGCGTCAGACTAGGTCTCCTGTGCCATGAAGATTGTACAGGGGTAGCAGAGTTACAAAGAGATTGGAAAGCTGACTTCTATTTGACCTTTTTCTTCCATCAAACTGTTAGTCACAGTGGAAAAAGCAGAATGAACACACACAAAATCAAATCGTTCTCATCAGTAAGTGATAGTCTAAATCTGTCCTTGAACACTAAATATTTCCCATCCTCGAGATCCATCTGAATTCCAGGCTAGAACAGTTGTACCTTCACTTTGTGTAGTACTTCATAGTTTTAAAGTCCATATATGTTTTGATCATTTCAATGAACCCCAGTGTAGTGGGAAAACCATAGTGTGCTACCTAGAAGAGTAAGAAAGTGAAAAGTCAGTGCTGAAGCATGAGCATCTTGCTGGGAGGAGCCTCACAAGGCCTGTCGTCAGAGAGGACAGGGATGAGCAAAGAGTCAAATGTTAGAACCTTGAAAGATGGCAGCAAGCTTTAGGTGAGTTGTTAGCAATTTAAATATTTTAATTTTAAAAATTTTTAATATTTTATATTTATTTTATATATGCATGACAAAAAAATCATGATTCTATTCTGATCACAAATTCACTAGATACAATTTTCTCCAAATAATTACTGTTCTCTTTTGATTTGGATTGATCCAATATCTCAATTTAAACAATAGGAATACATCCTCAATGCACTTATTATATCAAAAATGAGAATTGGGCTTGGTCCTCATCTAAGGAGGAGAGGTTTACCACTTACTGTAAATTCATTCTTGATGCATACCACATTCTGCACTAGGTGAAAATATAGTGTCCAGACAGTAGTAGCCCTTCACTGGAAAGCACGGACACACACAATTCCAGTGTAAACACAATCATTAAACGTGCTCTAGTTAAATAGAATTAACATCAACAATACATTCAAATTCCTGTGACCACAATGTATGACTTGTCACTGATTATGTCAAGTACAAATTCTTAGTGGCTCTTCATTTCACAAATCAAGAGATAGGAGGTACACATCTTGATAAGTGGCTAATCACAGCACTTCCTGTGACAGCTGCTTGTGGCAGATCACTCTGCATCTCTTATTCAGTTTAGGCACAAACAAGAAAACATGTGGAGTTTATGATAGGCACCACTTAGTATGTCCAATGAATTAAATATACATATAATATGTATTATATGTTGTATATATAATATATTATAATATATAACATGATAGTATATATATGCAAATATATTACAATAGGCAGTACTTTATCTAATGAATTACATATATATATATATATATATATATATATATATATATATATACATGTATATATAGTTTATAACATTTTAGTTTATTTGTTTGCTTGCTATTTTGTACCAGAGAATTTGAGATACAAACAGTAAAGTCAGTTTTGCAAGAGAATTCGAAGAAAACTCTAGCAATTAAATAATGAATTTAAACAAAATAAGTACAACAGGGTTGAGCAATGTATATCTGTTGCTCATACAATGAAGCCTTCAGGCTAAACTTAACTGGAAGTTTTAATACACACACACACAGTATGTATTCGTTAGTGCTAAAATGCAGAATGAGCCACAAGTGGGAAATCTATCAAGTATCTAACTAGGATTTACATCAGAAAAGATGTCAGCTGTGAAAATGCATACTTACTTCAGTTTATCAAAGCTCTGTGCCCTCATGCCTTTCAGTGCTGTGCTGAAACCTTCAGGAGTCAACTCACCAAGAATGTCTCTTCACATTTAATCACAACCATGAAAGTAGGTGGTCAGCTTAGCATTGATCTCCTCCAAAGTAACCCATTAACACCTGCTATTCAACCTCACATCTATCAGCTTGGTGATATGGATCTGCCTCTAAGAAAGGGAATGTTCGCTGTACTGGCAAGCTTCAGATTGTGAGTGAGGAAGGATGATGGCCATCTTCTGTACTGTCCAAAAATCATCAGTAAAGCAACCAACCCATGCCATTCCTTGCAGGTCATCCACACTTCCCTCTTGTTGCTCTCTGATCTTTAAGACTAAATAATTTTGAATCTTCTAGGTTGTTTCAAGCTTTTATCCTTCATAACATTTTATGTCAGAGTAGAGTATTGATTAATTTTTCTTAGAATAACTTAAAAGTGTTTTTTTTTTTCTCCAAAGAGTTGAAACGACAGAATTAGAATCTGTGGGCATAAACAACAAGCCTAACTAATCAATGGATACTTTTTGATAGGATATAGAACATAATCCAAATTAATACTGTACAGTTTCATTATAAATAATAGAAAGCCAACATTCATGTGGAAACTGAACAACACTCTACTCAATGATACCTTGGTCAAGGAAGAAATAAAGAAAGAAATTAAAGACTTTTTAGAGTTTAATGAAAATGAAGCCACAACATACCCAAACTTATGGGACACAATG
>NC_034591.1:14313867-14341367 GCF_900095145.1 Mus pahari
TACAATCTCCAAAACACAAGAAAATCAAGAACAAGGAAGACCAACATGTGGATACTTCGTTCCTCCCTAAAATAGGGAATAAAATACCCATGAAAGAAGTGGCAGAGACAAAGTTTGGATCTAAGACGAAATGATGGACCAACCAGAGACTTCCCCACCTGGGGGTCCATCCCATAATCAGCCACCAAATGCAGACACTATTGCATATGCCAGCAAGATCTTGCTGAGAGGACACTGATATAGCTATCTCTGTGAGGCTATGCCAATTCCTGTCAAATATAGAAGTGGGTGCCCACAGTCATCTATAGGATAGAACACAGAGACCCAATGGAGGAGTTAGAGAAATTACCCAGGGAACTGAAGGGGTCTGCAGTCCTATAGGTGAAACAACAATATGAACTAATCAGTACCCCAGAGCTCATGTCTCTAGCTGCATATATAGCAGAAGATGGCCTAGTCAGCCATCTTTGGGAAGAGATGCCCCTTGATCTTGCAAACTTTATATGCCCCGTGCAGGGGAACGCCAGGGCCAAGAAGTGGGAGTGGGTGGTCAGGGGACCAGGGTGAGGGGAGGGCATAGGGGACATTCAGGATAGCTTTTGAAATGTAAGTGAAGAAAATATCTAATAAAATAAGTTAACAAAAATAAATCAATATATACAAGTGCACACCCACACTCATACACACACACACACATACACACACACACGCATGCATGCTAAAAATGTGCATATTTACAAATAAAAGAGTTTGTTGATAATTTCATAAGACTTTCAACCCAGGGAAGATGATTATTTGACAGAAGTATAAACTATATTTCAGGTTAAAGATACATGGAAGTGACTATAAAGTGGAATATACCCACAAATTCCCAGATGAATTGTAAAGTGTCACTCTTAATTGTTGTGATTCTGGATTCATGTTGTTTTCCTATTTATATATTAAAAAACCCACAAATTTAACAGCTAGCAATAATACAAGTTTATTGTCTATAACTTTGTAAATGAAAGATCACTCCCCAGACCTCACTCTGAAAAGGAGACGGTCTTAGAAGAGTGAAGTCAGATGCCTGAAATCTGCACTCTACCAGGGGACACTGCAGTTATTGACTGAGTTCACTCCCATGTATCTATAGGACCGTGTCTTTCCCTGTGTCCTCAGTGGCTGTGGTTGTGAGTTTCAGACTTAAAATCCTCTTCCATTTCCTGGCCCCTGGATTCCTTTTTCTCAAAGTCAGAAAGCTGGGCTCAAGTCCTCTGACCTCTGACAGCCTGTTCTGTGTCAACCCTGCTGCTCTCATCCAGAAAACTCTGCCTGTGCTTAAGAGTCCATATGATCAGACTGTGTCTCCTTGTATAATTTAACTTAGCCACCCTATTTTAGTGCTCATTAATTACATCCGCAAAACATATCATTTCCTTCAATGGAACGCGCCTGTGAGTCACAGCAATCTGCCATGACTGACTTGGAGTAGCGAGTTAGTTTACTACAGTCAGCGACTAGCTTCTGTGTTTTAAAGCACTCTCTGAGAACTGCTGCTACACAGACATAAAACATGGGAAATAAGTTTTCAAATATTCTGGGAAATATATAGATTTGCTCATTTTAAGTGCAGTCTAGAAGAATGTGAAATTAAAATGCGATCACAGATTACATTGAACCTGTAGGTAGACACTAGCAGAAAGTAGCATCTCTTTCTTTAGCAAAGCTTGCTTGTCTCTATGTAGGATACAGTTTTCCTTGCTCACACATATTTATCTCAGTTCAGGACTGTCTCAGAGACTACTTGAACCTTCATTACTTTTAAGACTAAAGAGAAATGATTTCTCTTACATGTTATAATCTGATTCAGGATTAAGTGATTTTTGATAAGAATAAGATGTCTTATTTTGTCATTCAGTTATCAAAGCATGAGTTATAACCACTTATGATTCTGATAATCTGATTAATATCTTTCCAACATCGCAAAAAAGAAGATGAGTAATGTATCATTGGAAGATATGAATTAGACTCCGAGGAATGATTATATCTCCAAAAACAGCAGTTTACTTCAGGTTGATGTACTTACATAGGTATCTTGCTTATGTGATAATTAATATTTTGGCTGTTCAAACTTCAAACTCATTTTTGATTCCTGAATGTACAACAGCTGGTGGTAGGGCCGAGACAGCTGAGAAGTTTGTAGAATGACAGGGGGAAATCAGTTTACATTTTATGCTTCTATAGATACTCAGCAGAGTGGATAAGCCACTTTCCAATAATTACGATTTGAGCAGATGTGAATTTGTTCTCATTAGGATTCACAGTTCGAAGTCATATACAGTTCAGGTAAACAGTTACTGAGCAGGAAGTGAGACACCTCGCTCTTTCCTGTTTCTGTAATATGAACATCCCAGGCAGCTTCACAGTAAAACCTTAATAAATTCTAGGCAGCTTCAGTTGCTAAGTCGGCTGTACAGCTAAGGGAATCATTCATCTTTAATGTGGGCCTGTTCACCCTGTATGTTCCCGGTGATTACGTGGTGCTTTCTGTGTGCTCTACCTCTGAGAGGTTTACTAAGCAATGAAGTGTTTTGGAGACGCGTGATGAATATTAACCCACACAGCTGCAGCTGAGGCTGCTGCGCTAGGAATTGTTTGTTAAATCAGCTGTCACCCGTGTTTGATGCTTGAATTGGCAGAAAGCAAAACACATTGTTCATTGTCCAAAAACCATAAATAGAATTTTTCCAGAAAAGACTATTTGCATCCCGAAGTTTAATCATGAAGGATGCTCTTATCTTCCAAGGAGCTAAAAGACATGCAGTAGCGTCTAATGAAATGGGGAAAGTTAGTATGTTCAGTGGTGCTTTCCAGAGAAAGATGGAGCTTCTAGTTAACAGGACAGAGCAGTTGAAGACATCAAGCAAGGAAATGGAAGCAGATTCTTGGCCAGATTTCCAGAACTCAGAAGGGTGCATTGCTATTCCTTGACAAATCTTCAATGAATTTGTTTCAATGCGCTGCTGAATTAAGACTCGCCTGTTTTCGGTTTCTACTGGCTTCCACTAGTCTATGACTTCTCCCCAAACTATGCCTCACTCACCTGTTGGGCCTAGGTCTCCAGCCAAAAAGCCAGTTCTGAGACCATGAGGACCGGAACACTAGCAAAGCTCTCTTCTGAGGTGGTTCACTTGCAGAAAACTGTTCTTCATCTTCTAATGCAAATATAATGTGGTTTTCCTGGGAAAACATATGGGAATGTATAGACAGCCCATGTACTTACCGAGAGAGCCCACTTAACAGTGAAAAATGCTGTTCAAGTCTCAATGGTGAACCAGTGTGTTTATAAAGGGGGGGTTTCTTCCTCAGAGACAGACACACACACAAGAAATACCCTGGGCAACTTTCAAGCAGCTTAATTATTGATCAAGTGACACCCACCTACAACATGGGTAACTGAGGAAAAAGTTGTCACCAAAGACCCCCACTGTGTGACTTATGGCCAACTACAATACTACAAATTGCCCACCCTGCCATTATTAAAACTAACATAAGTGTAACATAGAAAGAAAAAGAAAGAAAGGAAAGGAAAGGAAAGGAAAGGAAAGGAAAGGAAAGGAAAGGAAAGGAAAGGAAAGAAAAGAAAAGAAAAGAAAAGAAAAGAAAAGAAAAGAAAAGAAAAGAAAAGAAAAGAAAAGAAAAGTTTATTCCATTTTAAAACTCCAGGGTGGGGAAAGAACTTAAGATCCTGTGAAGGCTCAAGAGCCTTGTAAGCTCAATGGTGCTGCCAGCCTTCCTCCTTTCTTCATGATAAACAAAACTAACTCCCTGAACATTATGGATTTTCCTTAGGAAGAATTGAGAGAAAATACATGATCTCAGTTATATAAAAACCCTGTCTGTAAGCATTGGTGTGCACACTGCATGCATGCATGCATGTGCTTGTGTACGTGTGTGTGTGTGTGTGTGTGTGTGTGTGTGTGTGTGTGTGTGTGTGTGTTCATCCATACTTATGCTTGGGAACGTGGTTCAGATCATATCATATGCAGGTATGTGTGTGTGTGTATGCTTGTGTACATATCTCAGCAGAAAATGTTTCATGTTCTTCAGTGCCATTTGTCCTTTGTTATTGTTTGAAATAGAAACAGGGACTCTCACTGGTCTAAAACTCACCAAATACTCCAGAAAACAACAATTTCCATGTCCCTGGTCCTGATGATACTTTTGTGTATGTTCTGAGGGTCAAACTCAGCTCCCTATCTTTGTAAGGCCAGCACTTTGCCAACTGAGTCCTCATTTGGAATTGTGTTAATAACTATTTATTATGTCGTTTTCATAACTGTTAAAACATTAGCTTGTTAGGTAATGCTCTTTCTTTGAATATAGTTACAGAGTGACAGCATCTCCCTCATCCCGGCTGTAATGCTGTGTGATACCTAAAGAAACTAGGAATGTGTAACTACATGGGAAAGAAGGGAGAAGGATAGCAAAAAGACAGAGGAGATCAAGAGTGGGTGAAATAAAGAAGGGGTCCTTGTTATATACTGCAGTATGTTGGCTTGACCAGCCTGTTTTTGTCATTCATTCAAACACCAAGCTAGGTGTTGCAATGAGCATAGGCATCATTACACTCTGAATTCAGAATGTAAGCCCATCCAATCCTGGTGCAAACAGGATACTTGAAACCTTAAGAAAATTTTGCCTTATGAAAAATTTTTGCTAAATAATCCAATTCTGAGATAAAATAAAGATTATGTAAAAGTTTCTTAATTATAATCAAAATATATTTCCCATATGATTTTTTTACAGGCATCAATTTTATTAAATAGCTTCTAAGTATTTGGCTAAGGGGAAAACTATGAAATAGGTTCAGCCTTTGTTTAATATTAGTGGTTTTACTTTTTCCAGAATGGCCACCATGAACTATAAGAGCGTCCTTTCCCTTTGCCTAGAGTTATGTTTTCAACTTAGGATAAGTATAGTAACATCCGCATAGAACACCAAGTCTTATTTCTCACTCACAGTTCAAACAAATTTTCCAAAATAACTGATAATGTAGCATACAAGTCCAGCAACTGGAAAAGTATCTGCTCACATTTAACCATGATTATCTTTAAATAAAGCATCTGCTCACATTTAACAACAGTTATCCTTGAATACAGCATTTGCTCATGTTTAACCACGGTTATCCTTGGGTAGCAGTTGTTTTAGTCTTTCCCTTTGTTTGATTTCCCAAATTTCCTTAAGTCCATTAGTTTTTTTGTCTTAGAAATAATTATTAAAAACATGCAAAACTATAAGGAACATTCTTTTTGTCAGTTATTACCATCTACAAAAATTTCAATAATTAAATCTGTAGTTGGATAAAAAGATATAAAGTCAATGTAATAGAATATAAAGTCAAAAATTAGTATTAGAAAAATGGCATTTCATTCTTTGGAAAGAAGAGGCCATTGAATAAATGTTATCAAATCAACAAATTACCAGGTTTTAAAAGAAAGTAAAGTAGGTCTCTATCTGGCATTTCATACATTAAAACACTGACGTATCACACAATTAGAAGAAAGAAATACCATATGAGTATAATACTGAGGTGTAAATGTCTTTTCTCTATTATTCCCTCCTCTCCATCTACCCTTCCTCCATTCACTTCTCCACTCTCCCTCCCTCCCTTCCTTTTTTTCTCTTGCACTCTCTGCAGACTTTCTCTGTATCTAGGAGGGATTCTTACTCACTCTACTTTAGTATTTAGTTCCAAATGTTGGAACTACAGACCTACACCACTGTGCTTGGTTCTAGCACTAATATTTTTTCCAATTTTTATTAGGTATTTACTTCATTTACATTTTAAATGCAATCCCTAAAGTCCCCTATACCCCCTACCCACTCCCCTTACCCACAAAATCCCCCTTCTTGGTCCTGGCAATCCCCTGTACTGGGGCATATAAAGTTTGCAAGACCAAGGGGCCTCTCTTCCCAATGATGGCTGACTAGACCATCTTCTGCTACATATGCAGCTAGAGACACTAGCTCTGGGGGTGCTGGTTAGTTCATATTTAAGCACAAGAAAAAAATAACCATAGATTTAACTGTACAGACAACAAAGCTTATATATAATGTAATAGATATAATCTAATGTCAAACTCTGTTACAAAATAGTGAGCATACTATTGATAAGTAAAGCACTATCAGTTTTCAAAAGTAGTTAACAAATAGACATATATGGCTTACCCAAATAGAATTACAAGGAATGGATAAAATCCATATTCATTTCTTTTTAATCTAATTTAAATTTTTCATGTATGTATATATGAATAAGAATAATCATAGCATTTTCCCACTATATTAGCCAAAGACTATGACTCTGTTTTTCATTTCTTTGTGTTAGGAGAGCTATTTCAGGGTTTGCAAAGGAAAATAATACAGAAACACATCTACACTATTGGCTTAAGCAGGTTTGTGTTCATCATTTCCATAGGCTACTTGGTTTTGTTTACCAAATGTATCACTTCCTTTTTCATTGCTATAACTAAACACTTGAACCTAAGCAACATAAGGAAGGGTTTAGTTTTGCTGAAAGTCTCAAGGTACAAGTTCATCGTTATTAGGAAGCTTAAGGGAACGGATTACCATATGACACTGGTGGTGGTCCTCAGCTTGCTTTCTCCATTCTGTTCCTTTCAGGTCCCTGCTCATGGGATAGCACAGTGTCCCTCAATTAACCCAATCTATAATGTCTCTCACAGACATGTTCACAGATTTGTTTTCATGGTGATTCTAAATCTTGTCAAGTTGACAGTCAAGATTAAACATCACATCCAGTGATTACATCTTCATTATTGTTGACCACAGTGGTGTTAGGATTTTTAACAGAATCTCTGTATATGATTTTTAGTTCAAGAGATGAACAAATAAACTAAAAAGCAAAAATAAATTATCAATAACAACTTTAATTTGCACCAAAGGTTTAAATATATTGTAGGACACTCATTCAACAGAGTAATATATAGTGCTTGAAAGAGATATTTCAGATTAATAAGCCATTACAAATATAATTACCAGTTTATAAGAGAACATACATGACATAATATTTTAATAAAATATTTACATTCACAAGGGGAAAATTCTGGAGTGGCATAGACACAGTTATTTCTAAATGTTAATTCAAATGTTAATAGTATTCTCTTAGATCAAGTAGATGAAAAGGTACACTGGTATGAAAAACCCCACAAAAAGTTTTATATATGTTTACTTGCAAATATCCTGTAATGGAGTATTTCATACATTTTTTTGTACATAAAATATTTTAAGTAAAATCTTTTAATCTTGTACTTAGAAATATGTACACATAAAGTCATGTTTTAAAAAGTGATATAAAAGTAATTATTTTTGTCAATGGTACTTGAGGCTAGAAACCATATATTAGGACTTTAAATTTCTAGACTCTACAATACAGCAATGTGTGTGTGTGTGTTTGTATGTGTTTGTGTGTGTCCAATAAATATAATCATGATGTGTCTGGTAGTTCAGAAAATACTCCAAAGTCTCACTGGTTTGAGAAGCATTGAGTTCCAATTTTCTTACATTAAGATGATCTCAAAATAAACTCCTGGCCATGTTTAATAAAGCATTTCTTTTCTACAAAGGAATCTTGATAGATCTTTCTTAGCATCCAAAATGGAGAGAATTATGGAAGGTAAGGGGAAAATACAGAAGGTTAACCCAATAAACCAATCAGTGTAACTCAGAGTAGAAATGAACAAAGAGGACTGAAAGATGGCATTTGCCTTGTCTCATTGTATGGTGATACTTTTCACTTTTAATATTAGAATCTATTTTCAAAACAGGTACCTTAAAACACTATACTCAAGAAAATTGTTCAAGAACTAACAAACCATGGAAATTCCTAAACTATATGTAAAATCTTAAAGGAAAGATACTAGCATTCTCATCTTTTGTTTGTTTGTTCTTATTGTTATTTATTTCTCTTGTGCTGGCTTCAACTCCCTGTTAGCAGCTTCCCTTGGCAGGTATCCCATGACTGGCATTTCTAACCTCTTCCAGTCTCCAAGGCAATCCAGGCTTGACCTTCAACACTTCTCAGCTTTACACAATGGCCTCTCTGGATCTCCATGCAGAGATTATCCCTCCTACATACCTCTGCAACTTTTCTTAGTCATGGAGGGAGATTCCACAAACCCTTTCATCTATCCTGGATTCTAAAACCATGACCAAAGCAACCAAGTTCTACTGCTTGCTGAAGCTGGACCACGGACTGTACATCTTCACCAGCTTTCTATTTTCAATAGTTTCCTTTCACAGAGGATCAGCTGAGTTGTTTTGGAACTATCTCTGTAGACCAGGCAGGCCTTGAACTCAGAATCTGCATGCCTCTGTTTCCTGTGTGCTTGGATTAAAGGCATGTGCCACTCAAGCTGGATCTAAGTTTTTCTTTAATTCTTTTTCATAAGACAAAATCTTACCTGGGTGGATTGCCCCAAGGCCAAAATTCCCATTAATTCCATTTAATATCTCTAATCTATTTATCTCCTTAAACACAGGATATGGCTTCCTTCTGCTTCTTGGTGCTCCTTTAATCCCTGAACCATACATTTTGTATATTCTCTTGTGCAGCTTGTTACATTTTGTCAAAATGCTCTTCATAAGAATGAACAACAGGACAGAGTCTGTACTAGGCTGTTTTGAGATACCTGTAGCCCATGCAATTTAGCTAAATCTCTTCACTTTAGCCTCAGGCAGGCTCTTTGAACAAGAGAAAAAGACAACCACATTCTTCACCAAAATAGGGACCATTTAGCAGCACTTAAAACATTCCACTGCTTTCCTAACCCAAAATCAGAAAATCCACATTCCTCTAAACAAAAGCCTGGTAAGGTCTATCCTAGTGTCCAGTACTAATGGGTGTCTTATTTAGGGTTCTGTTGTTGTGAAAATACACCATGAACATGACAGCTCTTATAAAGAAAGACATTTAACTGGAGCTGGCTTACATTTTAGAGATTCAGTCCATAATTATCATGACAGTGTCTGAGTAGACACGGTGCTGGAGAAGCCAAGAGTTCTAAATCTTGATCTGTAGGCAGCAGAAAGGGACTGTATGTCACACTTGGTGGAGCTTGCCCAACAAGGCCATACCGCCTCCAATAAGGCCAAACCTCTAATAGTGCCTCTCCCTATGGGCCAAGCATTCCAACACATGATTGGGCATGCCTATTCAAACTACCAAAACGGATACTTGAGAAAACTTGATCATGAAACATACTAAATATATTTGTTCCTTGACTGCCACAAACATACTTGGGGAGAAGACAACTCCAAAATCCCAAGTCAGTGGCAACTGAGGAATTTTCAAGTCCGGTTTCTTAGTGTCCTGTATTTTCCTTCTGATCCTACTCTGACCCACACACCCTAGTTACATTAATGCTTTTTAACTCAGCCATAACAGTGACAAAATAATTAGAGAGAACATTAATGTGGCTTTTTATGCACCATGAGTGTTAAATACTTTATAAATCATACCATTTATAATTATAAATTAGACTATGATTGACAGGAAAGGGGAAATAACAAAACCTTAAGCACAACTGTTGCGTCTGTGAGAATAATAATCAGGGATGTTGGGAACCTCATCAGCTTTTCTTCTGCAACCATTTAACTGATTATTGATAAACTTAGCTCCCCAGAGGACAGATGTTTGTTCCCAGCAATGCTTTAGGTCGGTGTGTCTCAGCTTTCTTTCTCCTTGCTGCCTGCAGTGTCCCTGAAATGGAGTCTTCCTTACATTGCATCCTCTCTCCTAGCACTCAGCTCCTTCTATCGATGCAGGCTTCAGATGGTAATCACATCCAACCCCCTATACCTTAATTTGATATCTATTTTGACCATCTCTTTGTTGCCTGTGCTTCTTATGCACACATATACACACCTACACACATATATGTATGCATACACATATCGTTAAATGTTTATGTGCTGTCCTTTACTATAATTGAAAAATAAGTGGTAATTTAGAAGCCATCAGCTGAACACAAGCAATGCCTTTTTACAACATGGTCCATCACTAAAAGTACAGAAGAAAAACCATCTTACACACACACACACACACACACACACACAAACATGCCATTTCCTGGCACATCTTCCTCATTGCAAATCATCTCAGGCATCAGAGGCAGAACAGTACAAATTCTCCTTCGAACAAAAAGGGTAGTTTGGCTAAATGATGTAAGTCCCAGAGAATGTTTTTCAGTTTTTCATAAGCAGTCAAGAAAGTATCAAGCACCAGTCTATGTGTTTGTCAGATCATTACTTTCCCCAAGCTGTTTGATGCCTCTATACCTTGGTTCCTTCATCTATAGAATGAAATGACTGTATTTTCTGTAACACGGGGATGGTTGCTTAGATGCACTGAGTTCATCTATAGACTGGTTCATGTTTTATTTCTGTGGTTTTGGGTATCTGTGGTCAGCTGAGGTTTAAAATAATTCATAGGCTTTTAATTGTGTGCCTTGCTGAATGTACACTAAATCTTGTGCTATTAATCTCTATGTCAACAGTTTTTGCATATGAATAATCCCTTTGCCCAGCATATCCACTGTCAATGGTTTATCTACATGCCAGTTAGTTAGTACCTGCCTCCATTATCAGATCCTTTGTCACGGTATCACAGTCCTTATTTCAAGTAATATTTATTTTATTTAATTATGAATTAACACTGACAATTTGGAAGTGACAAGCATAGACTATAAGGTGTTTCCTTTGAATATAAAAAGCAAAGGTATACACTGAAAAAGAAAAGAAAAAATATGTTCAACTACAGTTAAAAATATATAGCAAAAATATATTAGTTATATTAATAACTCATTTGGTTTTGAAGGGAGGCATGAGTTACATAAATATGCATTTATATCAAAGTTTCAATAATTTTCATTCTTTAAAATATTACTATGAGACCAAAGGTCTAAACATGTGGTTTTGTATTATTCAGAGTGGGGCAGAAAGTAGACAATACACTGGAAGAAGTCATGGGGGAGGGTAGTTAAATGAATTAGGTACGTGTAAATACAGTATCACACTCTTATGATGGTATGGTGCTGTATATGATTCGGGGTAATGAGCATAATGAACCTCGGTTTGAAGGCAGCAAGACACAGAAAAAGTAGGAAACTGTAAATAAAAGCCTAAAGAAATGTCTCAGGTATGATGGTAGTGGAGTAACTTCTGACAGGATTTGTGATGAATGCCAAAATTGTTCCCAGAATCAAGGATCCTTGTACCTGTTACAAGTTTCCTCCTTCACATTCATCTTTACCTTGTGCATTCCACTTGCCTAATTTAATGACACCATGGTGCATGTGAATCCAGGTAGCCCAGTGCATGTCAGCATCTCGGTGTATAGTGCAGGGCCAAAAAGAAGAAAAGAAAGAAAAAAGAAAGGAAAGAAAGGCAGAGAGAGAGGGAGGGAGGGAGGGAGGGAGGGAGAGAGGGAGGGAGGGAGGAAGGAAGGAAGGAAGCAAGCAAGCAAGCAAGCAAGCAAGCAAGCAAGGAAAAACAGCTCATCTCAGCCTGTATGCTCAACTCTGCCAATGCTCTAACCAGTCAGAAATGGGTTAATATGGAAGATATACCCACTTTCTGTGTGGGATGCTTCAACAAATTGGATTTGTATGGGTTGCTTATGACCCTGGTACCCGGAAGGCATTAGTGTCAGTTTGGAAGTCTGATACTTAATTAAAATAAATAATCTTTGTAATCTTGTACTGAAGAAGATGCTAATCTTTTAGCAATAAAAGTTTTCTGGGTTGACAAATTGACTATGGTCAACTTTTTTCCTGCATAAATCAAAGGCAGCTCTGAAAATATTGGGTCACATTTGCTACAGAAATCTGTAAGAGGAGAATGAAATACTAGTTTGAGACTTTGGGCGTTGGTGTCGCCACCTCTCTCCCTGGGAAAGAAAGACAAGTCTCAACATACAGAAAGCTGATAGGAAGCAATAGTGTTGAATAGTTACTTTAAAATCCAAGTAAATAAGTAACAAATAAGTAAGTATCTGGTTTGTTTCCTATCTTCAGTGCAGAATCTATTTATTAACATCTGGTAAAAACTAGAGATTTGAAAAGATCCGAATAGGTTTCTAAGAAATAGTAACAGCTACTTAAAAGCTAATAGCCCTGATTTTGTGACTATTCATTTAATACACAGAAGTGATATTTCATGTCGTTGATAGTGTTTTTCTATTCACTCGGCTTGTTTTCACTGTTACCTGGGCTTAGTTGGGAGATGGTTAAAGCAGTCATCTTTAGACGTTTCATCTGTCTTTCAAACCTGTCTTTCCTGTAGTAAATTATGTTTTCCAATTTCAAAATCTTTAAGATAATTCAAAACATTTATCTCGCAAACTGGTGACAGCTGCAGTATATCTGTTACACACTCCAGAAAAGAATGTTTTAGTGATTTCAATATAACAGGGCTTAGTTGTATTTGAAACTCAAGTACTTGCTTTAAAATATATCATTGCATTATGAAATTTACTACCTGTTGGATTTCATAGAAAAATATATAATAAATTATTGGACTTTTAAAAATGTGGTAAAATTTCATAGGTTGAAGTGAATCAAATATGTGTGTTTCTCCCCCATTTGATTAGTGTACTGGTCATGTGTATCAGTTTTGTGGGTGACTAGAGGCTCAGCAAACCATGGCTCCTGGTCAAATTCAATCTATTTTTTTTTGTTGTTGTTCACCAGCTGATAGTCATTTCTTTCTGACTGTCGTTTTTGTAGTTTAGGTGGTTAAAAATTTCAAAAGAAAAGTATTTTGTGAGGTAACAATTCTCTGACATGCCACCTTCAGTTCAATTCAACATTATAAGTTAAATTGGGTTAGATTAAATTCCTGTCCACTCATATATGCCTGGCATAATGCAGAATTCAGCAACTGCAACAGAGGGTAGATTGTTTGAAATATTCATTGTTTAGCCTGTGGCAGAAAAAGTTTGCCTAAGTCTGGTTTTTAAGACTGTTAAAATATATTTTTCTTAAAGAGAAATATAAACAAGTATTTTTAAATTAATACCATGCTATCTATAATTCATTAAATTCCACAGCTTTTAAGGGCCATTTCCTCTCACTGTAACTATTTTTAGGAACTCATTAATTCCACATGAGATATTAATAACAGTATAATTGTTCCCTTTTGTTCAGTTGAGTCTCAGAGATAATGAACAGCAGTGGTTGAAATCCTGCCAACCCAAGCTTTCTTCCTCAAGTGAAATATGGTTGCCTCAAAAAATTGTGATGCATGGGGTGATAGTTCATAGACTATTGAGATATTAGCTTTCTTCAGGGGGCATCCTTTCTCTTATTCCTTGGTACAGTGGGAGAGCAACTAACTTCTAAAAGAATTATTATTAGGAAGGAGGGAGTTGTTAGACAATATAATCAGAAGAGATGGTTTTTCAGCACTTGGAGGACTCTAGTCCACTGTGGAAAATGCTGAGTGGAGAGTTCCAGAAAGAAGGTAGTAAGAGGAGATATCTGTTCAACTTCAGGGAGCATAATGAAAAGGGGAGATTTAAGAGTTTATAAGGGAGCAATGGCTCATAAGTCTTAATACAAAGTGGAATTGCAGTGAAAAAGACAAACTAGGAGCTGAGCCCTTCCCTATTGTGGGAACAGTGTGTGATAAATCAAGGCAGTGGCCATGGCTGGTGCGAAACGTGGAGCTTTCCCGATATTTAATACTGTATCAGGATTCACCTTCTATAAAATGTTGATGTGCTTCACAGATACAGAGATATAACTCACTCTGCAGGTTTGGGTTCTTTCTCAAATAGAAAAGAAATTGTTCGTTCCTGTGACAGATGGCTTAGGAACCTGGAGATGGCATTGCTATCTATCAGCTCTAATTTCACATCTAGCCACAATTGGTTTTAAATTTAAGTCATGAGTATATAATTTAATCCATCCTTTTGTGTGTGTTTATCTCACAAGACATGAATTTAGATTTGCTTTTCTTGTGTCTGTAAACATTTGAAAATATTCTAAGCAAGTTAGCTAATAGAGAATGTGTTATCAATCAAGGGATTATATTACATTATGTACCAACTAACTATATGGCAGTCATCAGTATCTGAGTCTTGCAAAGTGTCACTACTCATATTTCCCGTTCCACATTAAAGTTAAATACATGACAGAGAATTGGTTTTGTAAAATATTAAAGCATTTTATAAAATCAAGTAATTTAGGAAATATAAACAGAAATGATAGAAAAGAAAACATTACTCATTATTAAGAACTGAAAAGTTCTTGTGGCTATAAGTTATTTTCTGTAGTGAGGCAGCTTAGTATGACTTTTGAATAATATTAAAGGGATGAATTAAAAGAGAAACACCAGCTATAAATTTGAATTTTCACAATTATTATCACATGAATACAATTTTCCTAATGGATAAAATGCTACTGAAAACTGAAAACTGAAAATTTTCATTTCTAATCATAAGGTATCACATCAGTATCACTAAGTACACTAAAGTCATAATAAATGCATCAGTCATCCTATAGATATACTTCATATCCTTGTGTTTATAATTATATGTCCACTATGAAAGTTTTGTTTAAGCATTGCCTAGCCTTCACTATATATGGTTGACTCTGTTGGTTGTGAACAGTGATCCTGTAAACAACTATAGAAATATTAAAATCATCTTATTCTTTCATAAATGGGCTACTGAAAACCATCTTACATAGTCCCAAAGTGGGAGAACAGACCTTTTCGAATTTTACCTCTTAAGTTATAGCAGTTACTATGGAAGCTAAGACTATAGGGCCAGAAGTTCAAGACCCAACTGAGATACAATAATTCAAAGCTAACTTCAGTGAGTCATTTTCTCAAAATAAGAAACAGAATGGACATGTTGCTCAGTCTAGTCTAGTATGTATTTTGAGGCACTTGGACAAGTGTTCTGTTTGCCTTGTGTACCTAAGTTAATTCATCATTTTGTGTATGTTTGTCTAACCAGACATGAATTGAGATTTACTTTCCTTATGACTGTGAACAGTCAAATAATGTTCTAAGCAATATATCCTTGAACTCAACTCTAAATGAATGCAATTAACCTAAATGTTCTATTTGGTCCTTAGTATTATGTTAAGGTCTAAGATTTCTATTGATGTCCACTTGGTAAAAACTCCCCTAAAATTTCAGATATTTGTACTCAAGTGAATTTTTGCTTTTTGCTTTTCAAACAAGGTGGAACTCTGTACTCAAGGCAGAACTGAATCACAAACATAGATCAAGAAGGCTTCACACCTGTTACATTCCACATCCATTGAGCTAAGTGATTTGATAATTAAAGGTGTGAGCCCCTAAACTGTCCAGTTTTTTTCCTTTTGCCTTTAAATTTTATCTTTGTTGTTATTTTAAGGAATGAGCATGGTGTGTGTGATTCATTTGAATGAACCTTAATGGTGAACAAAGAAACTAATTGTTTCTAGTACTTATATCCTGAATCCTTTTCAAATGCATTAGTAAATATTTATACTTAGAAGTATATGCTTTATATACACAGTGATAATTTTCCTGGAAAATCCCTGGTACCTAATGAAGCCAGAACCCTCATAATATCACAGTGCTATGAATGGCCAGTGGGAAAGTGACTGTAACAAAAGGATAATCATATACATGTGATAACACAGGCCATAATAATAAATCCTTTATTACTGTGTTATGTGATGATCAATTGAAGTGTTTATAGTCACTTTAGGATATTCTCCTGTAGCAGTTAATTGTTAATCCACTTTGAGCTTCCAGTGGGTGATTGTGCTTCTAGCCACACACTAAAGATCTCTGGATTCACAAAGGAAAAGACACACACATGTAACATTTCTATTTTAATATGCCTAACTAGCTCAGTGACTGGGCACTTCAAGACCTCCCCTCTAGTAGCATTCACTCCCCTCCAATATTTTTAAGTTACTTGCTGTACTGGCTAATTTTGTGTCAACTTGATACAGGCTGGAGTTATCACAGAGAAAGGAGCTTTAGTTGGGGAAATGCCTCCATGAGATCCAGCTGTAAGGCATTTTCTCAATTAGTGATCAAGCGTAGAGAGTCCCTTGTGGGTGGTGCCATCTCTGGGCTGGTAGTCTTGGTTCTATAAGAGAGCAGGCTGAGCAAGCCAGTGGAAGCAAGCCAGTAAAGAACATCCCTCCATGGCTTCTGCATCAGCTCCTGCTTTCTGACCTGCTTGAGTTCCAGTCCTGCATCCTTTGGTGATGAACAGCAGTATGGAAATGTAAGCCAAATAAACCCTTTCCTCCCCAACTTGCTTCTTGGTCATGATGTTTGTGCAGGAATAGAAACCCAGACTAAGACACTTGCTAAATCTATATTTTATTTTTTTATATTTCTCCCAATTGAGGGAGAGGGCCCTGGGGCCTCTTTCCTGGCTTCTAACCTGTTGGCAGGCCTTTAACTCTAATATTTCTGTTTCCCTATCATGGTGATTTTTCTCCTTCCTCTTCCCTTTATCCCTTGTCCAGGAAATCTAAAATTCCCACCTCTGTCTCCCTGCCCAGCTGTGGGCCACTGGAAACTTTATTTCCCAATCAGAGGGACACTGCAAATAGGTTTTTTGGATAGCACAATTAACATGAGAACACAAGCTGTTACATATGACTAAGGAAAGATTTGAAACCTGTTTCCTGCATCTCATGATTACAAGAGATCATGTCAGATATTTGGCCTGACTATCTAGTGTGAATACACTGTGGCAGTCATAGGAAAAATCTGCATTTAAAACTACATTAAGAAGCTGAGGAGAAGAGTGATCCTGTAGGAGGACTAGCAGTCTCAATTAATCTGGACCCCCGAAATCTCTCAAACACTGAACCACCAAACAGATGGCATGCACCAGCTGATAAGAGGCCCCCAACACATATAGTAGAGGGTTTCCGGGTCTGTGTTCATTCAGAAATGATACACCTAACCCTCAAGAGACTGGAGGCCACAGGAAGTTTAGAGATCAGGTGGGGTGGGAGGTAGGGGCATCCATGGGATGACAGGGTGGGGTGGGGATGTAGAACAGTCAGCGGGTGGATTGGGGAGAGAATAAAATATGGAGTGCAAAAAGTAAAAAAATAAGTTAAAAATGCCATTAAAAGTAAGCAAACAAAAAACGAAATGCACTTCTTAGAGCATTTAGAGTGACTCCTTAATAGACCACCTGATAGAAACTAAATAGCACATGAATCAAAAAAGAAACCAGTACAGAAATGAGACAATATTTTATGTAAAATGAAAGTAAATTTGCTATCGGAAATGTATGCCGTGCAGCTAATGCCGTACTTAGAAATTCATAGCTATAAGCATAGAAAAATGAAACATTAAAACCAAGCTCCTGATAATCTTATGAAAATGAAAATCACGTCATCAGTTTGAACTCTGCACACTCGTAAGAAAGAAAATATTAAGATTAGAGTAAATATCAATACAGTAAGCAACAAAATAGAGAATATTGAAGGGGAAATGTTGGGTCTTTTAAAAGAACGGCAAATTTTAAAACCGTTTAGCTAGGTTGAGAAACTAAGACATTCAAAATTAAGAGCAAATTTCAAAAGGGGATCATTATTGTAGACCTCACAGCTACACAGAAGACTAAAGGGAGGTGAAGAGTAACATATCAATAATTTAGATGAGTAAGTTAGAAGAAATGGGCAAATTTTTTGGAAAAAAAACACCTTATCTTCACTATGATAACCCCTACTCATGTAAAGATTTACAAGTCAACATCATATTAGCTGATGGCAAACAAATCAAAATAAAAAAGAGAGATTTCACGATATCCACAGCTGGTACTATTTTTAAAGAAGAAACAAAAGCAAGTATGGGCAAGCATGTAAGGAAATTAAATCCACATCTACTACTCACAGAATCACAAAATGATATGCCAATGTAAAAGTTAATTGGAGCAGTTCCTCAAAAGTTCAGTACTGGTTTGCTTTACAACTCCATTAAGTAACTGCACTTTCAGGTGTGTACACAAGAGAAGTGAAATGTATGTCCACACAAAAATGTGTAAACAAATGTTCATAGCTATATTATCCATAATAACTCCAAACAAACAACTCAAATGCACATCAAGTAATGAATGAGATGAAATATATGTATAATTCAGCCATGATGAGCAGTGTGCTGCTGACACATCTATTACATGAATGTACCTTGAAAACATTATGCTGAATGCAAAGATTGTAACACAATATGCTACTTGTATAATTTCATTTGTAGAAACTGTCCATAATGGGCAGGTACATAATGACAAAGTGTAGTGTTTGCTGAAAGTTGAAGATAAAGTGAATGAAGACTTGACTGCTAATGCTTAGCTGAGCTAATGAAAATCAGCTTGTAATAGGTGGTATTCATTAGAATTTTTACATTTCCAAAAAACAGTCTGATTATGTATTTTATCAAGGGGGATAATGCCACAGGAAGCTCTTATAAAAATTAGATAAAATTTGTACATGCTTAAGTGTTCAGACATTTTGGATATGAATAAAACCCAATGAAGACGGAAGGAACTTTCAAAGCTTGGGTAAAATATTAATGAATATCATATTGTTATCGTTCAAATATTTTTTCTTATCTAATGTTGGATTCCATTAGGAATAACAATGAACTTATAGAGACAACTTCATCTACGGTCAGAAAAACAATGCATATGTTGAAAAAAAGGAAGATGATTTCAGCAGGAGAAGCAATGGCTCTCAGTACGTTCAATGTCTTAGTAATGGCTCATGTCCACATTCATCTGGCACCTTTAGCTAAGATAGTATGATATATAGAATTTCATTTGTTTCAATACTTTGAAGTATCTCTATGAAACGTCTAACTCAAAGTTTTCAATTTTCCTTTCATAAAACAATATAGCCCCAAATGGAAAATGAATTGCTGTGAGCTCCTCATCTTGGAGGGCGCAAGAATGTCAGGAGGCAGAGTAGGACAAGAAGAACTCTGAGAGCCTATTGTGCTGTTAGGTAATACATTTGCTGAGCTTTGTAGAGAAGATAAATGTTTTAATGATTCATTTTTTCTTTGATAGTTTCATGTATATATTACTGTATACATTATAGCCTCCTTTCTCTCACTCACTTTTCTCCTCTGCACACTTCTCCCTCATCCTCCCCACACTCATATCTTTATGTTTTAGTGAACATAGACTCTCAAGAATCCTGATTTTAGAACTGAGCCTATCATTACACGGAACACCTACTTCCTTAAACTTTTTGTTTATGTGGCAAACTGTCTGAGCAACACAGTGTACCGTGTGTACACTGGTTATCCTGTGAGGCCAGGGGAATTCAGATGTTGTCCATGCTTCACAGAGAATGCATTTTGGTAGAAGTAAGGGATGTTACCTTTATTAATGCAAACTTCTAAGTGGAAAAATAAAGGTTCTGTTAGAGGAATCCCTCAAAATGTGATCTAGCACAGCCTGTCCTGGATTCTTCTGTTGTGTGATGCCATTTGATCCGAATTTAGGAAGGTAAACAGAATTTAATCCTATGAAACAGAGTTGGGGAGGAGTGAAGCCAGTATCCTCTTCCTAAGACTAGGTGGAAATTCATGTGGGAAGGCAACCCTACGACCCTTCTGTGACTATCAAAGGGACACAGTACGCAGCAGTCATATTGGGAGGTTCAGTTGGAAACTTTACATTGTGCCAGTATAAGAAAGCCACGGGTAGTAGTACTAAGTCTCAAGTGAGGATGAGGGTTTGGATCATTTCTTTGCCTGCTGTGACCAGTGAATTATCATCAACTGTGTGAGCCTTTCATGAAAATTACAGACAGCCAATAAGAAATGATACCACTTAGGGCTGGGATGCTAAGATGTGGAAAGACATTAACAGATGCTAGAAGCTCAGGAGAAAATCAAAATATTTCATGAGATACTTTGTAAAGGAACAGTATGAGTTGATTAATAGTGCTTTTATCCTGTTTCAGGTTATAGTTATGCTTTCCACTATATAATTCAATTTCCTCATAAAATAGGAAAGACTGCCTGGAACTGGGAAGAAGGCTCAGTAGCCACAGGGACTTGCTCCTGGTCCAGATTCCTTAAGTGTTCCACAAGTTGTGCTCTGGCAGTGGCACATGCATGTCAATATGAACACAAAATAAATAAAATCTAATTTAAAATGTGTGAAGATAAATCTTTACTTTTTTTGTTCCCAAGGCATATTACACGCAAAAGAGAAGTATTGGTACAATTTGATTACTCATTAGTTTGAATTGAAAATAAACCATTCATAAAATTTTCCTCTACACTTTATATAGATGCTCACAGCAGATATGCTTATGGATCTGAGTAGGACTAAATAATTATTTATCTTACATGGTTATTAGGCAGCTACTGAGGCCAGCAATTGTATTCACAAAATATACATAATTTATTGACCCTTGTTCAAAGACAAAATGTGCTGCCCAGAGTACTTTAACTATGTTTAGCTTTATTGCTCCCTAGAGAAGCATTTTGTCATTGATTATACATTTTGGACTGTCAAAACATGGATTTCATTATTGCTGTGTCTATTTTATGATATCAGTATGAATTTCGAATATTAACTCCAGCATATGCATCTAAACAGACGTGTCATATAAAGCAAATGAACATTAAGGGAGGGTCACTGTGTGGTTTTGGGAGCAGTCAACAGGTTCAGAGACTGAGAGAGAAACACAATAGTGCCTGGAATCACATTCCAGAGCTAACACTGAACTGCAGAAAAATGAGAAAGATGAGCTACACTTCCAATTCCCTGGCGCTGATACTCCCTCTTCTTGTCCCAGCATGTAATTACAAAAGTTCCTCAATATTCATGAGCAAGAAGCCTCAGGTACCAAGAAAATATCATGAGATTTGTTTTACCTGGAGATTTGTACCTTTTTAACCTATCTGCACAGTGTGTTCTTTGTAAGGTGTTGCAGTAGCTTTACAGATGAGACAAGACAAACTGTCGTGGAGACTTACAGGGCACCGTGTTTCGGGCCACTGGGAAAACTACACCTACTCCACTGCTTTAGCATCTTTGACAGTTTCATTGATAATCACACTTTCTATTTTCATGTCTAGTACTTGAACTGTGCTTTTTATTTCCAAGATAGGTTTTCTCTTTGATTAAAGGGTAAGAAAAAATTTGGTATGGCTGTAGCAACTTAAGGATCAAATCAATCTACAGCAAGTAATACAGGTACCACCTTAACATCTATAGAAAAGCAAACCAAAGTTCTTTACTTTCTAGACCAATATTTATGAGATTTCTTCTTCTTTAGAAAATATGCATGTAGTACTTAGGCTAGGAATCTTTAATATTGACACAGAATATTTTACTCCTTGTAAAATTGTTTTGTCATAAATTGTATATAACTATGTCAGGAATATACTAATGTGTAATTGGAATTAACCCAATTAATATAAGAATTGTCACAACATCTCTGTATTCCTCTAGCTTACTGTGCCAGCACTTAGATGTACCTTACTTGTGAAATCAGATTTTTCCTTATTTATTTATTCTTCTCTCATATTTACATCCTAACTGCAGTTTCCCCTCCCTCCTCTTCTCCCACTCCCTCCCTCCATGCCCAATCAATTACTCTTCCATTTCCTTCTAGAAAGGACATCAAGTTGCAATAAGATTAGCCCCCCCATATTAAAGTTGGACAAGGCAACCCAGCAGGAGGTAAAGGGGCCCAAAAGCAGGCAAAAGAGTCAGAGACAGCCCCTGCTCCCTCCTTTAGGATTCTCATAAGAAGAGCAAGCTACATGAGTGTAACATATATACAGAGACCTAAGTCAGACTCATAGGCTCTTTGGGGGTTGGTTCAGTCTCTGTGAGGCCCTTTATGTTCTGCTCAGTTGATTGTGTGGGCCACTATCTTGTGGTATCCTTGACCCCTCTGGCTCCTATAAGCCTTCCTCCCCCTCTTTCACAGTTTCCCCAAGTTACATCTAACGTTTGGCTGTGGGTCATCCACATATGTTTTCATCAATTGCTAGATGATGGCTCTCAAGTAGAATATCATTAAGAATTATTTCCTTGTCTTTTTAAAGATCGTATTTGGTTCTATTGTAGTTTTCTATGCCTCTGGTTCCAACTTGAGGCAATGTCAGGCATTCACTCTCTCTCCTGGCATGGGCCTCGAGTTGGACCAGTTACTGGTTGAACATGTCCACATATTCTGGAACCAGAAATTTTAACCTTATACTTAAGATGTTAGGAATTCTAAGGGAATCTGCTATAAACAGATGAGAGATAAAAAGAGAAAGAAGAAGAGGGAGAAAGGGGCCTAAACTGGGACAAATGGTGTTCAGAGAAAAGAGTTGGAAGATACATGTTATGTTAAGAAAACAGGGATGGACAAAAAGGAATTCTCACAATAATTGTTGTGCATTAAAATTAATTTATCTTCTGGGAGATTGAGCAAAGAATTAGAGTATTTTAGTTACTTTTTCTCTGCTTGAACAGTGATACTTTGAATTTAACATTTGAGTGAGTTTGGGCTACTCAAGACCCTTGGATTTAATCATATTGCATAATGCATACTCACATTTACACACACAAATTTCCACAGCCTCGTGAGCTTATATATACTATTCAGTTTATTACAAATATAACTTTAAAAATAGTTATGGACATATTCCATTAGGATGTAGTAGCTAAGTTAAAAAATTTTTGGTTATCATCATTTTCTTCTTTCCAAAAGACTGGTGTTTGAGTAAAGGTCTGGCTCATTGGCCTCCTTTATTGGGTACAAGGCACCTCCTCTCTTGGGAATTAAAATAAAGGCCTTTTAGGAGAATGTTATGTTACTTTTATCCAGCAGTCTAAAAAAAGTAAATACTGTAAGCTGAAAATAGACTGTGAGCCTCCACCTCTTACAAGGCAGCCCACATTTTCTATGAAGTTTAACTATGTCTTTTATGGAAATGTGCAGTGAGAGGCATAAAACCCTTTCATTCCTTGCTTTTAAATAAATGGGTCAGTTAGCCAAGAGAAGCAGTTGTAATAAAAGCTAACTGGAATATTATTTGATTCTTTCCTTCATGTCCTCCTAAACCACTTAAGAAACCTGCTAGTCTCCACTTGCCAAAATTGTCTATACTATTAGTTTGTGCCCAGTTCTACTGAGATTTTTACATGAACTTTTAAATTGTATAGGCATGTCTGGGTCCTAGTTAACTCTTTAAACTAAAGGCTGAATGATTTCTGAATGTTGCACCTAGACAAATGAAGTTTGAATTCTCCTTTCTCTTAACTTTAAATGTGATTTAGGAAAGATACCTAAGAAGAATAGAGAGCTGCTGATAAGAAGGTAAAATGTACAGACTTCTTGGGGTATGGCAAATCCCTATGGGATTCAAAGCTTCCAAGTTGCCTTCACTTTCTGCTCTAACACTTCTAACTTATTCTCAGGAGGAAGTTTATATTCATATATATATATATATATATATATATATATATATATATATACATGCATGTGTGTATATATATATGTGTGTGTGTATATATACAAGTATATACATATATACTTGTACATATATACAAGTATATATGAGAATATATATACATATATATATATATATATATATATATATATAAGAACTTATATACAAAATGCTAGGCATAAGGATATTTATAATAGTAAAAGCAAAAGGAAGTATCTAACACCATATGCATCCTATATGCATAGGATAGGATTCTATATACTAATTGTGAAAACTTACCTTCTATGGAAGGTAAGTCATCTAATATTTATTATAAAATGCTCAGTGTATACTCACAGAAGACAAAATTTAAAAATAACCATTTAGATACTTTTGCCTAATTTTCCTTTTATATAAAATAAAGTTATTACAAATGAGACAACCGATTCTAGTTTTACAAAAGGGAAGTTATAAATGGAACAGTAAGAACTATCTTGGGACTAATTTAAAACAAGAATTAGATGGGTTAGGGAATAGGAACTATATAGTACAGACGTTAGGACAGAACTACCTTGATTAAAAATATTCTTAGCCAGGGAAAACCACCTCTTCTGCAGGAGAAAATGAACTCAATTCACCTGGCATCTGAGTTTTTCATCACTCACCATGAAAGACTCAAGATGAAGAGTCCTAGCTTACCTTAGACCCTATGTATGCCAGGTCCTCAGACCTGAGGACAATATGTAAGAATCAAAATGTGATGCAGTAATTTGGAACTATGCAATAAAATATCAGAAGCTAGAGGACTAACTTCCCCAGAGTAGATCAGTACAGAAGAATTAGATGTGTAGTGTCCCCCCCACATAACATCTATCCAATACTATATTTTATCTTGAAATCAGAAAAGTTTGAATAAAAATAACAACTTACATGATGCCTACAGTATGTCTAGCATTATTAGTTGTTTACAGAGAGGGCCTCAAAAATTATGTTTTCTTTATCCTTCAAAATAGGAGGAAGAAATCATTTTCTCTCATAATAGAAAACAGAAAGTGTACTGTAGCATAATTTATCAGTATCTGTCTATTTATCTTGGGAGATACACAGCTTTCTCTCTCACAATTTATCTGTGAGCTTTGAATATAAATCCTCAGTATGTCGTTGTTAATAATGACATCTCAGAAAGCCCTGCTAAGCTCTGTCATTGTCACTTGGTTTAGAAGGAAAATCATGTTCACGGAAGCCATGCAACACAGTTGATAGACATGTAGTTTGAGTAGCATCAGTTGAAAATAGCCTAAAATATTTTCACCATCTGCTGTGTTTTGGACATGATGAGGCATCCTCAAACTAGATCCTCTATAGCCAACCTGGAGAACTCTAGTCCATCTGGCCTGAGTTAAATCTAAACTGGTTAGTACCTGGGTATTTGGTTCAGAGCCAGAATCTCTAGGATACAAATCAAAGGGACCTTAGATTAGAGTTGACTTTCTGTCATTTGGACTTATCCTTGATCTACCTGTAATTTTAACATGATTATAAAACAAGGAAATAAAAATGAAAACAATGAAGTTTAATTTTAAAAAATTTTTCTAACTCTAATCTGTTTTCAGAAGCAGTAAAGGAAATGATTTAGAGGATATTTGGCTTGGGGATAGTAATATTTGAATCTGAACAACTGCCCAGTTATTTATATTTTCAAAGATGAAATTGAGCTTCTAACAATTTATATGGCTTTCTTTTAATTTATCTGCTCTTAGAGATACTTCTGTTTTCCTCTCATGTTCCTTTATGTTAAACTGTACAGAGGCCATGTTAGTGGACTAATCATGCTCAATCATTTGTTTCCCTTTAGTTTTTCAGAGGAATCTGATAGATTTATGGGTTGTAGGTTTCTAAGGTAGATATTGTTAACTCAAGAGCTTATTATTTGTCTCCTGGAAAGTAAGAGCTCCCTCATCCCTATAAAAGAGTCATGGCTCCATTTCTGGTCAACTAGACATAATGAAATGTCTTTTCAATGGTGAAGGATATTTTAAGTATATGGAAACAGGGAATCCAGACAGAAGGTAATCCCCTGCTATATGACTCTTTCTCATGCTGTAGTTGTAGGAGGAATTAACAATAAAGGTAGTACTATCACTTTGAGATACAAAGCTATAGAAAGTAAAAGGGAAAAATAATTCGAAGTCAGAAAAGTTGAGTTTATGACATCATACATGGTCCACATGCAAAATCTTAATTCTCTTTATATGAGATAATCAAATATCATCATTTATTATAATATATGACTTTTTTCTATACTACATCTAAATTATTCCTCACTGTAGATATTTTAAATATCAACAAATGGTCTGTAACATATCAGCTTCTCTATCAAGACTGCTTGACATTCTGATAAGGCATGATTCATCAGCAGACATACAGTGCATGTAAAGGCAAATAACACATTGATTTACACAAACTTAATTCAATTCTTATGCCTAGGTTGACAAATATTTCTTAACTGCTCTACCTTGATACTTTCACTCAGCCACAATTTAGGTAGAACAGGCATCTTTCTTTACACATGAATACCTGTTTAATTGCTTGAATATTTTATTACATTTTCCCACCTTATACAAATGAATAAAGACCAGAGAAATGGAAGTATTATAAATAACTTGTGAATACAAATGTTGATTGCACAAGATTAACACAATTAAGATAAATACAAAATAATTTAGATCTAACAAAAAAACATGTACCTTTCATCTTAATTTGATGTCTTTTGGAATGAAGCCAATTTGTTTTGTTTTCAGCTAAGAGGAAAATTAAACATACAATGGTATGCATTATAAAATATTGGCAGCCTAAAAAGATGGTGGTTATAAGCAAGGGATAAGTAGGTTCTTCACAGTTATGTTTAGTTGCATAAGATTATACTCTATCTTTCTATTTCAAAAAAGAAATGAAAACTGTCTATCAGGTACATGAGACTGTGGTAGATAAGAGAAAATAAGATAAAATGTGTTCTTTCTTTCCATTTATCTTGCAACCAATGGGTCATTATACTCTTGCATTCTGGGAATTTTTGTTTTGCTTTTACAAAGAATCATGAATCATTACCCTTATCACAGGAGCAGATCTTACTTGGTTTGTGGAACTTTATGAAAATTCTCCAAATAAGTGCCATTGAAACTGTGATCAAGAGGATTTTCAGAGATAAAAAGGAAGTGAATAAGAAGTCTATGCCAGGAAAGTAGAATGGATACAAAAGCTAAGACAACTAAGAGACCAGAAGAACTCTGTTGTGATAAGGTATAGAAAAGAAAGGACAGGGGCGTGCTAGACAGGGTTGGAGGAGCAGGCAGAGTCTATAAATTCCTCAACTCCAAAGAGAACAGGAATGGATATTATGGAGAGAGAAGTCATAAATGTGTTTATAAAACCTGCCTAGAGGGAAATAAGATTAGAATGAGATAAGACAGGAACATAGTCATAAAATTGCTCCTAATGACATATTGTCATAGTACACCACTCAACCC
Source organism: Mus pahari (assembly GCF_900095145.1). Lineage (NCBI taxonomy): Eukaryota > Metazoa > Chordata > Mammalia > Rodentia > Muridae > Mus > Mus pahari. The sequence continues at coordinate 14,340,882 of NC_034591.1, forward strand.
TCCTCAGACATTCTTTTTCTAGCAATAGATGACAAATAACACAGATAGAGACAATTGACCAATTTGTAGTTAGACATTTTGAGCACTTGGACTAAAATGGAGAATGTCCAAATCCCTCTCCTCAAGGTTCTAGAGTCTATGTAGAAGAGGTAGAAAGACTGTAAGATCCAGAGGTGATACAAGTTGAATCTAAGAAAACAGCATCTTCCAGACACAACAGGACTGATACACAAATACATATGTGAACCCACAGAGACCATGTCAGCATTCACGGGAATTGGGCAAATTCAATCGAGACAATTTACCAACACTGAAAAAGAAAATAGAAGAAATATCCCACCCTGATCAAAGAAGTTATTTGCAGTTGATACATGAGAAAAAATTGTCTGCAGTGTAGTGACATTAAGTATATCAACCACGTTCCAAGTCAGATCATAGTTAAACAACAGAAAATGAACTTCCTGTTTTATGAGTGCTTTTTGTTTT
>NC_034591.1:14343867-14359242 GCF_900095145.1 Mus pahari
CTATGTGTTCTGTGATCCTGATAAATTTTAAGGTATTATATTTGATCATGTAGTCTGCAGGTCCATGTTCTTGACCAGAAGGAGCTGGTTTCATAGAGAATAAGCACATTGTTTCAAGGGTATGAAAGATAAGTTTAACACAGTACCTCTGTTCATATCCAGTTGTCTAGAACTTACTAAAAGCTCTGAAGTCTGAGCAACACCTCTGGTTAGATGAGTGTGCTCTGTTTGAAGTTAAGTACAAAGAAAAACACTTCAAGAACTCGTAGGGCGAAAAAGAGAAAGTGAATTGTTATAGAAAAGTGGTCTCAGGCTCCTCTCCATTTCCATCCCTACAGTTGTTTCAGACAGGAACAATTATGGGTCAGAGCTTTGACTATGGGACGGCAAAACCCTCCCTCACTTGATGCTCTGTCTTTTGCCGAGGGCCAGCCCCTGTTTGGGGTATTTTTTCTTATTGGTTCTTCTTGAGGCAGAGGAGGGGAAAGAGCATCAATGGAGTGTAAAACTTTGTCTTACAAGATATTTCGGGTTGCTGTATAATACTAAAGTTTACTAGTCTAAGTTACTATGCTACTGTAGCTGGCCTTCCTTCTGTGTTTCTCTGAGGGCAGAAACTGCAGTCTCTGGCACTTAGCCCCTCATCCTAAAACAGCAGGAGATTAAGTTTGGGATTCATTGCTAGAGCCTTTCCCCTATTGTCCAGAGGCCTCTTGCTTGCCAGGCTAGGGGGAAGTTTGGAGCAGTAAACTTCTATTGAACCAGGAGAAGAGAATAATGCAGAAGGAAAAACCTTTACATAGGCAAACATGCAAAAACTCACTTAAGTTCTTATACAGATTCACTCATGCACACTTACGCATTTCCATTAAAACCAGTTGGGTTCAGCTTGCATGCATTCTCACAATTACATACTTACACACACATGCATACATTCTCACAATTACATACTTGCGCACACATACACACACATACACACACACACACACACATCCATCCTTACATATGCATATGGAGCAAAAGATCAAACACCAGTTCAGAAAGAACTGACTCATTCTGAATGAAAATGTTCTCCAATCTTTATTGCAAAGAGAAAGAAAAGGCTTCTACCTATTTACTGCTAAATGAATTAAACCCAAGTTTGTAAGAAAAAAGCTTGGTTTATTTTAGTAAGACTAAGCCTGCCTTGTTATTAAGAAAGTACCTTTAGTTTTCCATGGTAAGGAGAAGCCTGCCTGCTCTTTCTGCTCTCTGCAGCTCCTTTTTTCCTCTTTCCCTCTGCATTCTGCATGGTGCTCTCTTGGGTTTTTGTTTGTTTGTTTGTTTGTTTTTGTTTTTTAATGTTACCTATAGTTACTAAGTTACACCACTCTGCATTGTCCTTCTAATTTTGTTATCTCCTCCTGCTCTGAAGTCATGACAATACTTCTTCTCTCAATGCCTTTTCTCCAAAAGCTATGCCTATACTTCTAAGTTCTTCTTGAGTTCAGTTCTGTCTTAATAGTGTTCTGTCTAAAAACTTCTCCTCAACTCAGTTCCCTCTCACAGCTCAATTCTTCTCAGCTCTGTACTTCTCAGCTGAGTTCTCCTCAGCTCAGTACTTCTCAGCTGAGTTCTTCTCAGCTCAGTACTTCTCAGCTCAGTACTTCTCATCTCAGTTCTTCTCAGCTCAGTTCTTCTCAGCTGAGTTCTCAGCTCAGTACTTCTCAGCTCAGTTCTTCTCAGCTCAGTACTTCTCAGCTCAGTTCTTCTCAGCTCAGTTCTTCTCAGCTCAGTACTTCTCAGCTCAGTTCTGACTCTTCTCTTTGTCCTCAGCCCTTAACCATCCTTCAGAATACATAATACATGTTAAAAAGTTCATCATAATTTCACACAAAAAATCAAATCATAAATTGAAATAGAAGTTTTTAGCAGAGAATGTTTATATGCATAGCCATTAGGAGGTATTATCTGGCTAAACATCCATCACCTATCACAGAAACACGGGTTCACTGAAGTTTTAAAACATAACTAAGTTATTAGCGAAGTTTTGTATAGATAAACCCAGTCAATATTTTATCTTCTGTGCTAGCACCTATAATAAATCAGTAGTTCCCTTTTTATGACCAGTGGTTTATTGTTTTACAACCTCTTGGAGTATGCTCTGAGTAGGAGAAAGTCTGGTTACTTTTTAAGAGCAATTAACTGGTGACACTTGGGAGACTGGCAGAGTTCTCATTGCAGTTTTGACTATCAAATCTAATAGCAGTCCCAATATAAAAGAGCTTAATAATCACTGATATAATTTTAGGAATTCTTATAGGATAATCATTAAGACTTAAGAGGTCAACAATTTGTCTATATAGCATCACTACAAGACAGTACATCTTCGTGGATCTGCAGAGATCTGCTCCAAAGGGGTGTGCTATTACTTAGTGATTGTTATATATGTTTAATAATAACAGGAAAAGCATTAATAAGGGTGAACCTGTTACAAATTATATAATAATCTGAAGCAGGCCATCTCAGGAAGATTGCCTGCTAGTCATTAGCTTGTCCCATTATGCCTCCTGACAGACTTTCTGCTTGAGGTGAGCTCTATAAGTTCCCTCTCTCTACTTTCGAGCATTTCATCGAAGGTCCCACTCTTTGATTCCTGAGAGTCTTTCACCTCCCGAGGCTCTAGTACATTCTGGAGGGTCCCCCAACCTCCTACCTCCCAAGGTTGCCTGCTTCCTTTCTTTTTGCTGGGCTTCAGGGCTTGCTTCAGTCCTTTTCCCTCACCCAATACCAGATCAGGTTCCCCTCTTCCCCCCTCCCCCATCCACTTTCCCTCCCAGGTCCCTCCCTCCTCCCCCCTTGTGATTGCTTTCTTCTCCCTCCCAAGTGGGACTGAGGTGTCCTCACTTGGGCCCTTCAGCTTGTTGACCTTTTTGAGTTCTGTGGACTGTATCTTGGGTATTCTATACTTTTTGTCTTTTCTTTCTTTTCTTTCTTTCTTTCTTTCTTTCTTTCTTTCTTTCTTTCTTTCTTTCTTTCTTTCTTTCTTTTGTTGTTGTTGCTAATATCCACTTAATAGTGAGTACATACCATGCATATCCTTTTGGGTCTGAGTTACCTTACTCAGTATGATATTTTCTAGTTCCATTCATTTGCCTGCAAAACTTGAGATGTCCTCATTCTTAAGAGCTGAGTAGTATTCCATTGTGTTAATGAACCACATTTTCTGTATCCATTCTTCTGCCCTGGAACATCTGGGATGTTTCCAGCTGAGGAAAGAAGGTCCAGCAACAGGCCCAAAGTGGAATCCAGCGCAAGGGGAGGCCACAAGGTCTCACACTATTACTGAGGCTGTGGAGTGCTCAAAGCGACCTATGGTGACTGCCCTCCAAAAGACCCAACAAGCAGCTGAAAGTCAGAGGCAGATAGTTGCACACAACCAATGAACAGAAGCTGCTGACCCCTTGATTGAATTAGAGAAAAACTGAAAGAAGCTGAGGAGGAGAGTGACCCTGTAGAAAGACCAGCAGTCTCAATTAACCTGGACCCTCAAGATCTCTCAGATACTGGACCACAAACCAGGGAGCATACACCAGCTGATATGAGGCCTTCAACACATATACAGCAGAGGATTTCTGGGTCAGGGTCCAATCAGAGAAGATGTACTTAACCCTTAAGAGACTGGAGGCCCCAGGGAGTTTAAAGGTCTGGTGGAGTGGGTGGGTGGTGGGTGGTGGGGACATCATTGTGGAGATGGGGGTGGGGAGGAGGTATGGGATATGGAATAGTTGAAGGGTGAACTGGGAGGGGAAGAAAATCAGGAGTGTAAATAAATAAATAAATGATTAAATTAAAAAGAAAAAAGAAAAGTGTTCTCTGGCACAGCTCAGAAGAATGAATTGATAAAGTCATATCTATTGGTAAAATGCATAAGTATGTGATTATTATTATCAGATTCATATTATATAAATTTGAAGAATATGGAACATACATAGGTTAATTATAGTTAGAGAGTAATATTATTACATGAGTCAGAAAACTGTAGAGAAAATCTCATGTAAGCTGTTGGCCTATGAGCTTAGGCAGGAAATAGGGAAGTATAAGTTCCAATAGAGAGGGGGGATTCTGGGATAGAGACAAGCATTGAGACAGTTTTGCCCCGAGGAAGACAGTCACATGAGGTCTAAAGAGAGGTAACCAACCATGCGACACTCATATAATAGAACACAGAGGTAACAGAATTGGTGAACAGGCTAAGGCTTACAGTCTAAGCATTTATTCATATATAATTCAGTCTTCCAGTCAATATTTCGGGAAACCTGGGCATGGGTGGAAAGGTCATAGCTACCCCAAACCCCATGTCTTCTGATTGTGCTCTAACATTTGTCTGAGCCATTCACTAACCTAAATCAAACTATAAATATGAATATGGCACTGGAGTTAAACTTTAAACTTTGCTCTCTAGACTGAGGAATTTGAATAATCAGGTACTATGTTCATTTAATTTTTTTGTACAAAAAGCCCTATGAGTAAATATTTAATGTCGTGCTATGCTTAATTAAATAAGAAACACGAATAAAATTTTACCACTACATCTTAGTTGATGAAACAGCTACAGGTATTTGTTGAGTAAAGAGGACATTCTATGTGGCTGTATCTTTATTTTGTACCATCTCTAAATCTCACCAAATTACTTATAGCTCCATCAACAGATAACTTTTTCACCAAAAGTTTCAAGCACTGCATTTCTGTAGCGACACACATAACATGTTCCTAATACATGGTTGAATATATGCTTATGTGGCTTGATATGATCTTTTCACCAGAAATAAGTGTATAAATTTAAAGTAGATTTAAATTTTGATAGTTTCTTTGAGCTGAAGAGGATATATCAAAGAAATGAAGCCCAAATATGAATTCTAACACTACTTATCATATCAACTTTTTCCGAAGATGTGTATTGTTTGCAAATGGGGTGGTTCTGTATCCAGAAACACAGCTTGGTTAACATTCTAGGTTGGTTGGTAGAGGGAAAGTTGCAGCACAAGTGGAGGTATGACAATTCTACAGGAATTTTAATTAACTAATCCGAACATCGGCATAAAAGGACATATTAAAGGTCAGGGATTTGCCTCAGTTAGGAAATTGCTATCCATTCAAACATGAGTTGCTGAGTTCAATTCCAAGGCTCATGTTTACAAGCTAGATTAGTAGCAAGTACTTTGAAATCCCAGAGCTGGCAAAGAGGTGACAAGACAATCCCTGTGACTTGCTGGCTGGCCAAGTAAATGAGCTCCTGATTCACTGAAAGACCCTGCCTCAAAAATAAGATGATAAATAAATAAAGTAATGATAAAGACAGCTTACATTGACCTCCACATAAACACACACACACACACACACACACACACAAACCCCTGCATACATACATGTACCCGTGCAAAATGTTGCATTAAATTGAGTATACTGACCTTGAAGCCAGCCCCATATTGGCTGGAAAGACGGTGCTTGGAAAAGCAGATTGCTGGAAGGACCTGACATGCAGCAGCAACATGCCTTTCTTTTTCTTGAACTCTGTCGAGCAACATAAAAACAGCATCCATAGGCAATGGACACCTAAATAAAGCAAAGAAGTGCATGCATGCTGCTGGGCCTTAGCAGGTTGTTTCTCTGGGGTATGTGTTAATAGTCTCATTAGTCCTTACATCTCTCTGTTGAAATGGGTAGCAGCTTCGCCATAATCAAAGGTGAGTGACTCCCTATCACACTCAGTGTTTATCCAACTCTTGTCAAAATGTAGACAAGGGGTGAACAAAGATTAGTAAGCATGAGTGGTCAGAGGAGTCTGAAGGACTTATGTGGCAAAAATGATAGTACATGGATATACCCGGAATAATAGACTCATGATAGACTTTTAAATGATTGTTTATTTGATTGATAGAGTTTTAAAGTAATTCCTAGGTTTATAAAAATAATAAGGAGAAAAAACAAGTTTTTCGTATAATATTTTTATTACTTCTTTGTGAATTTCATACACACACAAGCGCACATGCGCGCGTGTGCAAGTGCACGCACACACACACACACACACACACACAATTAAAAATAAAGAGGCCCTGAGTGAAAGTGGCTTGGGGTATCATGATAGAGGTTTGAGAGAAGATTATAATTTCAGAACAATAAAATTGTTATTTAGAGAAAACAAAAAGAAAGTTAGCTGATCAAACCAAAGAGAGGAAGCCAGTTAAGATATTTCCTCTCCTGTCTCTATTTTAGATCCTGCCTGCAGATATCTGGTTTTACTTCTTCCCCGGACTTCTCTTAGTAATGGACAAAAATCTGTAAAAAATAAACACACCCTTTCCTCCTTGAAGTCCGTCAGAGCAACAAAAAAGCCAACGAGGACATTTTTTTATTGTGCTCATTTTGCCAACCTTATACTTTGGGGGCTTTTCAATGTTTTCTTTACCACACTGTCTTATTTCTCCTGACCCCATTAATTTCCTATGGCTGCTTTTAGATGTTCACTGACCTCTGTTTTAGTGAACCTCCTCTTATTCACTAATCTATAAGGCATTTTATTTGGAGCAATGTTTAATAAAGGGAAAGGAATGACCCAGTGTGTGGCCAGAGGGTACAGTGTCAGCGATTAGGGTACCAAGTGTGTGGTCAGAGGGTGCACTGTCAGCGATTAGGGTACCAAGTATGTGGTCAGAGGGTACACTGTCAACAATTAGGCTTCAGCATCCCACCTCTGCTACCCCCTTAAATGTTGCCTACATACATGTTGAGCTCCTCCCACCTGGCTTGGCCCTTTCGTGTATCTCTGCTTTCACCTGGCAGAAATTCTGAGCATGCACATCTTACAATTTCCTATTCCCCATATCTTTAGTGCTTTCCATTAAGTCCATTTGTTACCATGGTATTAGTGAGTCATGCTTAAAGTAGCTCTACTGCATGCATCATTATTAAGACGGCAATTTTTTTCTTTGATACAGCATACAAAAATTTGAAGTAATGACAGTGCCTTTATAATCTACAACAGAAATCTGAGTTGAAATTGGATCCCATTTCATTTTGCCTGATCCTTTGGCCCATTGTTCTCTGGGTTTCTCTTCCTTCCTTCCTCCTTGCCTGCCATTTAATAGACTGTTAACATTTCTGCTTTTTTGTAAGAGTATACACTATATGCAAGACAAGTGAGCATTTTCAAAACTAGGTTTGACCTCGTTTATTTGTGAATATTTTCCATATGGTTAAAGAAATGGGCAGATATTTGCATTGTTAATCATCATCTGCTGATTCTTGGATTTGCATACAACGTAACAAGAGATTCCCATCCCTACCACTTTCTTTTCTCTCAACTCTGCAGCATTGGATGTCTCCAAGTCACATATTTATTTCTCATTTTTCAGAATGTTAGTGTTGACCCCTCTTCCCCCAGATGCTCGCAAACGGAGAATGACGATTTAGACAGATGGGATGCATTTCTCAGAGAAAGAGGTACAGAGTTAGTATGCATTTGTGATATACCTGTGCACTCACACACATTCACCTGGGTACTCCTTAGCAAACACCCGTCTACTCACTGTACTCACTAGCATTCACCTGTGTACTCACACACATACATCTATGTACTCACTAGCATATGCTTGTGTACTCACACACATGCACCTGTGTACTCACACACATGCACCTGTGTACTCACACACATGCACCTGTGTACTCACTAGCATGCATTAGGACTGACACATAGTGAGATAAAATGAAAGAGGTGTGAATGAAGTAAATGACTGACAGAAGTGTGAGGTTGTACTTCTAGAAAAGGACCAGCAGCAGGTTGCCAAATATTTCAAATTACCTTCCTCTCTTGAGAATCATATAGGCTTATACAAGTGGGAAAATAATCATATCTCTCAACTAAAGCAGTTGCTTAAATATTGTCTGGTTCAGTTCAGACTTTTCTAACCTTTTAATCTTTGAAGCAGCACAAGGTAATATACTAAATTAGATTTCCCCAATACAAATATCACAGTATTTGTGGAATAGTTAAGAGTTATTTTGGTATTTTAAAGCTAAGAATATTTTCCACTCAATATTTAATTTATTTCCAAATTTATACTTCCTGTTCTATAAATATTCGGACTTGAGACACCTTTCTCTGAAGTTCCTTGAAGTCATAAATGTCTATGATTTTCTGTTGTGATGTAGGTGGAGTCTCCTATGGTTTAAGGCAAGAAAGTGCCTCTGAGAGGTTGAACTTTCAGGAGGTGAGGCCAAGGGAATTTAGTTATGTCATTGGAGGCATGCTCTCAAAGGGGATTGTTGGGCTTTCAACACTTCTCTGTTTTTATTATTTTTAAGTAGTTTATTCTATCACATGCTTCTATTACAATGTACCATCCTTGTAAGAGCTATAGAAGTGGCCTCAAAAATACAGTTGAGAACAGTAATAAAGATGTGAGCACATTCTGGAATGGGAAGCATCTGTTCCCTTTCTTTAGAAACCATCAGAGTGCCTTATTATGAGAATACAAAGCTGGCTGCAGCAGTATATCTGTGTGACGTTCCAACTAGTTCTTAACCTGAAAACAGTGCAGAGCAGCAGCAAAGGCACACAGTGTGTTTTGTGAGTCCCAAACAAGTTTCTGAGAATGTCTTAGATGAATCTTAAAATAACCTAACTAAATGCCACATGGAGGCTACTTAGGAGAACCTCTCCAGTGTTTGTGAATGATGTCTCTTTTATGTGCTTTTGGTACATACGTCTTTTCATAAAATATTTTTAGTGGCCAATGATTTCCAACCCTGCACGTTTCACCTTCTCCCTTTGCAAGCTTCCTTCTCCAAGGATGGAATGCTCCCTTCTTATTTCATGTCATACCTACCTAATCACCTTCCTTGTTCCTACACCCCTCCTCTTAAAATTTCCTCCACTTTCATGATCTCCGTTCTACTTCCAAGTCTCATGCACACACACACATACAGACATACACACACACACACCATACATGCATGCATGCACGTGCAATGTACAGACACAATATATATACACAGATATACACAAACACATACACATGTACATGTACAAACACATATACATGCACATATACACACAGACACATACACTTAGGTCTATGTTCCCAATTTAGATTTCTTTCCTAGTAAAGAAAAAAGGAAAGGAAAGGAAAGGAAAGGAAAGGAAAGGAAAGGAAAGGAAAGGAAAGGAAAGGAAAGGAAAGGAAAGGAAAGGAAAGAAAAAGTGTATAGAAAAGTAATTTTTAAATCCATAAAGCACGAACTTTTATCTGGAGAAAACATTGGTTTGAAAATGGTTGTGCACTCTGGAAATCAGTCTGGCAGTTCCTCGGAAACTGGACATAGTACTACCAGAGGATCCAGAAATAACACTTCTGGGCATATATCCAGAAGATGTTGCAACTGGTAATCAGAATACATGCTCCACTATGTTCACAGCAGCCTTGTTTATAATAGCCAGAAACTGGAAAGAACCCAGATGTCCCTCAACAGAGGAATGGATATAGAAAATGTGGTACATTTATACAATGGAGTACTACTCAGCTAATAAAAACAATGAATTTATGAAATTCCTCGACAAATGGATGTATCTGGAGAATATCATCCTGAGTGAGGTAACCCAATCATGAAAGAACTCACATGATATGCACTCACTGATAAGCTGATATTAGCCCAGAATCTTAGAATACCCAAGATACAATTTGCAAAACACAAGAAAATCAAGAAGGAAGACCAAAGTGTGGATACTTTGTCCCTCCTTATAATGGGGAACAAAATACCCATGGAAGGGATTATAGAGACAAAGTTTGGAGCTGAGATGAAAGGATGGACCATCCAGAGACTGCCCCACCCGAGGATCCATCCCATAATCAGTCACCAAACACAGACACTATTGCATATGCCAGCAAGATTTTGCTGAAAGGACCCTGATATAGCTGTCTCTTGTGAGGCTATGCCAGTGCCTGGCAAATACAGAAGTGGATGCTCACAGTCATCTATAGGATGGAGCACAGGGCTCTCAATGGAGGAGCTAGAGAAAGTACCCAAGGAGCTGAAGGGGTCTGCAACCCAATAGGTGGAACAACAATATGAACTAACCAGTTCCCCCAGAACTCGTGTCTGTAGCTGCATATATAGCAGAAGATGACCTAGTCGGCCATCATTGGGAAGAGAGACCCCTTGGTCTTGCAAACTTAATATGCCCCATACAGGGGAACGCAGGGCCAAGAAATGGGAGTAGGTGGGAAGGGGAGCAGGGCGGGGGGAGGGTATAGGGGACTTTTGCGATAGCATTCGAAATGTAAATGTAGAAATATCTAATAAAAAATTGAAAAAAAATTTAAAAATTATAAACTTGCATATTTTTTAAAAAAGAAAATGATTGTGAATTATATTTTAATGTATGTGAAATTTTGTTTATGAGGCATTTAGATAAATATAAGTATATGTTATTCTTTATAATAATTACATACACTATGGCTTTATTAAATACCTAAGGATTAGGCTAGCTGCCATTGCCAAGGTCACATATAATTAAAAAGGAAATGCTAAACTTTGCTTGCCACTTTTGTCATTTATGCAATTAAAAAGGCAGGAGTATTTCAGAGTGGAAAGTCCTCTAAAGGGTAAATTTCTGATACTCTGGGCAAGTTTCTCCGAATGTAGTGTAACTCTAAGAACAATAAGAAGGTAAGACACTCAAGGGTTAGTTGTATTCGTTGTTGTTGTCTGGTTTTTTTGTTTGTTTTGTCTTGAAAAGATATTTTTATAATGTTAGCATTTACAATGATGACTACCTTGAATTTTGAAAATCACACTGAAATTCTTCCAAAGGTTTGGACCAGTTTACTGCAACACACCTAGATGTGAAATCTGTCGAAGCAACTCTGTACGGGTTTTATCGTATCGTTGGAGTCCTGGAGGCTTGGGTATGACGTCAGCTCTGTAGCTTTATCCCGACTGATTTTGGCTTTCAATCAGCCTCGGCCCTTATTAACCACAGGGTCTGTTCACATCCTCATTAAGTAGCAATGGTCTGAAATATAAGAAAATCAAATAGTATGGATTTCTTATGAAACATCCAAAATACAAAATTCAGAAAAATAAAAATGAGCCCTATACTATTATTCCAGAAGATACCATGATGCCTTTAGTTTTTGGTGTGTGTGTGGTACATATTCATACACATCTCATTATAATACTTTGTATATTTTATCTTGCTGAAATATTGTATGCAATGAGTATACAACTGGAATTCTGTGGCTACTTTTTACCACCACCATTATCCAACATGTGGTATTAATGTTTTCATCATTAAACATAATTAAAATACAGATTGACATACGCCAGTACTATTTCTATTAGGTGACTAAAATGTACTTGACTTGTGCCCTGGCTTAGAGTATGAGATCTTTAAACTCATTCTTTTCTAATTTCTTCATTCAAAAACTGTTTATGGCGTACTTACGTGTTAGTTACAGTTCTTGGCACTTCTGGTTCCCTATACAGAATAATTCTAAAACTCTATGCCTTCCTTTGTACAGTTTATATTTCAGTGCCCCTAAACCAACCTTTTGCATTTTATTACTCTGATACAAGCTAAACTAGAAGGCCCTCCTAGACATAGAGACCAGACAAAACATTGAATTGGATGATTGAAAATACAATAGAAAATGTATACTACAGTCCACTTGGGACATAAATAGGACAAAGAGATAACTCACAAATAGAATGTATTTAATGAGAGGTGAAGATCAAAAATGAATGAAAATATGTCACAATGAGAGAGATACTTTTATCCAGAGACAATTCGTTTTGTGAAACTTCTCCACTGTACTTAAGCTGACAATCGCAGGAACAGCAGTCATTTGGTGTCCGCAAGTGAAGTGACTTGTTTCTCTAGATGCTTGTGTTCCTAGGCTCATGAACCCCCAGTAATGGACAGTTGGGAAATATAGTTCCAATGACTTAACATTCTTCCAGCTGAAGAATTCTTACCTGACACCACAGCAATGATCTGTGGAAGATGACTCCAAATTTTAGTAGAGTTGAAAAGAAAGATACTGGGCATAGAATACAAGGGAGAGGTCTGAAGAAAACTAAGGTGGAGATAACTGGTAAGATAACTGAGTGGCTAGAGGCAGCTCCAAGCAGACAGGACTGAATCAGCAATAGTCAGTGAAGAAGGAAACCTGTTAAAGACATATAATAAAGTCATCAATGATGATCACTCTGTCAGGGTGTTTTTCTGGTATAAAGAAGAAGTAGAAAGATCATAGATATTTCCTTTTGCTTCAGACATATTAGCCAGTTTCCCACAGTGAGGGTGGACCTGGAAATAAAGGATTGGGCATGAAAGAGATTCATGAATAGAGAATTTGTGATTGGGCTGAGTGTTTAAAGGTATAAATCCAAATGTCTGTGACAGGTCTATACTATTGTTCCCAGTAAATCTGGTGCTTTAAATACATAACCTCCCTTATTTCTATAATGCTACCCTCTACATTGAGAATCATTCTATATTAAATAGGGTTTTTTAGGAGTGACTCACAATTGATTGTTAGAAGGAGGACTTGGGGATTGTATTGCATATTAATCACACTGATTTATTTCTGCCTACTAAAAATGAGTTATAGCAGTTTCTAAAAAAGGAAGCTCTATTTTGCTTAGGAATGTCAAAGGAACTTTGGCCCCAATTCTAGACATGAGCATCATGGCAGCAGTATATGTGCTAGAGAAGGACTGCTCAGAGCATTACAGATAAGAGAAAAGGAGAAAGGGGGATGGAGGAGGAAGAGGAGGAAAAGGGAGTTAGAGGAGAATAAGGGAGAGATGGGAAGAAGGAGAGATGAGGTGGAATACTACCAAGAACCTCCCTCCTGTGACTTACTTCCTCCAGTTCAATCCCATAACTTATTTTGTAGAATGTTCTAAAATAGTACTACTGCTAGAGGAACAAGCCCTAAGACGTGACTAGTTTAAGGAGACACTTCATATGCTAACATAACATAGATAATTACCCAATATTTAATGCTTTGATTTTTTTAAACCAGATTTTTATAAAGTATAATGTAGGTGAAATGGTTGCCACAAAGCATTTAACATACTCTGAACTCTGCTACTGTTTCAATCAATGTAAACTATAATGTACCTATTATGTTTAATAGTAAGGATAATGAAGAAACATAATACTTAGAATCTGTCAGTGCCCTTTAGCAAAAGGGTCTACCATGAGCAAGTCTCTACACAAATGAATTGGAGTTCATTGATTTTTAGGTTAAAGGACAACCCCACTGCCTGGAAGGGACAGTGGTATACAGTGAGCCATTATAGGATTTGATTTTGATTGGGTGAGTTACAGAACAGTGTAGAGATATAATGCAATGAGAAAGCAAGAGCTTCATAATTGAGTTGTTAATATATTTTGCTTATTGGAGGGTGACTGTGAGAATTGGAAAGGAAATATCAGTCACTCATTTCACCCAGGAGGAGATGCTGGTATTTTGTGATTGGCACAATGATTGTGTTTTCCTTAATTATTTGGGGGAAAAAGGAAGTGGCTTCTTTTTGTCTTCCTTTGCACTATCTTAACATACCCTTGTTTGAAGTTGATATTATGTGAAATTATACAATTTCAAGATTGTATATAATAGAAATTATGTAATATATACAGTTGTACAACAGCAAGATTTGTCTGTGACTGCTAAGCTAGTTTGAGAAACTATGTCCTGCTCTTTTATTTACTTTAAAAGACCAATAGTGAAAGAAAGACAGGAAGTCAAAATTAGGTACCCACAAATGTTGATTGGTGTTTTTTCCAGAAGGCACCCACTGACCCCTGATGAGTCATGCTTCTATTTTGATGAGATTGTGGGGTTAAAAGACAATGCAAAGTGTGTGTGAGGGGAGGGTCCTCACCATAACTTGTATCTGATTTGAAAGTTCCCTGTAGCATTAAAGACATCCCCTACTTCATGCCTTCCACGGTCCTTCTCTAAAAATGGATTTGATCAGGAAAGAAACTTTTGGTCTGATGTTGCCATTGAGTGAAAGGGATGAGAGACCACTGAAACATCTGCAGATTCCAGCTGGCCCACATATAAAATTGAGTCCCAAATTCACATTGCGAGTTACACATACTTTGGAAGAAGTTCTGGGTTCTTTATTCTTCTAATGACAGAAAACAACCTTGAAAGAGCTCAAGAATTGATAAACCTGAAAGGGGGGTTGGAAACGAAAAAGGACGGGATCCGAGAGAGGGAAGAAGCCAAGACAAAAGTTCTGATCAAGACTCAAAGTTTAAATATTCAGTTTAATATTAAGCACTGTGCTTATGTAGGGATATCCCACAGACCCATCCTTTGTTTCAACTAGAATATGTTGCAAACCAAGCTCAGTGGTCAGTCCATTCCTCAAAACTCCTGTAGGAAATGGCAAATGCAGTGAGGCTGGACAAATCCACCTAGGTCTTAAAACCCATTGTGGCATTGGATTTTTCCAAATGCTTTTTCAGCATCTAACAAGAAGATCGTGTAGTTTTTGTCTTTGAGTTTATTTATATAGTGGATTACATTGATGGATTTCCATATATTAAACCATCCCTGCATCTCTGTAATGAAGCCTACTTGATCATGATGGATGATCGTTTTGATGTGTTCTTGGATTCGGTTAGCGAGGATTTTATTGAGTATTTTTGCATCGATATTCATAAGAGAAATTGGTCTGAAGTTGTCTTTATTTGTTGGGTCTTTGTGTGGTTTAGGTATCAGAATGATTGTGGCTTCATAGAACGAATTNNGTAGAATACCTTCTGTTTCTATTTTTTGGTATAGTTTGAGGAGAATTGGAATTAGGTCTTCTTTGAAGGTCTGATAGAACTCTGCAGTGAACCCATCTAGTCCTGGACTTTTTTTGGTTGGGAGACTATTAATGACTATTTCTATTTCTTTAGGGGATATGGGACTGTTTACATTATTGATCTGATCCAGATTTAATTTTGGTACCTGGTATCTGTCTAGGAATTCATGATAAAAGTATTGGAAAGATCAGGAATTCAAGGCCCCTACCTAAACATAATAAAAGCAATATACTGCAAACAAGTAGCCAACATCAAAGTAAATGAAGAGAAAACTGAAGCAATCCATCTAAAATCAGAGACTAGACAAGGCTGCCCACTTTCTCCCTACCTATTCAATATAGTACTTGAAGTCCTAGCCAGAGCAATTAGACAACAAAAGGAGATCAAAGGGATCCAAATTAGAAAGGAAGAAGTCAAAATATCATTATAGGGTCACTTATATATACTATCATATCATCTGAGAACTCCTAAACCTGATAAACAGCTTCAGTGTAGTTGCT
>NC_034591.1:14363486-14369307 GCF_900095145.1 Mus pahari
ATGGAACTAAAAAATATCATCCTGAGTGAGGTAACTCAGACTCAAAAGGACATACATGGTATGTACTCACTAATAAGTGGATATCAGCCAAAAAAAAAAAAAAAAAAAAAAAGTACAGAATACCCAAAATACAGTCCACAGAACTCAAAAAGATCAACAAGTTGAAGGGTCCCAGTGAGGATGCCTCAGTCCCACTAGGGAGGGAGAAAAAAGTAATCACAAGGGGGAGGGAAAGAGGGACCTGGGAGGAAAAGTTGACAGGGGGTAGGGAGAGAGGACAATGATCAGGTGTTGTGTGAGGGAAAAGGACTGAAGCCCCGAGGGCCAGAAGAAAGAATGGAAGCAAGCAACCTCAGGAGAGAGGAGGTTTGGGGGACCCTCTAGAATGTATCAGGGATCTATGAGGTGAGCAACTCTCAGGACTCAAAGGGAAGCACTTTAGATGAAATGCCCTACAGTGGGGAGAGGGAACTTGTAGAGCCCACCTCTAGCAGAAAGACAGGGCATCAAGTGAGGAATAGGGTTGCTGCCCCACAGTCAAATCTCTGACCCATAATTTTTCCTGTCTGAAAGAACTGCAGGAATGGAAAAAGAGAGGAGCCTGAGGAAAAGGAGATCCAACAATAGGCCCAAAGAGGGGTCCAGCTCAAAGGGAGGCCCCAAGTCCTGAAACTATTACTGAGGCTATGGAGTGCTCACAAATAGGGACCTCTCATGACTGCCCTGTGAAAGACCCAACAAGCAGCTGAAAGAGTCAGATGCAGATATTTGCACCCAACCAATGGACAGAAGCAGCTGACCCCTGTGGATGAATTAGGAAAAAGCTAGAAGAAGCTGAGGAGGAGGGCAACCCTGTAGGAGTCTAAATTAATCTGGACCTCTGAGATCTCTCAAACACTGGACTACCAACCAGGCAGCATATAACATTTGATAAGAGACCCCCAACACAAATACAGCAGAGGACTGCGAGGTCTGGATTTAGTCAGAGAAAAAAATCTCAAGAGACTGGAATGGAGGCCCCAGGGAGTTCAGAGGTCTGGTGGGGTGAGAGGTCAGGAGATGGTGGCATCCTCATGGAGATAGGGGGTGGGGGGAGGTATGGGAAACAGAGGGTGGACCGGGAAGGGGTTACAACCTGGAGTGTAAAATATAAATAAAAATTTTAAAAAATTTTAAAAGTGTATTAAGTCACTCCCAGAGACCTGTGGCCTAAAACAATAATGATTTTTAAAAAAAGAAAAAGAAAAAGAAAAGAAAAGAAGTCAAGAAGAAACCAAACAAAGCTTTAAAATGTGAAGGATTCAGTCAAACCAGGGAAATGGTACTCCCTTCATATGTGAAAATTAGCAAAGGCACAGACTATAGCATCAGTCGCCAGAATTTCAGAGAGGAATGTTGTCAGACCCATGAAACAATATTGACATGATGAGACATGAAGACACAGATTAAAATAGGAACAAGAGGCAGTAATTTAACAAAACTGATGCAAAAAAAAATGTTTTAGACACCAGGAAGCCTAGCGATTAAAATAATAAGTCATTGAAATTAAGAGAAAATGTGAATGAATTACAGATGCATACTGATAAAAATTAGAGCAACTTTAATCAAGGAGATCAGAGCAGGAGCTGCAATAAATAGAAGATATGTAAAATCTGCTACCCTTGAACCACTCTTCCACACTACCTTGCTTTTTCAGGACCTTTAAAATTCCTAGCATTCTCTGCATAGCTTATTCCAGTCGTCCATCTCTATTAACCACATTTGTCATATTGTTTTCAGGAATCTGAATGCATTTATTGCTTCTTAATAGATCCCTTTGATGACAAGAAGAAAAACCATTAGCTATCCATTGATTGTCAGAACACAGTTCACGAAGGAAATCCAGGGAGACCTCTGAGTGCTTTTAAGAAAACAAAACTTTCTTTCTTCTTTTTTTTTTTTTTTTTTGGTGGTTTTTTGAGACAGGGTTTCTCTGTGTATCCCTGGCTGTCCTGGAACTCACTTTGTAGCCCAGGCTGGCCTCGAACTCAGAAATCCACCTGCCTCTGCCTCCTGAGTGCTGGGATTAAAGGCGTGCACCACCACCTCCTGGCTAAGGAAACAAGAGTCTTAGACTTCGGATTCTTCACAGAATTGTTGAATGCACAGAATTGTTCTTGGACTGTGTTTTCCTGCTCCTCCCAGGTGTAGTGGATAGGAGTGAAATCACCTCAGCTGGTGTGATTCATGTGCCTCTAGGTAAACACACAGTTTTGCCCCATGTGGCATGTCTTTGTGATTAGGCACATTGCTCAGGTGATTCATTAACAACCCTCAGAGTATAAATTGTCTGATGCTCTGCCTCATTGTGAGGCCCTACTCTTCCAGGTCCTGCCACCAGCTAGAGAAGTCAATAGTCATTGTCCCTGTAATTTGACATGCTGCATAAGCATTTGGTGTTTACAGAAATGAACTTAAGTCTGGAGTTTTCAGTTTGTTCACATTTTTAATTTCTAAATGATTTTTCTCTGTCTTCACATATTTCAGGAGGGGTAACTTAATTTTAGATAAGGTCTTATTATTTAGTAAAGAATAGCCTTAAACAGTTGTTCCTTTAGTAGTTAAATATTGAAACTGTATATGTGTGCCAGGAGATTTGGCTTCCTAATCATCTTTCTTCTTTATCTAAGCAATATAAATAGACATAAGGAGAATATCCCAGAGACTGTGAAAGTTGCCTTAAACTTAAAGTTGTGTAAAGTTGGAATTTAAAAGCACCATCTTCTAGAAATTAGCAATGTTTGCCACCTTAGAATGATTGAAAATTTTTCTATTCTTTGTTAAACTGCATTTTGCAAAATGTACTTTTATTTGCTTTGATAATCTGAGTTTCTTGACAGTACTAATTAGAAAGCATAAAGTTCTGTGAAAAATTCCCTGGGATAGTTAACAAACTTAATAACTTCTTTTTAGATAAAACAAACAAAACCATATTACTATATCATTATACTTTTATGATAACCACTATCATGAACTAAAAATGGGACTTTTACAATATCAAAGTCTTTCAAATGTTTGTTTGTTTATATTGATGAAGTTCTGAATCAACTCCTGTGTGTTATCAAGTCTTCTCCCAGCTGAGGTACATTCCTAAACCCACTTAATCATGTTCAGTATCTAACACTTAATGAACCAAATTCAGAGGTAAAAATGCATGAACTAAAAACACTTTAACAGCAATATTTTCATTGCTGTTTAAAAAAAAACAGCAAAAAGGCAAATACTATATTTTATAAATTAAAAGTAAACTCGAAGGATGCTGACTTTATTGAGTTGTATTAATGTGACGCATATGTGACTCCTTTAAAATGCAGGGCATAGCAGGCTCACACTCACACCCATGCTTTGACACTATTTCACTCTGAGGCTTTGGTAAAGGCATGAACATAGCATCCCAGTAACTGACATACATTTCCTTAGTGCAGAGTTAGAGATTTTTGCTTCACAGTTTCTGTGGCACAGTTCCCATCCCACACACCAAAAGATACTGTTCTCATGAGACTACCAACATCCTTTAAAATGGGGGAAAGAATTTAGTTAAGTAATCAATGTCAATAGAGAAC
The DNA here is from genome assembly GCF_900095145.1 of Mus pahari. Lineage (NCBI taxonomy): Eukaryota > Metazoa > Chordata > Mammalia > Rodentia > Muridae > Mus > Mus pahari. The sequence goes on from NC_034591.1 coordinate 14,367,089, forward strand.
CTTATAATCATTGATTATAAGTGATTTGACCCTTACTAGTAATACTAGATAGAATGATATTTATAAAGTTCTACTACTATTCAAATGATTCAAATAGCCCATGTAGGAGTTTATATAAATATTTATTTATTACAAATATCTCTTTATTTTTAAGTACATTTATAATATAATATATACCTTGAATATGTTCTAGTTTCAATTAGTCAGTTTTTGTTTTTTTTTTCTTTGTTCATGCATTGAAGTATAACATAATTTATTGCCTTTACTTTTCTAAAAGGTTGCATCAATATTGGGAATATACTTCATTATTTTTGTATTTTTGATGATATTGTGAACGTGAGAATTCCCTTTGTGTATAGATATTTTACTGGCTAATTTTATGTCAACTTGACATAGACTGGAGTTATCTAGAGGAACAACCACAAAAAGGAAATGCCTCCCCAAGATTGGGCTGTATGTAGGCAAGCCTTTGGGCATTGTGGATCTTGCCATTCCTGGGGAGGTGGTTCTGAGATCTAGGAAAAAGCAGGCTGAGCTATGGAGAGGAAACCAGTAAGCAGCACACCTCCTTGGTCTCTGTATCAGCTCCTGTCTCCAAGTTCTCTCCCTATTTGAGTTCTTGTTGTGATTTCCTTCAGTGGTTAAGTATGGATGTGAAGTATAAGCCAAATAAACCCTTTTCTCCCTTACTTGCTTTTGGAAATGACGTTTAATCATAGCAATCGTAATTCAAACTAAGACAGATATGATATTTACCTTTTTGTATCTCATTGGTGTTTTTCCTGAATTCTAATGAACCACAATTTAATATATTAGCAATTTTGTATCATAAAATACATTACTTGTAGTGAAGTGGATATCTTTTACATTTTGAAGGTTTCACTGATACAGTATATTAAATAGTTATAAGGCAACCAATAACACAACTTGTTGGCTACTATCATAACTTTGTTATAACAAAGTCTAATATTGTGCAAACATTAAACTCCTCTATGGGATGAGTTTATTCCTGTTCACAGATGAGAAAAATACTCTCATTCCTCCCTCTTATTGTATAGTCATTTAAATGAGTATTTTGTGAGACTCCAACTTTGATCTTATTCAATTTAAAAAGAAAATAACATGACATTCCTCTCCTAAAATCTAAATAGAAAAACCTCTGCTGCCATTTCATGGAACGTGTAATTGGCTATTACAAAACACGCTGAATCTACTAAATGTCCCTGCAGTGAGGCAACATGGTTCTTCTCCAAAGAATCGAACTTTTAGAAAGTATTTGCTTTGAAATTTTAGTGACCAGAATTACATGGTGATTTTCTGTTCTCTCTCGATGCCTTAAAATAAATCCTGACTCCAAGACTGTGTTATCAGCATCAAACAGTAAAGCGAAGTTGAACAGAGCAGGATCTGACTTCTAGATCCTGCTGCTTTTGTAAACTTGAAGAAACTTTGTAAAGTCACTAAGATTTTCTTTCCACTGGAAGATAGTCAGAAAGCAGCCCCTCAGTATGCTTGTAGGAACTCTAAGACTGAAGATATTCATGCTGATAATTAGCCACTTCCATTACCTTGCGAGCACTTCAAGAGAGTGAACGTATGTATGCCTTAAACCACAGATTTTCTTACAGTTCAGTATTGATGTCCAAGACCAAGTTCCATCTGAGACATCTTTTGATGGCTTGTTGTAGGCAGCTGCCTTCTGATGGTACATGCTTTTCTTTTTATATGGATCTCCTTACAAAACACCAGTCATGCTGAATTAGAAACCATCCCAATAACCTCATGTAGCATTAATTACATTTTAACGGCCTAATCTATAAACAAGGTTACAACCAGACATTTAACTGAGTTGATACTCAATATATAAATTTGGGAAAGAGCACATAATTTAATCCACAGTATTGTTCACTAGCAAATTAAATATGTTAATTAATTGTTTTAAAAATATTTAAAAATGATTAGAACTATGCAGGACATTTGAAAAATAATGCTGAGAGATCCTAAATATATGTGAACACTGTACCCAATTTGTCCCAATAACTATATTTTCTATGCTTTTCTTGCTATGGTATCAATGTCAAGAATACTATTTTTATGCCACTTGTCATGTAAGACCCCGAAAGGAGGAACTCCCTCTGGTCCGGCACTCTCTTGGGTCCCCAGAAATTCGAAATACACCTTGCTGTAAATCACATGAGGTACTTTATTTAACGAGGCCC
>NC_034591.1:14369727-14393708 GCF_900095145.1 Mus pahari
TTCCTAATGATCTGGGGAACAGGTTTTGGGGAAGTTTTAAAATTTAGGGCTCCACAGTCACATGTCTAGATTCATTGATACATCACAGTGAAGTAAAGAGAGCTCCTGATTACATCGAGGATGTCTTGTACTTTCACATCCCACCCCATTCACCATTGCTGCAGACGTCCAGTACCCCTGTATGTGTTCCAATCACTCCAAGACTTTACATAGGCTTCAGTACATCATAGTTCATGGAGAAATCCAATCTCAAAAGATTACGCTCTATGTGAGTCAATTCATAAAACACTCAAGGGATAATGAATATAAATGCATACTTTTTAACTTATCAAGTGAATATAACTGAAAAATAATAAAATATACCCATATTTTAACATATTTATTATTTTTATGTGTATGTGCATGAGATTGTATGAACCATTTTTCTGTGGAAGCCTTTCCAGGCCAGAAATTGTCCAGCTTCCTAGAGCTATAGTTACAGGATGTTGTGATCCACCGAAAGGGTGCTATGAATGGAAGTAGAGTTCTCTAAAAAGCAACAATTGCTCTTAACTGCTGAGCTCTCTCTATGCCCACTTAAGTATACATTTCAATATATTTCAACAAATATATATATGAATCCTAGCCTGGGTAAGATGTAAGGTGTTTTGTCATGTCTGAAAGTTTTCTTCTTGTCCTTTATAAGCTGACAACTCCATCTGGTCTGCTTCCCATCTATGTAGATTTTATATGTACATGCCATTATACTGTAAATGACCCTTGAAAATGGCTTTGTTTACTTAAGACAACGGTTGGTTTTTTTTATGATTTTTTTTTATTCACATGACATCCCAATCACACACACCCCTTTCTCCTGTCCTCCCAGTCATGTCCTTATATATGCCTTCACCCATGACTCCCTCCCCTTCTCTTCAGAGAAGGGGAACACTGCCTTAGGTACCACCCCACCCTGGGACATCTATTCCCAACAAGACTAAGGACCCCCTCTCCTACTGAAGCCCAACCAGGCAGTCCATATAAGGACTTCAATGGCAGACAAGAGTCAGAGACAGCCCTGGCTTCAATTGTTAAGGTCCCACATGGAGACCAAGCTGTACTTCTGCTAGAAATGGGGCGGGGCAGTATAGAGTTATGGGGTCTGCATCCACTCTTCAACAGGGCACAGTGGCTGGGAGAGGCAGGATGCGGGAAGTGGACAGTATTTACCCCCATGTTATCGCCAGGTAGGTGTTGGGCCTGGGTAGAGAAGCCCTGGGTAACACTGCTCCAGGGGTGGGAAAGTTTAATCTGAGATGTGGGACAGCAGGAGCTGTCTGAGGTGGGGAAGGGTGGAGGTCCTGAGCCTGCGATGAGGCCATAACTATCTGGTTCACAGGCTCTTGGACATCTAGGTGCAGCTGAGAATGGTGTGGGGGCCCCTGCTGGATGTATCTAGCCCAGGGCCAGGGCGTGGGGAATGAGGAGGGAAGGGGACCTCCAGCTGGTACCCAGGGAAGAGTTCTTGGCTTGAGGGTTGTGGACTTGGGCTGGTCCTTGGCTTGGTAACAGCCATGGCTGGGAGCACAGAGAAACCTACGGGAGATTAGCAGCTCTATAGGCAAGGGCCTTCTCAATGACTTCCCACGGCAGATCCTGATAAAAAGAGACAGTCCGTGGTTTTAAGGCACTTATTGTCATGGTGGAAAGTGGATAATAAAACCATACCCCCTTCTCAGGGTGGGCCTGTGGTTAAATATGTTTTGCAGGGAGGAGTGTCTGGGAAGGAGAGTTTATTGGCTACTTCCTACATGCCTTTAGGTACCTCATTAAAATGGAGATATGTCTTGACCCAACATGACCACAGGTTACATCTTCCACAAGTAGAGGGGCTTGGGGCATTTTCTTTACATGTCTGATGGCCACAAATCTATAGGAGGCTTCAGCTAGTGACTGGGGCCTGGGCCTGGGAATGAGGTGAAGCACCTACCTTCCCTTCAGAGTTTCCAGGCCTTCAAGCTTTAGCTCACCCAGGGACCATGCTACCTTCCACAGTCCCATTGGGTGGGGTGGGGGATGCTAGGACTCAGACCCTATATGCTCTTTAGTTGGTGGTTCCATATCTGTGAATTAGTAAAAATCTTTTCCCATTTTGTAGGCTGCTATTTTGTCTATTGACCTTTACCTTACAGAAGCTTTTCAGTTTCATGAGTCCCATTTATTAACTGGAGATCTTAGTAACTGTGCTATCAGTGTTCTGTTCAGGAAGTTGTCGCCTGTGCCAATGACTTCCAGGTCATTCTCCCAGTTCTCTTCTATTAGATTTAGTGTGTCCAGTTTTATGTTGAGGTCTTTGGTCCATTTGGAGTTGACTTTGTACAGGACAATAGAAATGGTTCTATTTGCATCCTTCTGCATGCAAACATCCAATTAAACTAGCACCATTTGTGGAAATTGCTTTCCTTTTTCCATTGTTTAGTTTGTCAAGTATAGTTCTCTGTCAAATATCAACTGTCCCATAGGTGTATAGGTTTATTTTGGGGTTTTTGTTTTCATTATATTGATCAATATGTCTATTTTTATGGCAAAACCATGCAGTTTTTATTACTATTTCTCTGTAGTACAGCTTGAAATAAGGGATGGTAATACCCAAGAAATTTGTTTTGTTTTGGGTTTTGTGTGTGTGTGTGTGTGTGTGTGTGTGTGTGTGTGTATTTGTTTGTTTCTTTGTTTTATTTGTACATGATTGCTTTACCTATCCTGGGTTTTCTTGATTTCCATAAGAACAGGGGAGATCTTTCCATTTTCTGAAATCTTCCTTAATTTCTTTCTTCAGAAACTTGAAGATCTTGTCATACAGGTCTTTCACTTGCTTGCTTAGAGTACATAGGGTTACTGATTTTTTTTAAATTTCTTTTGTATCCAACCAATTTGTTGAAAGTATTTATCAGCTGTAGGAATTCTCTGGTAAAAAATTTTAGGTTCACTTTTATATACTGTCATATATAAACATGCAAATAGAAATACTTTGACTTCTTGCATTCCAATTTGTATCTTTTTTATGTCTTTTGGTTGTCTTGTTGCTCTAGATAGAACTTCAAGTTCAACGTTGAATAGATAGAGAAAAAGTTGTCTTCTTTCTGATTTTAGTGGAGTTGCCTTAAGTTTCACTCCATTTAATTTGATGTTGGCTATTGGGTTGCTGTATATTGCTTCGATTATGTTAGATGTGTGCTTTCTATCCCTGGTCTCTCCAAGACTTTTAACATGAAGTGGTGTTGGATTTTTGTCAAAGGCTTTTTCAGCATCTATTGACATGATCATGTGATTGTTTTTCCCTTTCAGTTTGTTCATATGGTGGATTATGTTGATGGATTTTTGTATACTGAAACATTCCTGCAACAATGGTATGAAGTCTAATTGAGGATGGTAGATGCTGTTTTTGATGTGTTCTTGGATTTGGTTTACTAATATTTTATTGAAAATGTTTGCATTAATGTTCATGATATCTGAAATTCTCTTTTTTGTTGAGTCTTTGTGTGGTTTAGGTATCCCGGTGACTGTAGCCTCAAAATGAGTTTGGCAACTTTTTTTTTTCTTTTTCTACTTTGTGGAATAGTTTGAAGAGTGTTGTTTTTAGCTCTTCCTTGAAAGTCTGGTAGATTTCTGCACTAAAACCATCCTAGGTTTGTTGTTGTTGTTTGTTTGTTGTTTTTATTTTTTAATTGGGAGACTTTTGATGTCTGCTTCTATTTTTCCTTGGGGCTTATACGACTGTTTGAATAGTTTACCTGATCTTGATTTAACATTGGTAAATTGTATCTATCTGGAAATGATCCATTTTGTTTAGATTTTCCAATTCTATGGAGTACAATCTTTTGAAGTAAGACCTAATGACTCTTTTAATTTCCTTAATGTCTGCAGTTAGGTCTCCCTTTTCATTTCTGATCTTATTAATTTGGATACTATCTTTCTGACTTTTCATTATTTTGGCTAAGGGTTTATCTATCTTTTGATTTTTCTCAAAGAACTAGCTCTTGGTTTCTTTGATTCTTCATATTTTTTTTGTTTCTAATTTGAGTGATTTTACCCCTATGTTTGACTGTTTAATTCTGTCTACTCGTCTTGTGTGTGTTTGTTTTCTTTTGTTCTAGATCTTTCAGGAACTTATAAATTGCTAGTATGAGAATTCTCCAATTAATTTATGAAGGCATTTAGTGCCATTAACTTTCCTATTAGTAATACCTTCATCACATCCCATAAGTTTTGGTGTGTTTTGCCCTAATTCGTATTGAATTCTAAAAAGTCTTTAATATCTTTCATTATTTCTTCCTCACGTCCCGTGAGTTTTGGTGTGTTTTCCCCTAATTCGTATTGAATTCTAAAACGTCTTTAATATCTTTCTTTATTTCTTCCTTAACCCAGTAATCATTGAGTAGGGAGTTAAGTTTTTTTGAGTTTGTAGGCTTTCTGTTGTTTCTGTTGTTGTTGAAGTCCACCTTTAACCTATGGTGGTCTGATAAAATACAAATAGTGGTTTCAATCTGTTGAGGCTTGCTTTTTGACTGACTATGATCAGTTTTGAGGAAGATTCCACGAGGTGCTACAAAGAAGGTATACTCTGTAATTTGGGTGAAAGGTTCTATAGATATCTCATAGGTCCATTTGTTTCATAACCTCATTATTTCTCTGTTTCGTTTCTGTATTGATGACTTGTCCATTAATGAGACTGGGGTCTACTACTGTTAATGTTTGGGTTTCAATGTCTGGTTTAAACTTTAGTAATGTTTCTTTTTATGAATGTACATACACTTTTGTTTGGGGTATATATTTTAGAGTTGGGATGGCATTTTCGTAGATCTTTCCTTTGATAAGTATGAAGTGTTCTTCCTCATCTCCTTTGGTTATTTCTGTTTCAAAGGCTATTTCATTGGATATTAGAATGGCTACTCCATCTTATTTTTTGTGTATATTTGCTTGGAAAACATTTTTGCAGTCCTTTACTCTGAGATACTGTCCATCATTGTTTCTGAGGTGTGTTTCTTGTATGCAACAGAATGATGAATCCTGTTTTTACATCCATTATGTTAGCCTATGTATTTTCATTGGAGAATTGAGTCCAGTGATACTGAGAGATATTAATAACCAATGATCAATAATTTCTATTATTTTGATGTTGAGAGAGAGAAAGTGTGTGTGCATGAGTGTGTGTGTGTGTGTGTGTGTGTGTGTGTGTGTGTGTGTGTGTGTGTAGACTTAATGTGTGCCTTCCTTATTTTGGTTTCACTTGTATGTAATTAATTGTGTGTTCTTGTGTGTAGTTATCCTCTGTGGGTTAGAGTTTTCCTTCAGTTATTTTCTGTAGGGTGGATTTGGGGATAGATAAGGTTTAAATTTTCTTTAGGGTGGATTTGTGGATAGATAAGGTTTAAATTACTTTTGTCTTGGAATATCTTTTCTCCATCTATAGTGATTGAGACTTTTTCTGGGATTAATAATCTAGGTTCACATCTTAGGTTGTTTTCCTAGAGGGTATTAGCAACATGATCTGTTGATCTATCTTGCTGACCCTGATTACTGTTCTTAAAATACAGGCTTTTGTATGGTTATTCTTTAAAAATATTCTTTAAAATTCATAATGGCATTCTTTTGTTAAGTATATGTCATATTTTTATAAACTAACCCAAAAAAGTTTCAAAGAACAGAATTACACACCTTAAAAAATAAATGTTTGAAAGATCTACAAGGAATGTAAAGAGTTTCCCATCCAATTCCAGAATTTAGTGTTCTTTGATTTACAGGAATAGTTTAATTAAAAGAAAATGATGTTTTAGGTACATTTCTATGTAAAGAAATAACTCCACTATGTTCATAGCAACCTTATTTATAATAGCCAGAAGCTGGAAATAACTCAGATGTCCCTCAACAGAGGAATGGATACAGAAAATGTAGTACATTTACACAATGGAGTACTAACTGAGCTATTAAAAACAATGAATTTATGAAATTCCTTGGCAAATGGGTGGATCTGGAGGAATCATTCTGAGTGAGGTAACCGAATCACAAAAGAACTGACATAATATGCACTCACTGATAAGTGGATATTAGCCCTGATACCTAGAATACCCAAGATACAATTTGTAAAACACGTGAAACTCAAGAAGAAAGAAGACCAAAAGGTTGACACTTCGCCCCTTCTTAGAATTAGGAACAAAACTCCCATGGAAGGGGTTACAGAGACAAAGTTTGGAGCTGAGACAAAAGGATGGACCATCCAAAAACTGCCCCACCCAGGGTTCCATCCCATAATCAGCTACCAAACTCAGACACTATTGCATATGCCAGCAAGATTTTTCTGAAAGGACCCTGATATAGCTGTCTCTTGTGAGGCTATGCCAGTGACTGGCAAACACAGAAGTGGATGCTCACAGTCAGCTATCGGATGAAACACAGGGCCCCCAATAGAGGAGCTAGAGAAAGTACCCAAGGAGCTGAAGGGGTCTGCAACCCTGTAGGTGAAACAACNATATGAACTAACCAGTACCCTCAGAGCTCGTGTCTCTAGCTGCATATGTAGCAGAAGATGGTCTAGTCAGCTATCACTGGGAAGAGAGGCCCCTTGGTCTTGCAAACTTCCCCAGTATAGGGGAACACCAGGACCAAGAAGGGGTGTGGGTAGGTAGGGGAGTGGGGTGGGGAGGGTATAGGAGACTTTGGGGATAGCACTTAAAATGTAAATGAAGTAAATACCTAATAAAAAATTGGAAAAAAAATAATTTTAAAACAATTAAAATAATATTTTCATTAATTGAGGATTACCAAGTTTTAGCTTGCATGGGTCTTGTACACACTGTTATGATCTCTGTGAATGAATATGATCAACTCTCCTGCTGTGCCTGGAGAGTACTCTTGCTCTATAGTCACCTACACACTGTGGCTTTATTTACCACCATTGCCTATGATGATCAATAAAACTGTAATAATTGTTTAGGGAAGAAATGTCTTGCATGTTTTTAACTGAAGAGAATCACTAGACATTGAAAAGAAATTTGTCTCGAAACCCACTTCTAAGAGAAGTAAATAAATGGCAACTTTTAATTCCTCATTGCACTATGTCCCTGTAGTTTACATAGATTGTGTTCATTTCTTGGTGGCATGAATTACCATGCCATGATTAAACGACATAGACAAACAGTAGACAACAAGGATATTTCTTTAAAACAATACTGACAAGCCAATATCATAGCAGCATCATTTAGAGAAGGAAAAACTTGAAACAACCTAAAAGTTTTCTGATCTTTGTTGCATGTGAAAAAAAGCAATGATGTCATAATGAAGATGTGGTTCTTAGTGAGACAGAAAATTAATGAGAAGCTCTTGTCAAAATTTGAGAGAGATAATACAGATATATTTTTTTCCAACTAGAAGAGTAAACAGTATCAGAAAGCAAGGAAACTGGTAAATATCACCAATACAGACAGAAATAGTCCAACAACGAACTAATAAGGTTTCTACAAGTCCCCAAATTGCAAAATTGACCATGATTAAAAATAATAAGACGGGAAATTAAAGGATACTGTATATTTTGTAGCCTAGGTGTTTAAATGGCCAAATATAAATGAATTTAAAATAAATTAAGGAGGAATGCCTATCAAACGTAAAGGGTGCTATCTGACAAATCATTTTGGGGAACAAGAAGAGTAGAGGAGGTAAGTCCCCTTGACTCTCCTATAAAAATGAATGCCAGAGAGTTGACGAGAGTAACTTTCTTTTTATACAAATGTTCGAGAGACTGAACAAGCAAAAGCAAAATAGATTATCATTCAAATGTTTAAGCCTTTAATAAAAGACCAGAGCATGATCTTTAGAAATTACTACTAGCCATGATAATGTTGCATAGCTCTTGAGGAGAGACAGCAGTATCATTTAGACAGTAGTTTTGCCCAAATTGAACCCTGAAGTAGTTCAAGCCTTTAGATTTCTCTTTAGGAACTGAAGTAAATGCTTCTTGATTTCTTAAGGTATAGTACCCAAGATCTACCCAGAATGAAAGTCTAGCTACTTAGTTTAAAACCAAGATAAGTGATAAAATAAAAATATAAGGAGGGTCTATATAAAAATTAAAATAACCTCAAAAGAAACATCAAACAAATCAATGTGTGTAATGTTCTTATTTTGTTCTCATTTTCTTAATAGCATTTTTAATTTTCATTAATATATAATTACTGTATTTCCTTTTTCTTCACTCCCCCAAATTCTCCTGTATCCTCTCTTGTCACCCATGTTCCACTTTACTTCTCAGATTGATGGTTTCTTGTTCCTGTATGTACACACACATACCATACACACCATACATATATCACACACAGAATTCTTCAAATATACACATACACACACAAACACATACACACACACTATACACATCATACACACAATTCCACAAATACATACACATATACACACACATGTACATATATATGCACACATTAATATGTAAATTATATTAACATACAAACACAACTTTCTGAATTGATTTGGTATAGTTTTTATGTATATGACATTAGGGCTAACTACAGATACCTTGGTATTCAATAACCAATTAGGAAACTTATCCCTGTAGAAGACAAATTCTCCCCCTCTCAGCAGTCTTTAGTTGCCTGTAGTTCTTTCTCTAGGGGTGGGGCCTGTGAGATATCTCCTTCCCATGTTAGCATGTTTATTCTTGTAGTCAGTGTTTGGGAATTCTCTAGGTAACTTTGCAGTTGTTAGGCAGCTACACACTGTTATAGTATCATAAGTCAGTGGCTTCCCTTTCATTTCTAGGAAATACAGCCTCAGAGCTGACTTTTGAATCTCTTGCTCTCACAATTTTCCATCCCTCTCTTCCCAAAGTTCCCTGAACCATATGTTTAGGAGTTGTGTTGTAGATGTATCCATGAGGGCCAGGTATCCTATGATCAGTCATTCTCTGTATTTCAATCAGCTGGGTTTTTTTTTATTATTAAATTTTCCATTTAGTGTAAAAAGCAACTTACTTGAGGAGGGGTGCAAGCTACATATGTCTGTGGGTACAAGGATGAGAATTTAAATATAGCTGGAAAATATTATACTGAGTCAGGAGGGGGCTTTAATTGAGAGATGGAGGAAAGTCAGCACTGAAGGAAAATTATAAATATCACTAAGGATATTTGGGAATGCCTTCAGGAAAGGCTGTATATTTAGTGAAGATAATACACCAACACACACACACACACAAAGCATGCAAAAGTATATAGACTTAAAAGAAGTTATGCCAATTGGCCTGACAGTGCTTCTCTCAAGAGACATCAAGTCATCCACCAAAAATCCATAACCAGCCATGAGAAAGCTCTTTTAGAGTTGTTTGTTATCAAGGTACAAGAGGTGCCTAAAACAAGCTACTGCTGTTATTCCTGCTACATGCATATATATTTTATGTATATAACATGTGAAAAAGTTCAGAAGTGACTACAATATTTGATTCTATTAATGCTTTGTCTTATTTTATCCTAGTAACATTGGCATTGTGATTTAAAAACAAAACCACTCGTTTGGTTAATTTTAATGATTTTGAAGTAAGATAAACATTTAAAATTTGTTGCACATAAGATTGACATGTAAATTGTCTACAGAATGATTTTCCTTTACATACATTGTAACTATTTACATGTATGAACACACTTTGCACAAGGTGTTTTGGTTCTTTATAGAGAGGAAAGGAAGAAATTGTTTTGTGTGGTTCTGTCATTCTGTCAAAAAATCATGGTGGCTAGACTTTGAGTTCTGACCAACCATCAAGGAAGAAGTGTCAAAATGTAAACTTTCATCTTCTCTTTACAGTCTCAACGTTACTTGACAGTGAACACTTTCAGGAGTGAAAGGCAGGCACTTTTTCTAAAAAATAGGACAAGAGATGAGATTAACAGCATACCTTTTATATTTGATTGTCAGAAATTGAACAATTTGTTAAAATTGATTTTTTACAATTGCACTTTCCTGGGAATCATCATTATTAAACCCTTTCCCTGGTAGTCCTGGTACTTACACATCAAGTGATGCTCCTTCCTGCACTGCAGATACTTTGTTCGCTCATTATAGTACCACTTCCCTTCTGTCCTGGAATTAGAGTTATTCTGTTTGTTTTGCACATCAGAGAACAATAAACGAAAAGTCTCATAATACAGACATGTCACTAATCTCCCACAGAGTTCTGATCATTACAAGGACAGGGGACTTAAGCTGACTGTGATGCATTCCTGCAATCTCAACACTTGGCTGACTGAGGCAAGAGGGTCGCCATGAGTTTGACGGCATAGTGAGATCTAGGCTAGCCTGGGCTATGGTTTCAGACTGTGTCTCAAAAGGACTTTAATAATAATAATAATAATAATAATAATAATAATAATAATAATGAGGAGGAGGAGGAGGAGGAGGAGGAGGGAGGAGGAGGAGGACGAGGAGGAGGACGAGGAGGAGGACGAGGACCAGGACGAGGACCAGGACGAGGACGAGGACGAGGACGAGGACCAGGACGAGGACCAGGACGAGGACGAGGACGAGGACGAGGATGAGGAGGATGAGGATGAGGATTATTTGGGGGTTGTAGAATGGGATGATCAAGTTTCTTTGTTAGGTAGACTAGCCTAAACGACACTTTAAATAGTGTAACAAGAGAAGAATGCTAAATTAGTCTGTCAATTCATAGTTAGATTGAGTGCCTTTGCCAGTAATTAACATCTGCACTTCCATGGTATAGATTAATCTAGCGGTTGCCACAGGATAGGATCATAAATCCGTGATTTCATAGATATGTGGAGATGAACTGAGCAAAAACAGCCACGAATCTTCAAATCCACCATCTAATAATTTTCAAGACAGTTGCTATGTTTTATTTAGCAAAGGCTTGGATTTGGACAAAAGGTCTCTGTTTACTTTGATCATCCAGGAGTTTTGAGCTGAAATGGGACAGTATTTGTAAAAGTTCCATCCAATGTAAAGGTGTATATATAGGTTATATGTAACATATAGATAGATAGATAGATAGATAGATAGATAGATAGATAGATAGATAGATAGATATAGGTAGATAGATAGATATAGATATATATATATATATAGAGAGAGAGATATGTATAGATATATAAAGGTATATATGGGTTAATTTAACTTATTCCTGTTTTGGTAATTAGGAAAGGATAGAGTGACCAGTCAGGTTCTAGTTTGCAATTCTTCCCGTGTGTGTTTGCATTATTGTGACTACAGAACATCTTGATATCTCACCAACTGTATTTTTAGTGAAATAATTTAATATTACTCCATTCACTGATAAGGCATAAAATGTCACTTGCCAAAGTCATAAGTTTGAAATTCTTCATAAAACCAAAATTTAAAGTGTGATTTTTCATGACATCTTTCCATCTGTGGAACCATGCTATGATCACATATTCTTTATAAACATATTTTCAGATATTAATTTTCAAACACTAGAGCTCCAAAAGAGAACTTTATTCTTTATGACTATGTTATGTTCCTGGTTTCACAAATTTACTTACATTGAGAATATGAACTTAATGCTTTCTATGAATGTAGAAAACTAGAGTTCTTTGGAGGTGAAAATCATCTCAATTTTTAAATCAACTTTTAGTAATAAATAATAATGTACATTTGGTTTCACAATAAAGTATTTTTAAATATCTTTGAATATTTGGATGGTGGTTGAACAAGATCACTAGGTAATTTAGATTTTGAAAGTCTCTTTTGGAGTTAATGTGATTCAGTATGTAGCTATGTTTAGGAAAAACATATAAAACATTCTTCCTTTTCCATATGTTAATTTAGTGTCAGGTTGGTGTTGCACAAGTGTTTTGTGATAGAAAGTAATTAAATGGATAAAGTCTGAGTTTTCAAATACCTTGGGGAATAGCTCCTAAATCGTATAGGACAAGTAACAGTTGAGTATTAATAAGTTTCTGTTTCTTTTCCTTCCAAATGTCTCATAAAATAAAAGTCAGCAAATCACTTAATCAGCTCAAATTTCAATGTGGCAACCGTTCTTCAGAAATGACAAATAAAGAGAGAAGAGATATTACAACCACATAATTTATCATAAAGATTGTAGCTTTTCAATTCACTTTGTGTCAAGAAACACCTGAAAAGTTGATTATTTCCCTTGGAAGATGCCAACAGCCCAGCTGCAGAACTGAAAAGCTAAGTGGTCTTCTTTAGGGTTTACACTCAGGATTCCCTGCTAGAACTGAACATTGGGAAGCAGCAGGCAGTTATCACCATGCTGTTATCCTTGTGTGTGAAGCACTCTTGAATTCTAACATGTTTAAAACCAAGTGTGAGCAGTTTAACTATGGCTGTAGTCACTGTTGAATTTCTTAGCTCTTTCCTACTGCCATGTTGTCATGTTCTAACATCATGACATGTGAGATAGCTCAGGGTACAGACTTAGTTGTAATGCACCAAGAGTTCTTTGTGTACCATTTATAACTTCATATATAGTTTCCTACCATAGAGGATATGTAATAAGATTTGTGCTCCAAATAATGAGTCTATTTTGGCATACATTTTTCTCCATTTATTAATTTATTCACTTGACATCCTGATTGTAGCCTCTGCCTCCTCCAGGTCTCCCCTCACAGGTCCCTTCCTTCATCCCCCCTTCACCTCTGAGAAAGGGAAGATCTTCCCTGGGCACCATTCCCACACTGGCACCTCAAATCTCTGCAGGACTAGGTACATCCTCTCCCACTGAAGCCACACAAGACAGCCCAGTTAGGGCAGCAGGATCCACAAGCAGGCAATGGAGGCAGCATAAGCCCCTGCTTCAGTTGTCTGCAGAACCACATGAAGACCAAGCTGCAAATCTACATATGTGCAGAGACTTAGGTTCAGCTCTTGTATGCTCTTTGGTTGGTGGTTCAGTCTCTGAGAACCTCCAAGACTCCATGTTCATTGACTCTGTTGTTCTTCTTGTAGAGTTTCTATCCCCTTTGAGGGACCCCAATGGTTCCCCAAACTACTTCTTCAGAATTGCTGAGCTCTGTCTGATGTTTAGCTGTGAGTCTTTGCATCTCTTTCAGTCAGCAGCTGGGTGGAACCTTTCAGAGAACAGTTATACTAGACTTCCATCTGTGAGCCTAACAGAATATCATCAATAGTGCAGGGATTGGTTCTTTCTCATGGGATGTGTTGGCCTTTCTGCTCTGATGGGAACATGTCCTGGGTCTTAGAGCCCAGGAACCATATAGCTCTGAGGGGAGGAGGTATACCAGTGGAAGGGCATCTTGAGATAATGGGGCCCAGGAATGACACAGCTCTGAGAGGAAGCCACTTCACCAAAAGTGTTGCCACTCTGGAGGGAGTGTATCTCCAGCTGAGCTGAAGAGCTTAAGGGCCTGAGCCCCGCTCCTTCTCTTTGCTTTTTTTCCTTTCTTCTCTTCAATGATTCCTGTCTTCTTCCAATGAGGAAGTCACACCAGGCAGCAAATCTCATGAAAGAGATTTATTGGAGGGTCCGGAGTGAGGAAAGGTGGATCCAGGAGTGGCTGCCTATGCTCCTGGGAGGGAACAGACAGCAGCAGGGAATTAGAAAAAGTTCAGTGATTATATAGTGGTTCGTGCTTGGGTGGAAATGTCAAGGGTGAAGATTGGTGGGGTTTCAAGTCCTGAGCTTGAGGGAGCTCAGGGACTGATGGGTTTTCATGTTCAGGGTTTGGTGGGTTTTCGCGCTCAGAGAGAGGTAAGTTTCTGTGGGAAGTTTAGGGATTAGAGGCTTTTGCTCAGACTTTTTACCTAAAATTAGCACAAACCTGGGTAGGGTCCTGCTAAGAGGCTGGAGAGGATTTTTACGACAGTTTTGACAGGGTAGTTTGTGGGAGAACCCTGCCTCTGGAGTTTCCTCAGGCTGGTTCCTACCCACTTTCCTACTTTGAGACTTTACAAAGTTGACAAAGAACCCACCTCAGGAAAGGCTTTCCTGCCACCTGAGTGTGACTAACAGGGCAGATCTTAAGTTGAGCCAGTCATTGGTTGGCCAATCTCTCAGCCTCTTCTCTATCTTTGTCTCTGCATATCTTGTAGGCAGGACAAGTTTTGGGTCAAAGGTCTTGTCAGTGGTTGCTGTCCTTATCCCTCCATTGGGAGTCCTGCCTGGCTGGAGGAGGCGGCCACTTCAGGCTCCATAGCACAGACTGCTAAGTCGTCTCATCTTGAGTAACCCTCCTGGACTCTCTGGAACTTCCTACATCCCAGATTTCTGGCATGTCCTAGACATATATACAGCCACCACCACTGCAGCCCATGCCACTGATTTCTGTTCATTCTCTTGGTTGTCTCTACCCAGCTCTTCCTATACTTGACCCTCCCTCACCCTCTCTGTCCCCTCTCCCACCCAGTTCCATCCCTCCATCCACCATATTTAAAAAAAAAAACTAAGAAATAAAAATTATATGGGTTTCAAAGTAGTAGCCAAAATATTTATTGAAATGTGGAGAAAAGTGGCAAAACTTGGTCCATTTGTTATTTAAGTCAAACGGAAAGTTCTTTGGATAAATGTCAGATGTTTTGAATGAGTGAAAAATGTATCTATATTTCTTTACACACTGTCTGAATATCAGGTATGACATATTTATACAAGACTTCATCATAATGATTATTAGTTTATATTAAAAATAAAAAATTACTAAGTATATTAATATGTATAAATAACTGAACAGAAGGGTGGGAGAAATAGGAAAGGGAGGTTCTGAGGAAGGGGAGTGGGGAAGGAGGGAGAGAAGACAGAAAAAAGGAAGAACGGAGGGAAGAAAGGAGGGAAAGAAGGAAGGAAGGAAGGAAGGAAGGAAGGAAGGAAGGAAGGAAGGAAGGAAGGAAGGAAGGAAGGAAGAAAGGAAAGGAAGGAGGGAGGGAGGTGTCTTATCACCCAGAATGTGCAGCTTTTGTGTCTTATGAAAGTTCAACAGATAAAACCCTCTGAGGGTTTTATAGTGTTGTTATGGGGCTTTATTTTTTAAAGCCCTTCTGGAATTTTTTTGATTTGTCTTATTTAAATTTAAAACTTAAACACATCAAACTATTCAAATAAAGTTATATAGACATGTTTCTTCATTCCAATCTCCATGCAGTATCATGAACACTTACTAGTGCACTATGTTTGACAGATCTAAAAGAGCCTAAATTATTGTACTTACATAGGAAACCACTGGAAGAGATGACTGTGCCTTCTTTATATAACAATGAAGGACTGCTGGTAATGTAACCAAGAATGAGGCTTGAATGCTTTCCACTTTGCTAGTCAGAATTCATTCCCAATATCACTTGTATTAACAATATTCACATTATAGGAAAATATCAATAATCTCTTAAGTAATCTTAATGTAGTCAGTCATATCAGGGCAGTATGCTATTGTCTCTAGAAAGCCTTCAAAGTTGGGATTGTTGTAATCAGTCCAGGTTTTAGAGAGTCAGTAAGTTTGTTCTTTGTCTAGCTGTGTCCATAATGAAAGTGTCTGGCAGAACCCCGCATTCCTGCTCATACACTTACTTTTGTGGGTGATAGTCTTCTTAGAAGTTTGCTTTTGACTAAAGTCATTTGCTGAAGGCTTATTTGAAGAGATAAAAAACTGTTTAAAGGATCATTTTTATGTTCTCAATTTTCAAATTTGTTTTGAGAATAGGTTGATAACGAATAAATGAAGTTAAACTTTCAGAAGTGATAATATGCCTGTTAGTCTTATATTCAAACCAAGTTCATTATCTTTGTTTTGTAAAAACAGTTTTGAAGTATATAAATCTGTATGCAGTATAAGGATTTGCACTTCTTGCTAACTTTCCTCATCAGGATTCACAAGATCAGAAGTGTATTTTGATTTAGTATATTCAAGTGTATTTCACTCGAAGGATACTGCTATATTTGTTTGATGCTCTCATCTCAGATCTATAACATAATGATACACTTGCAGGCCTTAGAAAAAGAAAAACACTTAATACCCCAAACAAGTACTTGTGGAGAGGGAAACAAAGTATGGTTAAAGTAAATGAAGCAGAAATGAAAAATAACGAGGTAAAGAATCAATGAAAAAATATTTGGTTCTTAAGAAAGATTAGCAAGGTTGACAAGTCTCGGCTTCATGCATGCTTATGATTTTTTTGTTTGTTACAGTGTACTTACCACTCTATAATCATGCCACATGCTTCCTAGTTCTTATGTGCACTGACACTAAGTTTCATGAGAGAGAGGTCTGAAATTTAGGAAGTGGTCAATAGGTGCTTGTTCAATTATAAATTAAATAGATGGAAGAACAAAATAGATCAGCAATGCCATTATACTATAATAAGTCTCATTTTGTCTCAAAATACTCAATTTTTCTACATTGTAATGTTAAATAAGCTCTATAAAGGGCAATTAGCAAATATTATAATTTATGTCAACCTTTCATGTTTCAATTGCAAGTTCTAATTGAGGTCAAATTTATGTCTTCATTAAGTGTATTTTTATAAAGCAAAATGATGACTGAACCTGGTTTCCTAAATTAAAACACATATTTAATTTCATCTGTTAATAATAAAGCAGTCTATAATTAAAGCACAATTTTTAAGGTTTATTTGAAACTAAAACATACATGATAATATAAAGTTCAGCTTACTATGTTTCAATTTTTGATGTAAATGGTATATGATAGTTGACATACATCTCCTATCTACAACTTTATTTTTAAATTCTCCAAATTTAAAATATCACATAGAAAATGCAAAAAGTCCACCATACCTTCACTGTTGCAGAACCGATGAAAGTACATAAAAACATATAGTCATTCTGTAAGAGGGTAACAGAAACTGATGGATCATGAATTCAGAGAGTTCATGGGAAGTAATATGTGAGCAGAGATATGAACCATGTGAAATGCCCACAGGTGACTTGAAACATCATACAATGAGAACATGGCATGAATGGAGCATGGGATGGATTGACAGCAGACCTCTGATGATTTAGATCATGTCCATGAAGCATATGACTGTTACCTCCAACTCTTTAGCATCTTGATACGGTAATGGTTGTTCCGAAGAATAAAAATGAGGAAAAGAGAAGAGATGATTTATTGAACTTGCTTGATGCTTTCTGGGAACTGTTTGTGAAAGTAATCAGTAACAGGTTCCACATCAGTATTCTAAACTTCTTCCCATTTAATCATGGACTTGTGCCAGTAATGTTTGCACACAAGTTGTCCTACAGTGTTGTATATAAATATACTACTCATCTGAATTGCAATGCAACTTCTTAAAATGAATTTTGGAGAATCTCATTCATATGAACAATGATTTTGACTTCATAGTCTGTTTCCTTGATGCCTGCCTCTTAAGGTTGTATAAAGACCATGGATAGGACGCTTCAGGAGCAGGCCACTCCCATGAGCACAGTCATTTCTTCTTCTGCCTCCCACTCCATCTGTAATTAAGCACTTAATGATGCACAGTAATTTAGCTTGTTTGCACCTGTTTTCTTGTTCTGTTCCCACATTCACAGTGTGTTAAAATACAACCAAATAAAACAAAAGAGCCAAGTCATGTGACTGATCACATTGCCATGCCCATGCAAACAAACATCTCCTTTCTCAGTGGCCCAGTGTGAGTCAAAGCCTTCCTATTTTCTCTGTATCTCTGTTGAAAATCATGGCAAAAATGTTGATTCTATACTGAACAAATCCAACTCCACTTCCATTGCCAATAGTAGACAATAACTCTTACATAAAATATTAATAACACCTAACCGTGAGGGACATTGGCTTGGGATCTTAGCTTTGTTACTCTAAATAACACATGCTACTATAAAAGACTTTGACATTCACAAAATAAAATCATACTCAATACATCTACCATTTACCATTTACATTTATATTAGTGGGAATATGAGGTAAGTAAGCTATATCAAGGAAAGAAAATATGTTTTTATGGTAGATATTATATTAATATATGTGAAAACAAGAGTTGAGATCTTTCAAGCCTAGATATACATTTCTAGAATTTTCTCTCATACCCATCTGGAACTTAGGCTAGATAATGATGCAGAGATTTCAAAAGTGATAAAACATTTTGAGGCTCAATTGTACATGACACAGGACCTAAGATGCTAGACACTACCCTTCCTCAAAGATTGATCTGAATTAGTGTCTCTAAGTTCATTGTCTTACACTAGAGAAAAGGAAAGTCGTGGATACTAGCAAAGCAGAATCAGGATATTTTGGAATTACTCCACAAAAGTGGGAAACTGAGGAAAAGTGGCAGGAAACTGCCAAGGGTTGAGAGGTGTTTCTGGGAGGTCAAAAATGTTGCATTTCCTTTGGCTAGAGATTTTAAAGGCCTGTGGTAGAAACTGGACAAAGGTTGAGGTAATTTCTGCTTTGATTGATTCTTTGATTGATCATGAGCTGAGCCAATGGAGGATGCACACACTCTTTGCATGTCCTCTTGTCCAAGTAGAGAAATGAGTATTTTCTGTTCTTGATCTGTGCATCATTTTACAGATAGTGAGGAGTGGATGAAGCACTTCTCCGGGTTTTACTCCGGCTTCCAGTCATGTGGCCAGCATTACTATCCTGTCTCAAGAGCATTGATTACCCCAAGTTCTCTCTGTTTTCATATTCATGAGAACAACTTTATCATGGCAGAATGCTAACTCTATCACAACCACTAATATAAAGCCGCAGTCTATTTAGCTTGCCTATAAGCAACTGCACAAATATTTCTATTACAGTAGTTGGGGGAAGTAATTTCCAATTCAAAAATATAATCCAGTACTCTACAGCTTGTCTTCACAGCATTTTGACCACTTGTGGCTTGGCTCATAGACTTCACCCATAGCCAATTGAGGGCACAGCATACTCAGCCAGTTGGCAACAGAAACAGTTTTCTTTTCCAATTTCAGTACTTGAGGTCTTATCCCCTACTTCCTTTTCAGCCACATTCTCTGACTTGGTACAGTTTCAATCTTTCAAATCCAATTTGTGCTTCTCATCTATCAGATTGATGGCTTGTCCTTCAATGTTAAGAGCAGTCAAACTTAAAAGACTAAAACTGGTGATGCGATCTCCCCTGTACTAGCTCCATCTCCACTCTGTTGTACTTTAGTAGCACTTCAGTGACTAATTTCTTACTTTCTATTTCTCCCTATTTCTGCTTCCTTAACACACAGGTACCTGCTCTTATATGCACAAAAACATTCTTTAAATGGCACAGTGCATTGGCTCTGAGTCTTGTTTCTTATAAAGTATGAAAACAGACTCTATGAGACTTATGAAAACAAGTCTACCTCATTGTCCTTGAAAGTTTCACATTCCTACTCTTACTTGCTGACCACACTGCCCTTATCTGTCTTATCTCCGGGATTTGTATGTACTTGTGATAGGGAGGAGGATCAACATGATAAAAGGACAATGTTTGCAAAAATGTAATTGTAACAAAAGATAGTTCAGATTGTTTTTGTAATTTTATAAATAGTGACATTTTCAAGAATGTCAAAGGAAACAAGCACAAAATAAGTCATGTTTGCTTATAAAACAGGGAGTGGAGAAAAAGTTTGAAGCTTGTTTTATAACGAAATAAAACTATTTACAGCAATATAAACTGAAGTCAAGAAAATCAGAATAAAATTGAGAAACAAGGTACATGTGAGAAAAAGTGGTTCTGGGATGCAAGCCTGTAAGAAAACTGTGTTCATTGTCCTACAGTTGTCAAGGTTGAAGGGGACCAGTCTAGCTAATAGGCACATCTAACCCCATTCTCATCCGAGAATCTTCCACTGTACTGGAAATTCTTCCCAGCAGGGTTTCAGAGCTGGTACTGCTTCATTCTTCCATGAGAGAAGGCTTTGAGACTTTCAGATGTTTTTGTCTGTCTTAGAAACTTAGCCATTACACTGTACCAACCCACCCACCACTCCTCTAAGAAGCATTGTTAAGCACAACAGTGTGCTTCTGACATTCCATGAATAATGTACTTCAGGTGCCTGACTCATTACAAGACCAATGTGGGCCAAGAACATAATTATAATATACATTATTTCCATGGGAAGCACCGGTCCTCATTTCAAAATAAACCTTTTGGAATTCATCTCTCAGTATTTGAAGTCTGACTTGCAGCAGATCAAATCATGATTGACAGTTGCTACTGCTTCATTAGTACTGATCCATCCTGACACAGCCCATGGAGGTTATGTTACTTTGTTCACTAGAAGATGTCTTGAAAGGAGTTTTCTTGGTATTCTCATTGTAAATGGGCTTACAATGAAGTTCTGGTTCCTTTTCAGTTGATTTGAGTCAAGCAGTGAATGACATCATACTTTTTTATCCTGGAACCATTTGTAATGGACCATCTATTGTATTCAACCATTTGGTAATCTCTGAGGTGCGGCAGGTACACAAAACATAAAATATTTCTTTTTCTAATTGGAGGACTGATCCTGCTTAATGGTTAATATGATACATTAAATATTGTCATACCTTGAGCAATGATTCTATAAATCTCCGGATTCACTGATTTAATGCCGTCCATTTGTAGTTGACTCAGGGATAATAACTTGCTTACACAGACTGAAATATGCTTTTAAAAGTCACAGTTTAAACTCTATTGGCATGTCCAAATTTAGGGTGTTAAATGAAGGTGTCACAGGGGTTTATGTGTGTAAATTCTTATACTGGATTTTCAAAGACCAAAAATAGTGATATTTTTATCTTTTCTGTTTTCCTTTTTACCTTAAACTTTAGAATAAAATACCACCAGTAAACCAAGACTCTAAAGAAAAAATGTTCTTGTCTACTGAATTATCTACATATTTTAGAAGATGGTATTTTTCTCTCATGTAAGTCATCTTACTAAATATTTTATGGAAAAGAGAAATCAAGCTTTGAGAGCTACAGAATTTATGATTTCAAGTCTAGTCCTTTCTATCCCAGTCGTTTGGTTTTGTTTTTTTTCTGTTTTTCTCCGTCTCTCTCTCTCATTTAGATTTGAGATGTCTCTGGTTTAGAAAATTTGGATTGAATTTAGGTTAGATTCTTCAGTCATTTTACATNCTTGCATCCTTTTCTATCAGTATGTTGGATTTCTATTGATATCTTCTGGGAGTTACGGAATAATACTCCAGTCTCAGATAGAATGTTTATATTGGGACACTTTAAAAAAAAATCTAGGCATACTGTGGTTTGTTTCCAACGTTGCAGTGTTCATGAATATCTCCTGGTGAAACATTAGATAATTCATACACGTCACCTAGTATGATGCCTGATATTCAGCAAGAATTCTTTTCTCTCCTCTATGAGAGCCAATGATCATGACCACAGAAACTTCTCTAATTTTACCTGGAGTACAAGGCTAATAATGAAAAATGAAATTCAATAACAATGTTACATTGGTACATTAGAAGGGAAAAGAAATGATTAAAAGGCATTGTCAGTGGAAGAGGAGAATGTCACAAACCACTTATATTTATCTATGCCATCTTTTTCTGACTAGCAATTATTCTCTTTACTTTTGAATCTCCTAATGAACTGAAACTGATAAAAGTATTTTGTTTTTCTTGTAATTGTATTTCTTATACAAAGTATCACACTCCATAGTTTTGAAGAAAAGACATCACAAAAGAGCTAAGGTGGACTTTTTAAGAGTATTAATATAAGTTTAAAAAAATGGAGTTTACATCACTATGTAAGAAAATGTTTTCAGTTAAGCAAACATAATTAAACAAGTCATGTTCATGGTCAATGAATTAAATCATTCTGGGATATGTTTTCCTATTTAAAAAAGGAAGAAGAAACTATTTCGAGAACACTTTTCTACCTGGTAACTTACAGCATAGCTGTATGTATTACAGCATAGCTAGTTATACATGCTGAGATATAGCCTGCTAGCCATCCGGAAGGGAGATGGACTTCTAGATGACAGAAATCAAACTTTCTACCTGAGAACACCCAGAGACCCAACAGACGGCTTACATATATGTCTGTCACTCATCTTTTTGACTGAGGATATTAAAAGACTCATCAACTTTTCTGTGATTTGACTCTTCCATTGAGATAAGTTAAGCAGAAACTATTTTTTGAAAAAGAAAATTAGCAAACTAGTTTTATAGCACATTTCTATTGTTTACCCTTGATTTCCACAGCAACCAAGGAAGTAGCAAGAGCCATATCTGCAGCCATTCGTGGAAATACCGTCAGGCACTGGGGAGATACGCCTTCTCTTCTAATTCCTGAAAACCTCTTTGCTTGGATATTTTGTTACTTATTTGACAACAACTCTGTCTTAAATCAATTTTCTGCTGGTGGTGTGAATTTCCTGGAATATTCAGAAAAGAAAAAACAGTATTTAAGGGACTCTGTTCAACACTGTTATTATAACCATATCTAAATTATTACAGATAAATAAAATAATTTAGTCCTTTTATGACTAAACTTCCCCAAACTTTAAATTACACTTAGTAAATATTTTATATGGAAGCTTAACTTTTAGATCCAGAAGTGTTTACTTGGCGTTCTGCCTACTGTTCTAAACTTAGTATTTGCTTCTCCCCAAATGCTTATGTTAAAGCCTTAACTTCTGACATGATTCTGTTAAAAGGCAGGAGTCTGACTGCAAGGGTGAGGCTCTCTAGTGATGGTTCTCTCTGTGAACCTGCAATAATCCAATAAAAGGGGGACAGTATCCAAACCAGAAAACAAAACAGGACTATGAAGCTGTGGACATTTTTTACTTTGGCATTTCAGTCTTTATGAATGGAGGAAGTTATTATTTCTGTGCAAGCCACCAAGGAAATCTATGGTGCTCTATTATGGCAGTCTGAATTGACCTTCAGTGTAATGGCTGCCTTTGCAAATGAGGGAAATGGGACTCATAAAGGGTTTCTGCAACCCAGAAAGAATAAAATCCAGATTTTTTTTTTCTCAAAGCACTACCCCTAATACTACAATATCACTAGAGTGATCTTCAAAACCATTTCAAGATTTTTGAATGTTACGATAAAACCTATTTGTTATGTAGATAGACATACTCCTGGAAACTTTATACACCTATATGCATGTATACATTCTATAGAATTTGTATATAGTTTCTGCTACATTTTTCAACTTTTTATTGGATATTTTCTTTATTTACATTTCAAATGTTATCCCCCCACCCCAGAAGTTCACTATCTCATCTCATCTCCCCCTGCTTTTATGAGAGTTCCTCCACCCACTCATCTACTCCTGCCTCCCTGCCCATGCATTCCCCTACACTGTGGCATAGATCCTTCACAGGACCAAGGGGCTCTTCTCACAATGATGCCAGACAATGCCATCCTTTGCTACATAGGCAGATGGAGCCATGGGTCCCTCCATGTGTACTCTTTGTTTGGTGGTTTAGTCCCTGAGAGCTGTAGGGAGTCTGGTTGTTTGATAATGTTCTTCCTATGGGGTTGCAAATCCCTTTAGCTCCTTCAGTCCTTTTCCTAATTCCTTCATTGGTAACAATTAACCTCCCATACATACTTTTGTAGATTACATATAAAATTGCATTAAAGCTAGAGATAGGAAGAGGAGAGAAGATATAATATGAGTAAAAACCACTGTTCTGGGAGCTCCCAGTTAAAAGAAAAACATGAAACAAGAATTATGATGTGGACATTAGATTTTACAGGGCACTCAGGGGTGGGTGATATTCCAAGGAGAGAGAAGTCTCCAACCCAAAGACTATGAAAGCCAAGTGTAAGATGATTTTATATTGCAGTATGGATAGGGATTTCATAATTACTATCAAATAGAAAAAGCTGGCCATGCTGGTCAGAGAAATAAACAAGGCAAAGTGTTGGATAATATTTTTTATTATTATTTCCTTTATTTACATTTCAAATGCTATCCCAAAAGTTCCCTATACCCCCACCCCTGCCCCTGCTCCCCTACCCACCCACTCCCACTACTTGGCCCTGGCCTTCCCCTGTGCTGGGTCATATA
>NC_034591.1:14393719-14406960 GCF_900095145.1 Mus pahari
GAGTTTGTTTATGTAGTTGATTACATTGATGGATTTCCTTATATTAAACCATCCCTGCATCCCTGGGATGAAGCCTACTTGGTCATGATGAATGGGCGCACACCTTTAATCCCTGCACTGGGGAGGCAGAGGCAGGCAGATTTCTGAGTTTGAGGCCAGTCTGGTCTACAGAGTGAGTTCAGGACAGCCTTAACTATACAGAGAAACCCTGTCTCAAAAAACAAAACAAATAAAACATAGATTCTTTTTCCTCACACACTATATTCTGATTCTTGTTTCTCTTCCCTCTGTTTCTCCCAGTTCCTTCTTACCTCCCCTTCCATTTAGATCTACTCCCTTTATTGTTCTCATGAGAAACCAAACAAATTTCTAAGGGATAAGAATGGAATGGAAAGGAATGGAATGGACTAGACTAGACTAGACTAGACTTAGAATAGAGTAGAATAGAATAGAATAGAAATTGATATATTTAAAACAGACCAAACATTTAAAGAAAATGAAAAAAAGTCCAGGAAAAGGCAGAGGACTCAGAGAACCACCTACGTACACGCTCATTAGTCTCATAAACACAGCAAAATAAAGGCCATAATATAAACATAGATGGTCTGGTGCAGACCTTGCTGTCCTTGTCTGGCTGATCAGTCTCTATGAGTTCATAAGTACTTTTGTCATGTTGATTTGGAGGATCCTGTTTTCCTGGTCTCCTCCATTCCCTCTGACCCTTATACTCTTTCTGCCTCTTCTTCCAAGACAGTTTGCTGAGTTCTGAGGAGGGCTTTGGATGAAAGCATTCCATTTATGGATGACTGTTCAAGGGTCTTTCTTTCTGTGTAATATCTAACTGTGTTTTTCTGTATTTATCCCCATATGCTGTGGGAAAAAACTTTTCTAATGACTGAGCAAGGCAATGATCTATAAGTATCCAGAATGTTATTACGAGTTATGTTATTGGCTCCCACCTTTCTAGAGAACAATTGTATTTGGGTTTTCCCTAGGGCCTTAAGCTATCTAGTCTCAGATTCTTGGTCACCAAACCAATTTTGAGTATGAGTTCCATCTCATGGAGTGGGCTTTAAAGTCAGTAATTGGTTAGTTATTCCCACAAGCTTTATATTACCATTGTCCTAGAACATTGTGCAGGCAAGTATCTTTGTAGATCTACATCATTGTAAGTCAAAGGTTTATGGCTTGCTTAGTTTTTACATTTCTCTTTTGGTGGCAGGCAGAGTTCTTTCCAGAGTAACCACATTGGAATGTAGAGGTGAAAGCCTTATACAAACACTGGACATATTAGTGCATTTCTATCTCAAATTTGGGAAGAGTATCTGAGTTCAGTCATAGAAGTGGATCTGACACATATCCTTAAGGACTATGCCAAGTATCCATCCATCACATCCAAGCAGCCTCTTGCTTTCCTTCTTAGTCTGGTTGTTCAAATAACTGAGGAGACACAGCACATTCCTGAGAAACACAAAGAGCTTTACTCCTAGGTACAAAGTTTCAATGACTAGCATTTTGAGTTCTGTGCACACATAACCCTTGAGATTTGCTTCCTTATGGTTCATTCATTCACAACCAAATCTTTCGTCTAAACCTACTAACAGTCTATGAGAGCATCACTTTTGTATTTGTAATAGAAAGAAGTTCAACCATTTTTTCCCCTTGGCTTTCTTAAGTTACATTTTGTTGTTAAATTCAAAAGCTTGTTTGAGGTCCTGTTGAGAATGGACTTTACTTCTTTAGACTAAAAATATGGATCTTTAGAGTTTGCAAGGTAGAGCACATACTCTACACATGCCTCAGATAAACCCCTGACCTTTACTCACTAAATCTTGTTGGTATTTAAGTTTTTAACATTTTTACGTGAAGAAAATGAGAGTGTTACCATGTGAGTATTAATGGTTTTATTAAAATATAGTAAGAGCCAATGAATGCTAAACCACACAGATGGCAGTGAATTTCACAGAGCTCTGCTTGCCATGCATCCTGGACCTAAAGGCTAGGTATTGCCAGAGGTGGTAGAACACAGGTTCTACAAACACTAACGAGGAAACCCAAAATGATCATGGTGGCAAGTAAGATGGCAATTGCTTGTTTTGATAAAAGTCAACATTAGGTTCGCACCTGTAGAATGTTGAGTGTTAAAATACTGAGTTTTAGGGACTGGTGTGTGTTTGACTCAGAGTGCTGCAAGAGATAAACTGAATACTTAAAATAACTGAAAGCTCGTCACCTTGAAACTTAGGCTCTGCTTCTCAGCTCAGGTGTCATTCAATGTCTACCTTTAATTATCATTTGAAATTTCTAATCACTGAAAATTACTATATAAGTGTACATGTTCTTTATACATAGAACATTTGTAAATGTATTTACCTAGTGAGGTTATATATCATATAGGTATGGCATATAATATGCCCATACAATATATACATATATATCTATATAATATTTACATATATAAATAGTCTCAACCATGTTATAAAAGAATTTATATCCCATTATCTCTAAAACACTTACCTTTTTCATATATCTAGAAATCTTATTTTATATAGTTGATTATACTACTTTCAGCTGCCTAATAAAGTCATCAGACATGCAACTCTTTCTAACTTCTACCCTAGACTTTAGCATGTGAGCTTCTTGCTTGTGTTTGGACAGAATACAGGTGTTGTGTCTAGACATCATGTCAAGTTCATGGAATATAAAACTTCCTCATTTTTTGTGATTTCAATGGCCAGAATGAGAACAGCTAGAAATGTGAGGCTCTGGACTGAGTACTGTTTTAGATCTGGAGTGCATATCCCATGACTGAGCATGTTTATGTATAAAACTAAATAAAAATTATTTTGATGATAATTAATAGGAGAAAGGAAATTAAAAGGGTAAACTATCTTAGCTTGCCACAATGCAAACATTTAAAGATAAAATGTCTGTAGCTAAAAGATACTCTGGTAAACTGTGAAGGATAATCAAGGATAAATAAAACATGGAACAAGATAAAATACTTACAAAATATAAGATCATTTGTAGTACTGTAATTCATAACAAGTCATTTAATTAATGAAGGAAATTTCACCCTTATTCTTAAAAGCTTCTTCACGTTCTTCCTTGGATGGAAAATACAACTAGCCACTAAAACAGGTTGCAAAACATTTAGTAATTATTTTCTAAGAGGTATTAATTACCGAGATGGTAAATGCTATATATTTACAATTTACAGTAGAAGAAATGAAATAAACTAGTAATATATTTTTGAGGTGGCAAAATGATGCTAGACTACAAAATGTGAGTTTACTCATATTATATAAGGGAATGATTCTGGCTTACATTTATGAGCAGACTAGAGTTGATATCATATAGCTGGCATTTTCATGGGCTGCCAGAAAGCATTTCATCACTTGTCATGTCCCACATATAAAGCAGAAAGATGGAGAGAGGAAAGAGAGGGTTCAGTTAAGGAAAGACGTACAGTCTGAGAATCAGGCAAAAACAACAGCCAAGATCAGCGATAGGCACAATGCTTGCTCAGTGTCTATGATGAGTTATCAGAGGTGAAGCATGTTCTGCTGGTAGGAGGCTGACAGGAACAAGGCAAGAAAAGAACATTTCACAATTTCTAAATTACCACTTCATGGCTGTCAGTGAGTTTAAGACACATGGACAGAGCATACTTGATGAAGGTGATTGTTAGTGTAGGTCAACCTGAAACAAACCAGACACTCTGCAAAAGGGAACCTCAACTAAAGAATCTCCTTTATCAGAGTATCTGTGGGTGAGTATATAGGAAAGTTGTTTTATTGATGCCAAGTACCCAGCCTAGTGTAAGCATTACCATCCCTAGTTGATGGGCATGAGATGTATGAGAAAAGTTGCTAAGCAAGCCAGAGAAGAACACCAGGAATCTCTATTGTCCGCTGGTCTTTGTTTCTGTCCCCACTCTCATATTCCTGCCTTGGCTTCCCTGTGACATGTGAGCTGAGAGTGCAGTTGTCACTTTTCTCTCCCAAGTTGTTTTGGTCTTAATGTTTATCTCAGAACAGAAACCAAACCATGATACAATATGCAATAGTGGCTCTTTGTTGGTTTGATATTTGACTGTTCAATACTGGCTGAAAGAATGGTTTTGAATTTAGAAAATTATATGGATATTGACTGTGAATGAAATATTTGTATGCACCCAACAAACATGGTCTCCTTTATTTTCCATTATCACATTGACTTGCCTAGACCAATAGATTAAGAGGCTGCACCCTCAAATACTATTTGGGAGATGAATTTTGATTGTTGAATAATTTAATATGGTTTTCTGTGGAATGTTACTGTGAGTAGACCCAAATAAAGCGACACGTTTTGAAATCTTCTGAAATTTTATAATGAATATTAATAAGTATGCTAAAAACATTTTTGAAGAAAGTGTTTATATTACATAACCACCACTACATCATGCTAATTCATGTGACAAAGCTGGTATATGTATTTGTGAAATCTGAGATACTAGAGAATTGGTAGAGAATATGTTTGGAGTCTACTATAGTTTCCTATGGGAACTAAAGGAGGCTAGGGAAAGAGGGGAGAGGGAGGATAACCCACGTCCGTCCAGCCAGAGTTCCTCCTATGCTCTGGGCAGGCAGACTTGGGAGGGCTACCAGATGTGTTCAACTTGGCCCAGGTGGACATCTAAGCCACTGACCCCACTCGACAGGGGGTGCACAAGGGGCAGCCCCCCAACCGGGAGGCCAGGGGCAACACCTTGTATCCCCAGGGATATGGGAGAGAGGGCTGAGGGAGAGAGGTTCCCACGCAGGTGAGAGTAAGTGCAGATGAACAGAGCCAGTCTATGGTTTTAGAGCTTTATTATAGAAAGGCAGGGGGAAATAGAAAAAGTGGAAAGACCAGCCATGGCCCAGAGGAGTGAAAGAGGAAAAGGAGAGAGAGAATAAAGGCTAGAGAGTAAGAAAGAGAGAGAGGAAGAGAGTGAGAGGACAGAGGAGAGGAAAAAGGAGAGTAAGCAGAGTAAGAGCAAGGGAGTGGGAGGGGCCAAGCAGCCCCTCTTATGGTATGCTGTTACCTTTACTGTTGCTAGGTAACTGGGGAGTTTAGCCTGAAGGTCAGAAGCTTGGGACATTGCCTATGTGACTACTAACCATGCTTCTCTTGTGGGGATTGAGGAGGCAGTAACTTTGACAGGAGCCAGAGTTCCAGGAGACATGAGAGAACTCCTTCCTTCCCTTGTAGGTGAATTGTCACCACCAGGTCCTGGAGTTTAGACCTCAGCTCGACGGGAGACCAGACTGTCTGTGTGTAGCCTAATGCCCCACAGTTTCCCATTACCTTTAACTGTAATTTTTTTTTTTTTTGCACTATGTAATGTACAGGGTTCTTTAAAAAACAAAACTAATAGAATGAATATATATCATATTTATATATATTATGCTTTATTTATTTACACACAAATATAGATAGATAAATAGATATAGGTATAGATATAGATATAGATATAGATATAGATATAGATATAGATGATATAGATATAGAGCCTTAGTTGGGGCTTCTATTGCTGCAACAAAACACCATAACCAAAGAGCAAGTTGAGAAAGAGGCTTTTTGCAGCTTACACTTTCATACTGCTGCTCATCACCAAAGGAAGTCGGGACAGGAACTCAAACGAGGCAAAAATTTGGAGACAGGAGCTGATGCAGAGGCCATGGAGGGATGTTGTTTACCACCATGCTCTGTATGGTTTGCTCAGTCAGCTTTCTTATAGAACCCAGGACCACCAGCCCAGGGATGCCACCACCCACCATGGGGTTTGTCCTCTCCCATTGATCACTAATTGGTAAAATATTTTACAGCAACTGAATCTTATTTCTTCAATGAGGCTCCTTAGTCTCTGACAACTCTAGTTTTTGCCAAGTTAACACAAAACTAGCCATATATATATATATATATATATATATATATATATATATATAGTTTAAATTCATATATGTGTGTGTTTAAATTGAAAAATTAAACATATTTAAATCCATGTGTGTGTGTGTGTGTGTGTGTGTGTGTGTGTGTGTGTGTGTGTGCAGGTAATCTAATAATGACTATCTCCCAACAGAAAATTTTAAAATCCTGTATTTACTCAGTCACAAGACTGGATGTGTCATCTGGCTTTTAGTATATATCTGAATCTCAAAGAAGAAGCTTTAAATATCAGTGAAGCAAATTAAGAGCGTCTGTCTTCTGTGTCCTTTTTATATGTTACCATCAGAAGGTGTACCCCATTAATGGTGGGTCTCCCCAAGTCGATTGATTCAATTAGGAAATTCACCCTCAATGGTCCACCCTAGCCACTGGTGTTTTAGTTAATTGCAGATGTAGTCAAGTTGACAACCAAGAACATTCATCACATATCACTTGCCTTAGTGTTATTGCTTGGAAAGACAAGAATTTACAGTATTCTTGTGTACATTTTGTAGGCATTTGGGTCTTTAAAAACACATTTATTTATTATTTATGAATGTGTATGTGTGCCTGCAAGAATTCATGTGTACCACATATGTGAAAGAACATGTGAAGGTAGCTCTGAGCTGTCATGCGGGCACTGAGAACCAAGTCTGGGTCTTTTATGAGAGCAGTTCCAACTCCCTGGATCTATTATGGGAACAGTACGTTCCAAAGCTGACTCTAGAACTCCCAGGATTTTGCTTTCTAACTTTTTCTTTTCCATTTGAAACTAGAAATCATCTTAAGATAAATATTCATAAGTTAATAAATTTATCATTAACTTAAACGTAATATTCAATAGACCTACATTATTGGCTTTTTAAAGCCATAGCCCCATTTTTTCATTAAATTAAAATAACAAACATGTAAATAATTGCTGGCAAAGAAGAAAAAGTGTTCCAACTTTACTAATACTGCTGCACATATACTACGTAACAGAGAAATCACTTTGATTTATTTCATGGAGGGAAGAAAATCATCAATATTTATGTACCCATTTTTCTTGTAACATTTTATCTCACTTTATTTCCATGGTAACCTTAAATAACCTAAACAAATTCAAGTTCTGAAGATTTTATGCTGAATAAACAAGAGTGTAACCAAAAGTAAATATTATATCATCCCCTTAACATGTGATTTATGGAGCAATCAGATTAACTGAAGTGGAATTAGAATGGTGATTAGCAGGGTTTGAGGTAAAAAGCAATGGAAATGAAGAAACAAATAGCTTTTTAGCCTAGAATAAGATACGTTATGGATAATTCAGTGCTAGTTCAGTAGTAGCCAATATCTTACCACAATAAAACCTACAATCTAAATGAAGAATAAAGATACATACAAATAACTAGGTATATACCTAGAAGATACCTATTTGTTATCATAGTAATAAATGCTTTAGACATCAAAGTAGTGACTTGAAATAATTCCTCTTTTATACAATTTATTATTGTAGTTATAATAAGTCAAATTGTATCCTTATTATATTTTCCAAATATTTTATGAGGAAACTTTATTATTTTAGGAGGAATTGTTGATAAAGATCTTCGTCACTACCTCAACCTAAGATTTCAGAAGGGTTCTGTTGACCATGAACTACAGCAAATCATCCGTGACAACCTCTACCTCCGCACGGTGCCTTGTGAGTACCAAAGCCAACATTCTTTTCGTTCTATGATAGCAGATAAGTGTTCAGCTATATACTTAATATTCAATTAAAAAATTTTGTCACATAGATGTTTTATTGATAATTGGAGTTGGAATTGAATTTGAGATATGAATTACAAAAGCAAATGCTTATAACTATAGTTTTGTGGTACATGATAACATCATACAAAAATTTATTAATTTTAAGTTATATTTTAGTTATACTACTCACATTAGTATTGATTGTTGAATCATGACTGAGGCAGATCTCTACACCAGGAGACAGGTGTCTACAAATTCCTTGGTTAAAACCCTTATGAATAGTAGACTTTGCGATAAGAACTCCCCAAGCTTAAAACGAAAAGAAAAAAAAAAAGAAAAGATAGCATGAAACACAAATCTAACATGTTCCATCACTCTCTTGGGAGTGACGGTGCTATGTACTGGCTTAGACTTTTATATGCAGCCTCTAGAGATTCTTTTTAAAAAGAAGAGTGGGTTAGCGGACATAATTTACAAAACAATTTCTGAGTCCCTGTTCCTGCTTTTTGATTAGGACAAATGAATTCTGATGCAAACCCTAGACCCTTTATGTATATCAAAATCCTCTTTCTTCATGCAAGACATTTTGACTACCAAAAGCTATCCATGCTCTCTAGAAATTCTGAGTTGATGGTGTGTATTGATTTTTGTTTAGGTTTGTCCTAAAAATGGATAAGCTCAAAACTATGAGCTATGGTGTCTTTAAAATTAGACAGAAACTTTAATTAGAATAAAATTAAACAAGACAAAAGCGATGCTATCCAGTTAAATCACCAGCATTTTTGAAAGTGATATAAATGAAAGCTTATATTAAAACACACAATGATGTGAAGGTAGACCAGAAAACCCTGGGTTTTTAATCAACATGCATTTGGGAATTGGTGGGATCTTGTGATTGTCAATCAGATTTGAAATCATTAAAATAATGTCATAATACAGTTATCATCCAATATATACTTGCTAATTGACATCATGTTGGTCAAAATGATTCTTATTCTGTGTGTAAGTGACTGGACACTGCACTCTTGCATTGAAACTTCAGGCTCAGAAAAGTACACTCTTAAACTTGAGTTTGACATTTGAGTGATGGGGAGAAGATGGATTAAAGTGACTGGACTGCTTATAAGGTAACGGATGGATGCACTCTCAAGGCCTTGATGCTGTCAGTGCTTTGAAGTGAATTTATCTTTTGTGACAAGAAAGAAGAAAGACCTGAAATACTAAAAAAGGGGCCAGACGCTTTGTTGTGTTAAAAGCTGTAGGAAATAGATAAGAGGATGTAGTCCTTGTTAAGACAGTGGCATAAATAAGAAATTCCCAATTAAATATGATGATAATGGGAGGACTTTTGCATTAACTAATTAACTTTTTAAAGCATCTTTTTTTTTTTTTTTCTCTCTCTCCTTTCTTTCTTTCTTTCATACATACATTTTTTTTTTTTTTTTTTTTTTTTTTTTTTTTTAGAGACTCAAGGAGAACCTTTGAAGGAGAAATAAACATAAGGGTAAAATAGCAGGATTTATGAGTAAACCTAGAGAGCTTCAAGATATGATTCTAGTCCAAGGTCATGAATTCAATTAGAGATCCTTGAGTAATGCCTGTAAGGGAGATAATTAGAAATTCAAGGGATCTGAATAGTATCAGAAAACAATTGCTCTTTGATTTTGCGACCACCACTCCTAATAGCCAATTCCAATAATAGCATGTGTTAACAGTGCTTTTAATTTGACATAATAGTGAAAGGGCATCTGATATGAAGATGATTCTGGTTTGTAC
Source organism: Mus pahari (assembly GCF_900095145.1). Taxonomy (NCBI): domain Eukaryota; kingdom Metazoa; phylum Chordata; class Mammalia; order Rodentia; family Muridae; genus Mus; species Mus pahari. Next base: position 14,403,176 of record NC_034591.1, read on the forward strand.
TATTAAAAATTGCTTTCACACTGAGGATCTAGTCCTGAACCATCTGTCAACTTCACTCATTAAGTCTTTTAACAAAGTACTCAGATGTTTGTGGAGAGTATGCAGTAAAATGTACCAGTAGTGTGGAAAACCCTACCATTGCTTAGAAACTTTCATGTGTATGCAGTCCAACTGTTGGCATTTGTTATTGAATCTCATTTTGTATACATTCTCCTGGATGAATGTAGTCTTGTTATTTGAATGAACCCACTGCAGTAAAAGGAAAACATGCTACTAAGAATCAAATCATTGCTCCTATACATCCATAAATCAATGTGAATATTGTCACCTCTTGTTTAATAGAGCAGTAGCACTAGAAAGAAACTGTTGATAAGTGCATGCAAGCAAGAGAATTAACAATTTGATCATGTGACGCGAGTAGAATTTTTTCTTGACAAAAATAGAGCTAACTCAGTAACTCTGCTTCCTCCATGGATTGCCCCAACAACTGCAACTTGAAGAAAAGGAGATCCAACTCCTAAATCTCACCGTCCTCAGTGCTCACAGCATGTGTGTAAGAGCTCTGTGTTATATGTCCATGCAACCCCATCTCACTCAGGTGCATACTTTTCCTCAAATCCAGTGGTACATATTGAGCTTTCTATGTACATCTTAAGGAAATCTGCCTCAGGCTATGGCCATGTTCTGAGCTAATGAAGGAAAGAAGGAGAATAAATCTTCACCTTCTCTGAGGTTTGCCTATAAATAATCCACAAACTCCTTAGTTGACTTGCAGAATCAAGGGTTACTTACATTTCTCCTGTTGATTTAGTTTTGTGAAGGCATGATTGTTTTGCGTACAGTATGTGGAGGGGGGACACAAACAGCTGCAAGCATCATTTCTGATGGTATCAATTTACTACTTGTTCAGATTTGATCACAAAGGAAAGGTCTCCATCAACTGATTCCATATTTTGTGTAGAGCCTACAACAGTCTCACATTTTTTACATTAAAGACCTTTTTTAAGTACTACTTGTTGCTAAGTATAGAGCTAATAGAAAAAAATCTAAGTGTTTAAGGGACCCTGACTACTAAAAAGTAAAAGTTAACTGTCTTTAAATGGAGACTGTAAACAAACCTTTCCAGTATTAAGATTATACATGATTGAACTGAAATAGAAATGAGTGAAGGATGTACCTTAGACCATGATAAAGAATAACAAGAAATGTGTTCAGATAAAGAATGTGTTTATAATATCCATTGCATAAAATTCTAATTATCCTGGTGGTATATAAAATGTGACTTGAGAAGCTCAAAACTAGCATCATGGCCGGGCGGTGGTGGTACATGCCTTTAATCCCAGCACTTGGGAGGCAGAGGCAAGCAGATTTCTGAGTTCAAGGCCAGCCTGGTCTACAGAGTGAGGTGTGTTCCAGGACAGAGAGTTCTCTCTGTCTCTGTCTCTGTCTCTGTCTCTCTGTCTCTGTCTCTGTCTCTCTCTCTTTCTGTCTCTCTCTCTCTCTCTCTCTCTCTCTCTCTCTCNCTCTCTCTCTCTCTCTCTCTCTGTCTAGATAAGTATCATATGTTGAGATGGTGTTAATTGGAAATAAGTTAAATTTATTTGAAGCATGAAATATTAATATATAGTAAAAGACAAATCAATAAAGCTAAAGTAAAAACTATTACATAAAACCAAATATGATTAAATATATAGGCTTAAGATACAAAAGAGATCAATTTTGTGGAAGATCTGACCAAGGCAAAAATCACAAAATTGTTTCCACATATTTAAATGGTTTAAGTTTGTAAAGCTAGACCAAACTAAGAAGAATTGTCAAGGATATATTTGTAAGAGTTTAGTGGACATTTAGACATTTTGATGCTTATGACAAATTGCCTTCTACAAAACAAATACTGGCTACATAAAAGTTATGACAAATTATCTGTTAAGAGTAATCACCAACACACCGAAATTGCAATTATACAATGAAGCAGCACGACCTTTGCTGACTGTGAATTCATATATGATGACACCAGAAAAGGGCTGTTAGGGTGTGGCTGATTGACCATGAAGCATGGAAACTGTGAGACAGGGTCCAAGATCTCTGCTCTGCAGAATGAAGCAGAATTTCTTATGACACAAGCCATATTTTTACACTTTTAAATTTTAAATTTATATCAGTGTCTCCTTCAAACACACCTGGACAAAATGAATAATAATAATAATAATAATAATAATAATAATAACCCTACTGGTTACAGTTTCTGCTTTTTTAATAACAATTACCATAGTCAAAAGTTGTTTGTACATTGTAATTTGGCATTGAAAAATGTGTGCTCTTAACTAAGGCAATATTTTTTGTAGGTACAGAATTTTATTTACTACTAGTCTTCATCATAAAGATATATTTTTATGCATAAAGTCAGATGGAGAAAGATAGAAACCTAAAATTTAGATTACCAAACAGGCAAGACCATTGTTTCTCAAGGAAAGGAATTTCATTTTGTTGAATATGACAAAATTCTCACCATATCTTTCAGTAGCTGGGCCTGACCATCATGGTAAGTTGAGCAGTACCTAGACATTCAACCATGGTGGTAGAATCATCCAATTAAATTAAATTTTAATCCATCTGTACTTCAACTAATATTTATTATAAAACTTTTCAAACTTTATTCTTATTTTCTCAAATAAGACTCATACATTTAGAAAATCGGATTTGAAGTTGCTTTTAGAGTGTGAATCATATTATTTCACAATTATTTCAGATAAATTTGCCAGCTTTTTGTTCTTTGAAAAAATGAATTTGATTTCTAAAAATAAACTAGTTATATTTGGCACTAAGTGTTAAAAATGAGCATTATTACTGAATAAATGTGGTTATTAGCATCTGAAGCCAAAGGGAAAGAAATCTAGAAACAAACACAAGTAGATTTCTTGAGAAATTGGTATTCTGTCCTGGAGTCTCAGTGATAAAGGAGAAATGCAAAGGGTTCTGAGCAGTAGCAGGTGCTGCTGAGCATCCATTCATTCTCTTCACTGAGATGGGCACCTGTCTGGTGTATCACTTAAACATATGTTATGATTTTACAGAATGATGGATTAGACTCAATCTCTCTTTCTGAGAATATAAAGACTTAGTCATAGGTCAGATACATAAATATATTTGTATGACACTTCCTGAGGATCTGTGAGCAGATAAGCAATGATAACAAACTAAATACACTATTCCATCTAAACTTTTAGTGAATGAGTGAGTTTATTGGAGTTACTTACAGGAGCCCATCTTACTCAAGACAGCAGTGTCACTGGAAAAAAATCTAGTGTGGATGATGACTGACTAATATTGAAGTTGGATCCCTGCTGCTGTCCCAATTAGACCAATTGGATAGTTTCTTCTTCCAGTAATTGTCACTGCTTATATAATTGAGGACAGAAGAGAATGGATCTCATATGCTTCAGTTACTTCCTGAGCCTTATAAGTTGTGTGGGGAATTGTAAGCTGGTCTCCAGTGGAGCTGAGGTCTGAACCCTCATGGTCATAATTCACCCTCATGACACAGTAGGCGTTCCCTCAAGCTCCTGGAACTCCAGCCCCTGCCTAAGTTACCACGTCCCACAGCCCTCACAAGCTTCTGACCTTCACGCTAAACTTCTCCCCAGTTACCTAGCAATGGTGAAGACCATAAAAGGGGTGTTCGGACCCACCACACTCTCTTACTCTTACCCTCTTACTCTCACTCCTTTGTCCTCTCTCACACTTCTCTCTCCTCTTCCCTTTCTCTTTGTCTTCTCTCCTCTCTC
>NC_034591.1:14410835-14424375 GCF_900095145.1 Mus pahari
AAAAAAAAAAAAAAAGAAGAAGGGATATTTATTAATTTAGTAAGAGGAAATAATCTTATTAAACAATTCCAGAAATATTTTCCTCTAGTAATTGAACAAAACAAATATGTCTTCTTGGTTAGAGTGTAATGAATTGGTTTGGTTGGGGGATATACTCTCTGTGTGAGAAATTAATAATTAAAACTTTAATTTGATTATTAGGTTCAGTTTCTTACCCAGCATATAAAGTCAAGGAAAATTATAAGTGATTACATTGACTTATCCACTTAACACCACAAAGCTTCCATGTGAAAGTAAAGGAGTGCATCTGGCCCAGAGACAAAGCAATAAATACTGAGTACAATTTACTGATGGCAACCACTTAAAAGTCCACTTGCTCTATCTACATTAGTTTCTTTTCCCTTTCTGTGCTATGACTTTTTCATATGGTTTGCCTTTATCTCTTTACTCATTATAAGAGAAAGAAAGACTCTGCCAGAGCTTGTAGGACATTGATGTAGTTGGTAGGTAGAAATACAACTTTGGACTTCCCCAACCAACAATATCCCCAGCCACTGCTCTAAGAATACAGGGATGCAAAGGTTTGATGCAGTTTAACCTCTCCCAGAAAGCCAATCATCACTTTGAATAAAAAGTAGCCTTCCTTTTAGGCACCAAGAAAATACACCTTGAATCTCACAACCCTGTGTCTAGAATATAAGGCCAACATGTCTCATTTATACATCCATGTTTTTTACTTAAGACTATTAAGTCAGACTAACCCAGATTTCAGTGTTAATGAATTGAAGCCAAGCTATGGGGTGATTATGTAAGTAGCTGAACAAAGCAGTAGGAAAACAAGACTTGAAGACTGTGGACTGTAACATCTTCTTCAAACATGCCTGTACAAAATGGTGAATAAGAAAGGGCTACTGGTTAAAGTTACAGCTGTTCTACTAACAAGTACTGTTGTCAAGGGTTATCTGTACATAGAAAGTTAACATTGCCGGTGTATAGCAAGGGGCCGTAAACCTTGCTGCTACTTATTTCTTATCATGGAACTATGGGTACATTCTCATATCAGAACCAAGGCCATCAATTGTAGAGGTTCTGCTACTAGCTACCCATAGGACCTTGGCTAAGGCCAGAGCCTTTGTGCCTGGCAAGAAGGGAGTGATGAACTGATATGAAGCAAAATGTTTCCTCTTGTTCTATCTAAAATTTTGTAGTTTTTGGATTCTGCTGGCTTTCTTTATCATTATTCAAATCAGTTATTCCAATAGACTAAATTATTCCGATGATGGGATGCCCTTGATATCAAGCAGGTATAAACAGCTTATGGAAGTTGAAGGTATATCATATGCAGCAGACACTTGAGGGAGAAATAAAGAGTGGGGTTTAAATTAAGTGCAATTCCAGATAGAAACCAGTGATGCATGTACTTTCAAATTTTTCTATGAATGTCAAGTTAAAGATATCATCGTAACTCTGATGTTCCTTGAAATTTACCTTCACTATTCATGAAATGGAAATTTGGGCCAGTTCCAGTAAATGGATAAGAAAATAAACATAATGAGAAATACAAAGGTATTTTAAATTGCTCTCCACTTTTGAATGTGTAATGAATTGAAATGTAACATAAAGATCTCTGAACCATAGGGTATATTGTTATGAAAATATGATTGCTATACTTGTGATGTTTACCATGAAATATAATGTCTTCTAATGTTGAACTTTCATAAATGCCACTCATATGACTAAATACCTGTGCTTGGAGAACGTTAATGGGAAATGAAATCAATGCTTTCTTAGTGAAGTCAAAATTTTACAGTGCAAATGAAGAATTTAGGAGAGTCTGTAAGGTTTCTTACATGGAACAATTAGAAGTTAAGACTAATACAGAATTGACAATTCAATTAAAAACTTCACCCGAATTCTATCTTTTTAGGCAAGTCAAAATGTATAACTGGAGTACTTCCCAGTTCTGATTCTTTTTACCTACATAAAGACAAGCTTTCAGAGAAGTCTCTTTGTACATAAATAAGTCTCACATAAATATCTGCACAAGTTCCATGGGGGTTGGGTAGCTATTAGTGCTGCTCCACACCTTAGTGATAGCTCTTCCTTCAAAGATAAGGCAAAAGCAGAACACAAATCCAATCTGCGTACTTTTATCCTTTCCCATTTTGGTAGAGATGCAGTTGCTCTCATCTAATTGGCTGGCAGTGATGATATATGCTTATAATTTAGGGGCTTGCATAGCTGTAGAAATCATAGAATTCATGACCTGAGTCCAATACAAGTCACTTTTTTCTATCTTGACATGACCCTACTAATTAACCATTAATCAATCAAGTTCTAAATTGTTTCATTTTCATAATGTCATTGTCAGAAATATTAAAGAATAAGATATTTATGGGGAAAGAAACTTTTTTATTGGTGTGCATTTCATTCCTGTATTGATATAAGAAGGAAAAAAATGTATAAAGGTATCTTTATTATCTAAAAGCTTTTTCAATTTTATGAATTTTGCTTATAGAAATTTATAAATTTATAAAATTTAGTACTTTAAATTCTTGTACAAAATTATAATAATGTAAAACTTTATAAATAGGTATAATGCGGGTTCCCAGTTAACCACATTAGAATTTCATAAAAGTGTTGCTTTTGTTAATCATGTCAGGAGTTCTAGAAGATGAAAAGAAGGAAAGGAATTAACATTTTTAAAAAGCACCTATGCACAAGTATTTTGTGTAGTTTTATTTAGCAAAATCCATTGCCCTTACTTTTCAAACTAGCAAACTTATTCCTGGAGAGCTAGTGAACACTTCTCTAAATCACACACTCAGTAAGCACATGAGGAGAAATTCAATCCTTTTTCTGTCTTCTACCAAGACCATGTTACATCTTCACTCATTAGACATCTGATTTCTCTCATGGTTGAACCAAATACTGAAAGACTCTAAAGCACAGAACATTGATGGAATACCTATCAATACTGCTTAGTATTTCCATAAAAGTTGTAAATTATAATGTGAACAAGAACTACATTTTTCAGAGATTATGTATTGTACATGTTTCAATGGCTGCTCTCCAGTGACCTCAGCAATGTTTACCCTAATAATGTTTACCCTAAGGCCATGTCAAGGTGAATAGATATTATTCAACAGTGGCATAACTTTTCTCATTCTTGTTTAAAGGTCAGCAAAAACAGAGGCAATGGGGACATTTCCACAGAGTTCCTGAAGTGCTTCTTCTTCTGTAGAAAACAATCACTCTGCATGTTAATGCGGCTACCATTGTACAGGCTCAGCTGCCTGTTGTCACTTGGTATCAGACCTAAGCCAATCCTCCATCTCTCTTTGGCCACGGATTAAATTACTCATTCCCTTCTTTAGAAACAAATATCTCATCAAAACATCTTCCCTAGCTTATGTCTCCTTACCCCCATTTTTCAGTTAATACCCCAAGGCTGGCTTAAAAGTTTCATTTTTATATGCACAGTGACAATCCAGTGGCCAATCTCTGAGAAGTCAGTGAGTCTGGAGCTAAGCTTAACTTTTGTCAAACTTTTATTTATTTTTTTATTGTTTCCATTTATTCCATAAAGCAACCCATAATAAATACTGTGTCAAGTAGAGGAATTTTAACCCAGCAACATGGCTTTTCCTGAAAGGCATCACATCCAAAGACCTTTTAGGTCTACATGATCTGGACAGAATGCAGACATGCTCTGGATTAGAGTATGATCTGACTGGAGTATGATCTGACTGGATTAGAGTATGATATGACTGGATTTAATCCCTAACAATGAAGGTAAGATTAGATTGTAGAAGGAAATATCTAATAAAAGTGTAAAAGTGACATCTAATTGAGGAGCAGACAAAGTGAAGGATCGGAGAAAAATTTGACAGAATGAGTTGGAGATGGACTCAGCATATGCTTTCATGAAAAGAGACAGGAAAAAGAGGCTACTTAAGAGTAGTGAGAGAGAAAAAAGGTGGTGGTGTGGTGTGTGTGGCCGTTTTTACAGGACAGTTTTACAAAGATGGGTCTCAGAGAAAACAAGCTAGACACGGGTAAAGACAAAATGAATGATCCAGAGAATGAAAAGGAGCCAGAAGATTAGAACATATTTCCAAAGTTAATATGAGGCCAAGCAGAGCAGTTCAATCAGAAGCTGAGAGAAGCCAGATTGAATCAGCTGGCTTGGAAGATTAGACTGTATGAAGGCTAGAAGCTGCCAGGCCTGGACTAGAGATAGATAGAACAAGGAAAGAAATATTATGGACTCAACTCAAGCCATGTAATGGCACAACTTGGGCACGGCTCTCACCTCATTCCATCATCTGAGAAAATAAAAGCAACATTAAAAATTTAGACACAAGGTTTAGACTAGGAAATAAAATAATGCATGACATTTTGATGAAGAAGAGGATTAGAGAATTCATTGTTTAGAGATTTACTAGACTAACAAGAGAAAGTGGAGACTTGGGGTTATTATTCTTTAAGAGTGCTAAACACAATATATAGCAACTGAGAAATGTGAACTCCTACTAACAAAACAACTGCCTCTGAGGCCTGAAGCTATGTCTCAGAAACCTGAACCTAAGATTGACATATTACTAATGTGGCTGCAATTACCTCCAGTGCCTCTTAACTATTAACAACTGGTGGAATAGACACTTATATTCCTAGTTTAAATATCAAATATCTGATGGCTTATATTCTGAACTAAAATACAACCTTTAAATGTGCTTCTTTTTAACAACTCTTAGACATACGGTGAGAGTGATATATCTTATTTTTATTATACCATTGAAGACTAATTTTTAAATTCCCTGTTTTAGTATTCTATTGTCAAATTCTTATAATATAAATAATTGTCAGGCACAGAGTCTTTGTTAAGGGTTTTCAGTTCTCTGTCTATGCTGAGTCTCCCAATGATTATATTGTCCTACCTGATTATAGGCTATTGGAGAAATGCATTTGGTCTTTAGAATGTGAGAATTCCTAGGCATTATTAGTGCACTCTGGAGTTGTTCTGCTCTACTTATAAAAGGAGACATTTTTAATTTGTACTGGAGTCTTTGTTCATTTTTATTCACAACTTTATTATTTAAAAATATGAATGTGACACTAACAAAACTTAGTTCATAATAATATTTCCCGCATGAGAAATCAATTGACAAAAATGCTTTTGTAACATCATTTAAATCTGGAACAAGAAAAGGAATCTTAATTAAAGTTGAAGAGTTGAATATATTATTTGAAGTACTACAGAAAATTAATTATATTTGGAAGGGAATAAGATGCTTTTAGCACCATGTGGAACAATATCTATAATGATAGGCCAATCTTGGGACTTTTCTGTGGGTCCCAGAATCATTTTCCTTTCTCAAAGTTCATTAGTGAGTTATGCTATACAACTTTGGGAAGACTTATTTAAATACACATGTAAGTAATACATGGCTACATGTATTTGAAAACCTGTATTTAAGTCAGCATGTTGATATAATAGTAGTCTAGGGAAAAGACACCTGGTTCCTTAGTAGAAACAAACAAAAAAAAAATGCAATTTCCCTTGTCTCCTAGGCTTGGTGTTATTTTCTTTATGAATATGGTAATTCTCATAAAAACATATCTTCCAGATTCATCAGTTGTAAAATTGTGGTTGTTATTTTAAATTGTCATTAATGTACTTAATAGCTTGTTAAATTTACAGAGATTAAAATGTATAAACTTTTATATATTATAATTATTTTTATTTAGTTCTGCTAGCACTGAGAGCAACTAAGAACATGTGACTGTCTGGGTATTGGGCATATGAGTGAATATCTCACACTCTCTAGGGGTTTATTCAAATCTTGGTGAGCTAGTTATCATTATTCTAATTCTAGAGCTGAGCAAATAGAGTATTTACAAACAAAGGAAAATAAAATATTTACCATCTATCATAGCTGAGACTGATAACTGCCCTCCCAAACTAGGGAATGATTATTAAGGCAATCAAAGTTATTTTATGTTTGCTTAACACTAGACTAGACTGCTATACTTGATTGAAATGTAAAGCAATAAAGATGGAGTATAATGGGTTTAATTGGGACATAGGAATGCCATTTATAAACTTTGTCAATTCTTTTCTTATACATCTGTGCTCTAGATGTCTTACAATTTGCTACTTGAATATACAGATTTTTAACCTTACAATAAATCTGAGGCCTCCAGAATTTTTGAACAAAACACTCAGACTAGGAACAGTGTGTCCATGGCCTCCTCGGTGGAAATTTGGTAGAAAATACAGCCCAAAATGATTCTTACTAGATGTGTTTATTGGCATATCCCTGCATATTTCCAAAAAGCCTGCAGCTGTATCAAGTAAGCAGGTTGTTAGCCTAGGAATGTTCTCAAGATGGAGACACTCAGGTTATGTTTGTGGCTAGATCATGTAACTTATAGTAGGCTTATTCAGAGTTCATACCATATTATTTTTGGACAAGACTTCTAATAACATTTTATATTAATTAAGTTACTTATTTACTTTACAACCCATCATAGCTATCTGTCCCTGTTCTCCTCCTGATCCCTCCCATTCACTTTCTCTCTTTCCCCTATTTCACATTGCCCCTTTCTTCTCAGAAAAGGCAAGGCCTCCCATGGATATCAACCAGCCTTGGTTGCATATCAAGTTGCAGTAAGACTAGGCCCACTTTCTTCTATTGAGGAGAGACAAGGCAACACAGTTACAGGAAAGTGATCCAGAGTCAGGCAATAGAGTTAGAGACAGCCCCTGATCCCACTGCTAAAGGTACCACATGAAGACTCAGCTTCGCATCTGTTATATATGTGCACAGGTCCTAGATCCATCCCCTGCTTGCTCTCCATTGGGCAGTTGAGCTATTTGTGCTACCCAAATATTCTGGGATGTATGATCTTCCTCTGAATCATAATCCACTTACAAGTAGATGAACTCTTTTTTTAAAATTATTTTATTAGATATTTTCTTCACTTACACTTCAAATGCTATCCCAAATGTCCCCTATACCATTCACTCCTGCTCCCCTGCCCACTCACTCCTACTTCTTGGTCCTGGCTTTCCCCTGTATGGGGCATATAAAGTTTGCAAGACCAAGGGACCTCTCTTCCCAACGATGGCTGACTAGGCCATCTTCTGCTATATATGCAGCTAGAGACATGAGCTCAGGGGGTACTGATTAGTTCAGATTGTTCCACCTATAGGATTGCAGCCCCCTTCAGCTCCTTGGGTACTTTCTCTAGCTCCTCTATTGGGGTCTCTGTATTCTATCCTATAGATGACTGTGGGCATCCACTTCTATATTTGCCAGGCACTGGCATAGCCTCACAAGAGATAGCTATATCAGTGTCCTTTCAGCAAGATCTTGTTGGCTTATGCAATAGTGTCTGTGTTTGGTGGCAGATTATGGGATGGACCCCCTGGTGGGGTAGTCTCTGAATGGTCCATCCTATCATCTTAGCCCCAAACTTTGTCTCTGCAACTTCAACTGAAGGACTGAGAAGCACTTGGAAAAATGTTCAACATCCTTAATCATCAGGGAAATGCAAATCAAAACAACCCTGAGATTTTGCTTCACACCAGTCAGAATGGCTATTATCAAAAATTCAGGGGACAGCAGATGCTGGTGAAGATGTGGAGAAAGGAACACTCCTCCATTGCTGGTGGGATTGCAAGCTTGTATAACCACTCTGGAAATCAGTCTGGTGGTTCCACAGAAAACCAACACATCCAGCAATATCTCTTCTAGGTATATACCCAGAAGATCTTCCAACTGGTAATAAGGACACATGCTNCACTGTGTTCATACCTGCCCTATTTATAATAGGCAGAAGCTGGAAAGAACTCAGATGCCCCTCAACAGAGGAATGGATACAGAAAATGTGGTACATGTACACAATGGAGTACTACTCTGCTATTAAAAACAATGAATTTATGAAATTCTTAGGCAAATGGATGTATCTGGAGAATATCATCCTGAGTGAGGTAACCCAATCACAAAAGAAGTCACTTGATATGCACTTACTGATAAGTGGATATTAGCCCAGAAACCTAGAGTATCCAAGATACAATCTCCAAAACACAAGAAAATCAAGAAGAAGAAAGACCAACATGTGGATACTTCATTCCTCCCTAAAATAGGGAATAAAATACCCATGAAAGAAGTTTCAGAGACAAAGTTTGGAGCTAAGATGAAAGGATGGGCCATCCAGAGACTGCCCACCCGGGGGTCCATCCTATAATCTGCCACCAAACACAGACACTATTGCATAAGCCAACAAGATCTTGTTGAAAGGACACTGATATAGCTATCTCTTGTGAGGCTATGCCAGTGCCTGGCAAATATAGAGGTGGATGCCCACAGTCATCTATAGGATAGAACACAGACACCCCAATGTAGGAGCTAGAGAAATTACCCTAGGAGCTGAAGGGGTCTGCAACCCTATAGGTGGAACAACAGTATGAACTAATCAGTACCCCCAGAGCTCGTGTCTCTAGCTGCATATATAGCAGAAGATGGCCTAGTCAGCCATCGTTGGGAAAAAAGGTCCCTTGGACTTGCAAACTTTATATGCCCCATACAGGGGAACGCCAGGGCCAAGAAGTAGGAGTGAGTGGGCAGGGGAGCAGGGTGGGGGGATGGTATAGGGGACATTCACAATAGCCTTTGAAATGTAAATGAAGAAATTATCTAATAAAATAATTTTTAAAAAGAATATTAACTCAGTCTCAGAAAAATAAATAGCACATTTTTTCATTTGTAATTCCTAGATAGGTTTTTGACTCTAAAAGACACATTAGCATGTTTATTTTAAAATTATTTATAATAATTAAATAATTATATTTTTCCTTTCCAATTCCTTCTATATACTCCCTTGTTCCCTCTCTAAATCATAATCTCTTTTCTTTTGATGTTGTTTTACACACACACACACACACACACACACACACACACACGCGCGCACATACACAGGGGTGGGAGGCATATATGAATACAACCTGCTGCTGGTCCATTTAGCATTACTTGAATATATATGATTTTAGGGCTGACCACTTGGTATCGATAAACCAGTTAGGGTCTCATTCTCAGAAGAAACTGTCTCCCCCTCTCAGTATTTTTTGCTGCATGCATTTGTTTTCCACTGATATGCCCATGAAACTTCATCCTTCCATGCTAGCACATCTATTGGTGACGTACTTCTTCAGGATTTATGTAGGCAGCCATATTGTTGACTTATTATGGATGAAGCTTCTCTGTCATTTTTAGGTTACACAATCTCACAATATCTCTAGCATTTACAAATTTTCTACTTCATCTTTTAACATGTTACTTGATCCTAAAGAATGTGGTCAAGTTATAGATCCATCCACTGAGGATGGGCATCCTCAATCAATTTTTCTTTGTATTTGCACTGGTTGTGATTTTCTATAATGGTCTCTGTTTTAAAAAGAAGTTTCCTTGGTGAGTAGTGAGAGCTACACTTATATCTGTCGGTATCTGAATAAATACTTAGAATGCCATTGGGAATTATGCTAGTTTAGCAAATTGGTGAGAGTTAGTTCTCCTGTAAGATCCATGTTCACACTATCCTTGGGTGAGCTGGCTACGTTTCCAGAACCTGACATAACTCTTTTCCTATTGAATTGGCCTTAATTTCAATTAGTTCACACCAACTGAAAGTTCCATGAATTTTGCCATCATTATAGAAGACTTTGTGTAGGATGGTAAGAGAGCTAACTTGATTTTTAAAGGAATGAATTGTGTCCAGGTCCTTGAGGGTAGGTACAGAATATTGCCTTGCTGCTAGTTGAACTTGAAATCTGCACTTACTAGGTAAAAACTTGATAGTTAGAGATACTTTATTCCTTTAAGATAAATCATAGGCAAACAAGATATAAGAACACTAATTATTGTTATAATTAATATATTATGCAATTATATTACATATTTTATATTATTTTATTATATAGTTATTATATGTAGTATATAATAAATATAACATATATAAACATCATTTTAACATATAATTATGCTGCATCACCACAGCATGGCTTCTCAACCTCACTAAAGCTGATCCTAGGAAAAGCTAATTTTTTTTTTTTTTTTTTTTTTTTTTTTGTGATAGGAGCTACCCTGCACATTGTAACATCCACGGCTATTACCAATTAGATATCCATGATACTTTCTGAGTTAAGACATGAAAAAGTATTTTTATAACTTGCCAATATCCTCAAAGGGACATAATAATTGTCCCAACAGAGAAGCAAAGCTAAAGGGTAAATGTACAGGAGGCATTTTTTTAAAGAGGGTCATATAGTTTGGAAATTGTTCATGAAATTTCAAGTACTAAAGTTTAAAAAAAAAATTACTCATAGAACTTTAATCTTCCTGGTTACAGTGATGAGGATCTCATACCAAAAGTCTCATGATAAATGGTGTCCCATGAACAACACCAGTGCAGCAAGTGTGTTCTGGGCAGACTGATACCATTGACTTTGTTTATGGAGCTTTTTGAATATTAACTACAATCTATCCGGAGTCCACCTGCAAAGGCTATATTTTCACATGGACTTCTGTTATCCTGACTCTATACATCTATATATGCTTATGAGGAGGAGAGTCATGATATTTAAAAGAGTAATTTGTGTGGAATGGGGTGTATATTAGTAAGCAAGTTTATTTTGTGTATTTTTTGGTTATCACATATATAATTCATGTTTGTAATTTTCTTGTCTTCTTTAATATTTATCTTTAATCTTTTTTAATAGTCCAGTCGTTATCCCTATGCCTGTCCACCCTGCAACAGTTCCTCATCCCATCCCCCCTCCCCCTGTCTCCAAGAGAATATCCCCACGCCCCAACTCCCCTACCCTACCAGTCCTCTCCACTCCCTGGGACCTTAGATGTGTTTTCTCTCACTGAGGCCAGACCAGGAAGTCCTCTAGTGTATATATGCCAGGGGTATCAGACCAACTAGTGTATGCTGCCTGGTTGGTGGCTAAGTGTCTGAAAGATCTCAGGGTTCTGGGTTAGTTGAGACTGCTGGTCTTCCTATGGGGTGACCCTCCTCCTCAGCTTCTTCCAGCTTTTCCTTAATCCAACTACAGGGGTCCCTGACTTCAGACCATTGGTTGGATGTATCTGCATCTCTCTTAGTCAGGTACTTGTTGGGCTTCTCAGAGGACAGTCATGCTAGGCTCCTGTCTGTAAACACACCATATCATTAATAATAGTGTCAGGTCTTGGAGCTTCCCCTTGAGATGGATCCCAAGTTGGGCCAGTCACTGGACCTCCTTTCCCTCAGTCTTTTCTCCATTTTGGTCCCTACAGTTCTTTTAGACAGGAACAATTCTGGGTCAGAGGTTTTGACTGTAGAATGGCAGCCCCATCTCTCTGCAGGTGGACTCTACAAGTTCTCTCTCCCCACTGTTGGGTGTTTCATCTAAGGTCCCTCCATTTGAGTTCTAAAAGTCTCTTACCTCCCAGGTCTCTGGTACATTCTAGAGGGTTCCTACCTGCTACCCCCTTGAGGTTGATTATTGGGTAAGGACAGGAGAGAACCTCTAGGGCCAATAGAATGGATGGAAATATTTTCTTGTCTTTCAAAATTAAAGTTAGTAACTCAATTTTAAATTTTAAAGCATTAACTAAGTAGCTGCTGATAAAATCTACTTGTTCTTAAATCCTAAGTAGGCATTTGTTAAGTTGATATACAGTAGAAGACATAGGCATATCCATAGGTTTGTGGAATGGATAAATGATGTCTAACTGTACAGGAATTCATGATAGAGTATCAAGAGGAGCAAGAGAGCCAACATCAGGTGACATACGCTGTGGCTTCATTTTCAATTAATGTAATATTTAGGGACAGTATACAACTTTATATATCACTATACAACTAATCTCATGTGAGACCTCATCCAATTACAGCAATAGCTCCAATCCCCCCTGTATAGTATTGAAAGCAAAAGGAAGGATATTAGATATAGGCAAAATATCTTGGTATAGATTTGGGCTCTAGGATATAGTACAGGAGGTGACCCTGCTGCTGAAGGGATGTGGGAGAGTGAGAGGATGTATTCCTTGTTACTTTAAGTATTCTCAATTTGGGGTACTGGAAACAATCTCACATCCATAGACACCTCTGTGAAAAGCCTGTTGTTAAAACTTCTCTTTTCGTCCTCCTAGCTACATTATGCAATCAAATCGTCCTTCAGCCATGCAGAATAAAATGTCTCATGAACTCCTTTCAGCACCAGCCAAGTAACTCAGAGCTCTTCCCTTGAGAACCATACTTGTCTCCTCCTAGTGTACAAGACATCACAGATAATTACAATTCAAAATATTCCTGCAATAAAAATATGGCAGGTGGTTAATCTTTGACTTGTGTACTGCAATTCATCTAACAACCAAATCTTTGGGGTAAACACAGTTTCTATTTACAGGAGAGATTCAGTAGCAGCTGGACAGCTTCTAGTAAACAATGTAATTATTATCAATGTAATGAATTGGGAAGTACAATCAATGAAATAAAATATTTTGACATGATTTTTCTGCGAGAGGAATGTCCATTCAGATACGCAATTACACTTATTGTGCACATGGCTGGAAATGAACACAGTCAGAACCCTTATATACTCATATCACTACATCTGCAGAGCATTCACCTTCTCTTCTTCTTGCCATTTGGTCCATTCCTGATCCATTCTTGGACCAGGGCACCAGTCCACTTCAGTCTTCATTTTTCTTATCATCTATGCATTGTGATTTTCTACCTATATCTAAGCCCCTGTTTCGTATCTTTAAGCATATATCTTGAGGACTGTTTGAAATTAGCCATCCACAGTAAAACTCTAAGACTTCCTCTGAGGGAGAATATTGCAAAGTGGTCATACCATTACTGCCAGGGATAGAGTCCCATGGTGAATGAAAAGTACCTTCAGTAACCACCATGCAAAATGTCACAACATTGTGAAATTCATGAAAAATCTATTAACCCATCTCTCTCACCCCTTACAGCTAAGCTTATAAAATTTCAATTAATATTGGAGAACTGCAAAACAACTCAGGACTTTAATTAGTAAGTTTAATTGCAAGATTAAGAAAGTGAGCACATTTCCACACATTTTCTTAATTTACTCAACATGAGACCCTATCCTTGTAATAGCTGCTTTTTCATAGCTTCCTATATTTAACACCTATATTTTTAATTTTATGCAAATGGTCCAAATTTATTCTACTGTATATAAATATAACCAGATTTCATGAAACCAGTTTTTTACTTGGATTATGTTTAGTTTTTCTGAAATATTTCAATCTTAATTGCAGCAACTTCAATACACAGCCTAAGATATCATGTCTTTCTCTATATTCTGTTCCTTTTTTATTGAGGTAAGCTGGCATATATTAGTTCTGTTGAAGAAATGCACCTCAATAGTGATTGTGGGGAGCCGCCCTCACATTCGCCATTACAAGATAGCGCTGATGTCCTGTGCTCTAACAAACAAACAAGGCAGCTGCGCATG
>NC_034591.1:14424545-14427454 GCF_900095145.1 Mus pahari
CTCTCTTTTCCCCCTTCTCTTCTCTCTCTTCTCTTCTCCCCTCTCTTCGCCCTTTGCCTGTTGGAAGCTTATGCTCTCCCTCTCAAGAGCATTAAAGCTTTGCTGCAGAAGGATCCTGTTTGTGTGCCGCGTCTTTTCTTGCTGGCGAGAAGGTAGCGCGGGACAAGTGATAAGTTAGGGTATGAAGGCTTTATGTGATTTGTATTCCCAGTGTTCATGTGCTCAAAGTTAGTTCCAGTTTAGAGGTATTATGATGGCCAAAATTTTAAGGATTGGGAGCTAGGAAAAGTAAGAGATTCATGGATGGATCAATGTTATCTCACAGTAGTAGATAGTCTCGTGGGACTTTATTTCTTCTTCCCAGAATGGGTTATTCCAAAAACTAGGCCATTTCTTGCATTTGACTCTTTACAATCTCTTCCAAGATGTGATGCAGTAAAGAGCTTCATTACAGCCAGTGTCATGTGTTGGAACTTCTCAGGGACCATAATCATAGTGAAACATATGACTTTATGTTGTAGTAAAAATTAATTGGTGGTTTCTGCCCCACCTTAGATCATTCAGTTCCCAAATAAATGACATAAAATGTTTGTTTATGTTTATGTTTATAATAAGCCTTAAAGCAGTAGAGCAGGGCAAATATCAACCCTATATGCTATTTTGTCTACTTCCCTGTCAATCACCCTGAGATATAACTTGCCATGTTTCCTCTGGGCTGCTCCTATTCTGATTGGCCAACACTCATGGCCACATTCTCAGGATCCCTTACCCCATGGCATCTTCCCTCTTTTCTCTCTCTGCACTCCTCATGATCCTCCTCAGACCTCAAGCCAGGACACCAAAGATCTGCCTTCTCTCTTCTGCCCAGCTATAGGCTGTCAGTATCTTTATCTAACCAATAGTTTTAAATGAAGTAGCAAGCTTGCACAGCATCATCTAGTGTGTGTGTGTGTGTGTGTGTGTGTGTGTGTGTGTGTGTGAGGATTTCCACATCCCTGAGAAAACCAGATCTTGGGGACCAATATTTAGCATTACAATACATGACAACAGGCGAAACCTCAACACTTTAAAAGAAAACTCTAATCTTTAAAATATATAATTCATTTTAATAAATATACTTAGCATCAAATCTCTTGTAACATTGACTCAAAATACACTGTGGTAGTGGATGCTCTTCCCTTCATACAGCGTCCTTAGCAATCATTTAGTTTCCCCACCACAAGAAACACTATCCTTGACCATCTTGAACTTTAGTCATCGTCAATGTTTGTAGCACAGCACATAACATTATTTCAAGGTCAATTTCTTATATCACATTCAAGAATAATGTTACTCATTATAATACAAACCAAGGTGCACTTCACAGAAAGTTGAATTTAAAGACAAACAGCCATAATCCCTTCCTCTGTTCTTGAATATCATTAATGGCAATTAGAACTTTGGCCTCTTCTGTGTTTGCATACATGCCATTATAAAATAATAGAAGCTATGCAGACCGCTGCGTTGCTCATCAATGTAAAACAAAGTACTCCAACTTGGTATGCTAACCATTAATTTCATTCTGAGTAATAAAGAAATTAATTAATTTTAGTAAAATTCCTATTGGCATCCCATAGTAGAGAAAGCTTCCATACATGATATATGAGTAAAAGAGAGTAGGGAAAAATATTTCTGGTTTGCTGTGAAATTTTTCTCTTCTTGGCACCTTGAACTGGAAGGTTTCAGCACCTGGGTAAACCTGTGGCTGGAGATGTCAGTTTACTATGGATGAACAAGTAGCATGTTGGTTTTTGTTCTGGAGTTGGTGATAAAGCTTGAAAGCAAGATAATCATTTTCAATCATGCTCCATGCAGTGACTGGAAAGCATGATTATCAATAGATACAGAATATAATCAGCATTAAGTTTTCATTTGGAGGCTACAGCTGTGTTGTTAACTTGACATAATTACCATTATAACTGCATATTCTTTCCTGAAGTCAGTTATAGCTAGAAAAACTCGAGCAATTAGAGATGTGCTCATTAACAACCCTATATCTATACTTCCCTTGACTCATTAGTACTATTGTCACCTCCCAACGCCTGAAGTCACAAAGTCAAATCAAGTTATTAAATAATGACTCACCTGCTTGACCTGTGGAAGAGATACCATGTTTATCCGTCCACTCCCAACTGCGGGAAGCGTCCATGAAAACAAACACTTCCTTGGCTCTACTATAAGAACTTGCCTTGTATTTCTGAGCAATCTCTCTACTTAGTGCCTGCACTTTTGATGCTTCAGCTCTGGCTTTCCCCACCTTTCTTTCTGGCTGGCTAGAGACCTTTTCTCATAGGATCCTGAGATCCTAACTATTCAGTGTGTACACTATAGTACTTCCTAGTTGAAGGACAAACAGTAGTATGGTGAGATATTAATTGATAAGAAAGTCAAGATGTGTAAAAGCAACTGGCTAGTCTGAAAAACAGCCTTAGGATGGAAGACAGACAGCATGAGTGTGTGCATGTGGGTGCAAATGAACATTTCAAAGTCACTTGATTGTGTGGGCCTTTGCTTACCTTGCTAGTGAGGGCAATATGAAACTATAGTTTTCTTGAGCATTAATGTGATAAATTGGAAGGACCAGTTGATTGGAATAGATGATATACATATATATATATATATATATATATATATATATATATATATATATATATATATATATATATATCCTTTTGATAGATATATGCATATATATGACTTTTATACATATATACTTTTATACATATATACATATATACATTTATATATAATATATAATGACTTTTATACATATATATATAGTTTTATACATACACACACACACACACACACACACACACACACATATATATATATATATATATATATATATATATATATATATATAAAAT
>NC_034591.1:14427484-14447030 GCF_900095145.1 Mus pahari
CTTCCCCTTAGTAAATCAGACAAAATATGAGTTAACCATGACCTTTGCTTTATGTTTATTTAAATAAAGTGATTTTAAATAGCTAGATTATATATATATATATATATATATATATATATATATATATGGAAACAAAAATAAGAATAATGTAGTTCTTTATTTTCCTTATCTCTAGAATAAAGACAATAGTTTTTTTAATCTTCTTTGTGGTATTGTTCAGATTAGTCACCATTTCATTCCATGAAATAGTCATTGGAAATGAAAATTGTTGCTTAATTGCTAAACAGCATATTTTCAGCTTTAATTTCTTTAAATTCTCTACATTAGTCTTTGTAAGTATTCTCTGTTAAAAACATAGAGTATATAAACATAATAGATTATGATAACTAATTGAATGTAAGAAAATACAGTCTGTATAAAATACCACTGCCATCACTAAAGACTGGCTGGGCTTCAACGAGTAAGTGGCACTACCTGGAATTTTCTATATGGATATTTTCACAAAGGTGTACAATTGAATCAAAAAAGATAACATTCCTTTCTACTTCCAATGGCTAAGTGTTCCACAAATCAAAATCAAATTATAAATTTATACTTGCCCAGCAAACTGTCACAATCTCTCCTAATTAGTCTGCCAAGACTTAAAACTATGGAATTATGTAAGCTGAGTTCTATTGCTATAGGGAAGGAAACTTTTAGATTTAATTTTAAAAGTTACTTACCAATGAACCATATTAAAGAAAACTATCAAATAAATATTGCTTAATGTGTTAAAACAAAGAGTATCATACTCCATGAATTGAGATTCTAACCTCATTCAAATGAAATATCCCCTCCCTAAACTCTAGTCCCTTACTGCCTACCTAGTTTGAGATTTGGGAGAGTAATACATATAGCATTTCATTTATTATTCGTAGGCTTTTGTGTTTCCACATGAAGTTTACAGTTATGTTATCAGTATCTATGAGTAATTGTGTTGGAATTTTGATGGGGATTACATTGAATCCATAGATTGCTCTTGGTAGGATGGCCATCTCACTATATTAATCCTACTGCTCCTTGAGCACGGCATGGAGTCTTTACATCTCCCGATGCCTTTTTCAGTATGGGGCTTGTGAAGTCCTACTTGGACCCATGTAAGTACTGTGCATCTACTTATTCTCAGAGTTGTTAAAAACATCATCCTGCCTTCAAGTTCTTTTTGGCACAGTTACAGAATTGGAACCTGGAATGTAAGCCTCTTCAGACTAGTGGGTGGGGACATTATTATGCCTGTTAATGTGAAAAAGTGTTAACTCTCATATACATACAAAATAAAAATTCAATATAATAAAGAAAATCATATAGAATATATTCAGAATCAGAGGGTCAGAATTGTGCCTGGCTTTGGATGGGCCAGGTACTCAGTACACATTTGTCATCCTCTTTCCTCAATGACCATTTGGTCCCCTGTGTAAAAGCTTTTCAGGGAAAGCTATTGACTTTCCCATTTCCTACATTCTTGGCTCACATTTAACTTAGTCAATCCTCTTCCCTATCATTTTATTATTATTATTATTATTATTATTATTATTATTATTATTATTATTATTGACTTTCTATAAGTTTAGTTGTCAATTTACCATCACAATATCAAAATAAGAGGGAGTTCAATAATTTTTAATCTAACAGTTTAGAAAATTTAGGTGAAGGCTCATTGCTTTACTCAATAAAAGCTTTTCACTTACATTATCCATGAAACCAATGCAAGGCCATGCACTGGGATTGAGAGAGTTAACCAAGCAAATAAAGGACCTGTCCTCATAAAATTTTTCTTTGCATGAGACATAAATATAATAAACAAGCAGAGTGCCGAGATCTCAAATCAAAACTGGTTCTGGATAATCACCAGTAGAAAACCACAGAAAACAATTTGCTATCCATTTATAGGACCAAGAATATGTGGCCTGTACACAGTAAAAGAAACAATATATTCTGAAGTAAAAAATCACAAATTATACCAGGGTATTATCTAACTCTAAAAAAGTCAGACACAAGAAAATGAAGGAATGGTAGTCACCAAACAACAGATTAATAAAATAATGAGCGACATTATGAAATAATTACAGTTAGAACATAAATACATTTAGAAAATGTGAAATAAAAACTAAATAAGAACTATAATGAAGCAAAATAGAGTTATATTTGGAGAGTCGTGTGAGTATTTGGAGCCAAATACTCTTAGAATTGAAAAATATTGTGTAAATGACAATTTCCTTAAGGAGTTTGAAACGCCCTCAGAACAAGAAAGCAATATGATAGAAGTATTATTTGAGAAAATCATTCAGAATGCAGCACAGAGAGA
This sequence comes from Mus pahari, assembly GCF_900095145.1. Lineage (NCBI taxonomy): Eukaryota > Metazoa > Chordata > Mammalia > Rodentia > Muridae > Mus > Mus pahari. Next base: position 14,429,829 of record NC_034591.1, read on the forward strand.
TGAAGAGACAAAATCTGAAAGGAAAGTTAAGGCATAAAGGAAGGAAGGGCAGAATTTTATCTTAGTCTATTAAGAATTCTAGAAGTCACTAGGGGCCAAGATGGAGGGTGATAACACTCAAGGAGATAATGTCTAAGGCTAGGAAAAAAGGATATAATTCTTATATCTTGCTCCTGGTTTAAGTTCATAAGAAACATAAGTCATTTTAGAACTCAGAAGAAAATCTGAAGGTCCAAGCAAAAAAATTCTTTAAGGCAGAACAACCACAATTACTGATTACAAAGAATCAATAATCACTGCAAATTTTTCAACTTCCAAAAATAACAAGGAAATAAAGCATCAAAGCAATGAACGACAGTAATTCATGTGCTTTCAATTGTTTCCACAACCAACTGAAAACTCAAGAACCACAGTACTAAGGCACTTTAGACCACCAAAAAGTAAAATGATTCTTCCTACTAACACATAAATCCTTGTCTGAAAGTATACTCTATTATCATAAGAAAAACTAAACCAGGGAGGATATTGAACCCAGAAGGGGAAAAACATGTATTTTTCAGATGTGTGGAGAAGCAGAAAGTAGTAATGGGTGAAAGAATTGTTAGCATACATAAGGACAAACTAGGAAACAAAAAACCCCCGACTAATTCAGACATGTTTAAATATCTATTGAGAATTGGGAAACATCATTGGTATTGAAATTAATGTATCTCTGGTCTGAATTTAGTTTCCATCCTGATTCAGTTCACTGCGTTTATTAGATCCTTCAACTTCAACATGCTTCTTCTTATTGGTTGTGTTGGACAAGTGCATAGTCTGTAAAAAAAATAAAATAAAAATAAATTTAAAAATCAGTTAGTTTAAAACTGCTGCTTGAACATCAGGACCATTTACATGAGTGTATGAATTTCTGCATTTTTGTTTTTTATTTGATGTGCTCTTAGATATTGTTAGGTGATATTTAACACTTACTCTTTAGCAAACAGTGTACAACATTTTACCTGATTCAACTGATTTAATCCTGGCTTCTAAATTTCATTGTCCCATTTTACAAATAAAAATAACAAGGAACCAGGAGGTTCTCCAGCAGGTCTAAAATAGCACAGCATGCATCTGAAGGAACCTCATTTATGCCAAGCTTGAAAATATTTGTCCTCTTGATCTTTAAACTAATATGTATCTTGTTGGTATAAAGCCAGACATCACCTTGAATGTCTTAGATGGCATTAAACATGGTGGCAGAAAGGGACAATTTTTTCCCTCCTGGTTCATCTCAAAGAGTAAGCATCTCCTCTCTCACTGAAAGAGGTATGTAATTTTGTACATGTTTTGTGCCGAGTCAGGGAGAGTATGTCCCCTAGTTTGGAAAGAACTCTGGGTAGGTCACTTCCTACCATAACCATCATTTGTGATCTTGGTAGCCTGATGTGCTAGAGTGCATTATTATCTAACTGAACCCGAATCGAGTAACAGGAATAAATGCCACTTGCCATGGTTTTTAGCTGAGTGTATTGTCAAGCTTGGTATTTGTTGATAGGATGTGCATCTAGTTTGTGACAGATATTGATCTGTAGCATTCAGATAATACTTTCCCAATTTGGCTTGTAGAAGCATGCTGGGCTATTGTCAGATGAAATATTATTGGAGAGTTTAAATTTTCATTTTTTGATATTATTATTCGTGTTTCTTTAGAGAAGTTGTTATATATTATGTAGTATCATTACATAGTTTAGAATGTCTTTGGATTCAGGATCAATCCTCTGCCTCATAATCCTGATTACTGCGATTGCCAGTATGCACCAAGTCTGGTTTTTTACCTTTTTTATGTTTTTGAAGTCAGCATTGACGGCACTTTTTTCATACCTAGTATTCATGTATTTATTAATTTTTCAGAGATTAATGTATTTAATCATCAAAAATGCACTGTGGGCTACCAAGATGGCTCACTGGGATAAGGTCCTTTCCATGTAGCCATCCGAGTCTGAATCCATGGTGGAAGGAACAAATTCCTCAAAGCTGTGATCTCCATGGCCTTCCATCTCATATGCAGGTACACAGACTTACACGTGCACACACACACACACACACACACACACACACACAACCACATATAAGTGTGCTTGGATTTTTTTTAAATTATCTGTTTAGCTGTTTTAAAACTATTTTTCTTGCTTTCAGTTTTCTTTTACCTGCTATAACTTAGTTTATTATTTTCTTCTTATTCGAAGCCCAGTGCTGTCCTAAAGAGTAACTTGTGGAAATCAACTTCTTTTTCTCTTCAGATACACGTATTTATTACTGCCAGTTTCCCTTTAAGTTTTACTGGTACTACATACCATACATCTTAATAAATTGTATATCTATTTTCATTTTGTTTAAAATATTTTCATTATGTCTTCTGAGACTTCCAACTAGGGCATAAATTCTATTTTGTAGTATGTAGTATTTAATCTCTAAATACTGGGAAATTTCTACCAGCCTTGGTTATTACTTTTCAGTTTAATCTTACTAGGTTCAGAGTCCATGCTTCATATATCCCTTCCCACTTGTTAAATGTGTTTCTGAGGGCACAGTGCTGTTTCATTTTTTTATATGGAATGCTCTGTGTGAGCTTAAGTACACTGTTTCTTCTGATCTCACTTGGATGGAATATTCTAAAAATGTCAATGAGGTCAAATTGATTGATGGTGCTATTCAGGCCAACGATATCTTTACTGATTTTCTGCCTTCTTGATCTCTCAATTATTGGCAGAGGGGTTTTGTTGACTCTTACTCTAGAATGACCTGTCTATTTCTCTTCTCATCATTAGCTTTGGCCTGATATGTTTTCATGCTCCTTGGTTAGAGACATAACATTTTCTCAAAGAATTGATTCCATTGTCATAAAATATTACATTGTTTTCCTTGATAATTTTCCTTATTTTGAATTCACCTTTCAGTAAAAGCCGACTGCTTATTGTTAGATTATAAATGCTCTAGGCATAGTCAAACGTCTTCTTTCTTTCTTTTCTTTTTTTCCCTCCCCACACCCACTACTCCATAACCCCCACCTTGATTTCAAAACACAGAGTGCCATTGTGGCTCAGAGAAGCAAAGGCGACTTGGCATAACCTGAGTCTGAATTCAGTCTATGTATTAAGCCTCCCTGCCCCTTCCAAGAGAGAAACACCACTCCCAAGCAGCCTTGAATGCATTTTACCGAGGGTTTTTATTGGTGAAGATCACAGAAAAACTCTATCCTGATTGGCAGTTCCAGGAGGAAGTAAACCAAGCAAGCTGTTGAATAGAAGTAAAACACATGCAGTTAGCTGTGGCAGTTCAACCTGGAGCTCTAGACCCATAGGACTCTTCACGGAAGGGCACAAGGTTGGATAGGGATGGGCTTAGCTAGGTGAAACCAAGGATGGCTTCAGTTGAGATATGATGAAGGAAACTGTGTGTGTGTGTGTGTGTGTGTGTGTGTGTGTGTGTGTGTGTGTGTACTCTAATATTATTACTTAATTTGTTTTAAAAAGCCAAATGAAGTTGGTGGCCATACTAGACATCTCATAAGTAAAAATGGTGAGTTTCTCTGACAGAGGAGATCTTTTTTTATTATTGGTTAATTTATTTATTTACATTTCAAATGTTAGTCCTCCTTCCCAGTTTCTCCTACCCAAACCCCCTATGCAATCCCCCCTAACCCCTGCTTCTATGAAGGTGTTCCCCACCCCCCAACTCACCCACTCCTGCCTCACTGCCCTATGCTGCGACATTGAGCCTTCACAGGACAAAGGGCCCCTTCTCCCATTGATGCCAGACAAGGCCATCCTCTGCTACATATGCAGCTAGAGCCATGGGTCCCTCCGTGTGGACTCTTTGGTTGTTGGTTTAGTCCTTGGGAGCTCTGGGAGAATATAATTGGTTGATATTGTTGTTCTTCCTATGGGGTTACAAACCCCTTGAGCTCCTTCAGTCCTTCTCCTATCTCCTCCATTGATGAAGGAAACATTTCCCTGCAAACAAACACAACAACAACAACAACAACAACAACAACAAACCAGGTAGATTTGGCTATTTGTGGGATCTCTTTTTTACTACCCTTCTCCATCCTTTTTCTAGCCTTTTAATCCCATAACACAAGATAGGAGAGAAAAACGGATAGAGAGGAAAGGAAAGAGGTCCCAGAATACAGTCAGTGGTCAGACAGGGTGACATTGTTGTTAGGCTCCTTCCTGTAATTTAGGGCATTGAGTTCCTTGGAAAAAGTTTAATCTTTGCCATCAGGGTTCCTAATTTTTTCCTCTTATTTCTTCTTTGCACATGACTACTTAACAAACAATGACCAACAACAACCAACAACCAACAACAAACAACCAACAACCTACCACATCTCTAGGGGCCCTAGCATTTACTTACTTTCTGAAAAGTCCCCAGAATTCCGAATATCGTACAATCACAGAAACCATCTATGGCTGACAAAACCATGCCACTGTTAGAACACAAGGCAAATTATAGCTGCAGTGAACAGTCTGAAGCAGCCCCATATCCCTACACCTGGGATCAAATGAAAACACATTCCCATAATATCATTGTGTTTTTTAATATCATTGTTTTTTTTTTTAAAAAAATGAAACTCCAAAATTGTTACTACAAAAGGAATATGAATAATATGTTTACTCATATACATACACACACTATATGCTTCACTAATAAAGAAAATATGATTAGTGTGTGTACAAAGTGCCTGTCACATGCCTACTTTACAAGCATAAGAATTGGAATTCTGATCCCTAGAACCCAGATAAAAGGCAAATGTGTATCTGTAACCTCAGCACTGGGAAAGGGAAAGGCTAAAAAAAGTTGGGCCCCTGGAATTTGCTGGACAGACAGTCTAACCAATCACTGAGCCCCAGATTCAGTAACTAGCAAAGCAGTGAGTCCTGTGTTCAGAGATTCAGTGACAGATAATGCCTTAAAAATAAGGTGGAAAAGCAATTGAAGAAGACATCTAATGTTAATCTCTGGTTCTCACAGACTTACTCGCATAAAGAATATACATTTACATATTCACTACACACATACACACACACACACACACACATACACACACACACTCATGCACATACACACACAAGTTTTAAAAGAAAAAGTTCTTCTAAATTCCCAGAATATATATTTTATTTCCCGATGTGCATGAAATGAGTAATTATGCTTCAATATGCAAATTTAGGATGGACTACATTAAAGGGTGGCTATGATCTTTTTAGACGACATGGGATTTTTAATTGGCCCGTGGTCATTAAAGTAAATGGAATTAAAAATGAAGCTCTTTGCTTTTCTAATTGGAACTGGGTTGCAAATGTTTTAACAGTGAACACACTATGAATGATATTTTACTTCTTTTCATTGGCTAATAGGTGTTGCTCTTTTAAAGTCTAAGGTTCAAAAGGTCAGATGTCACAGTAAAAAAAAAATCACTAACAGTAGAGGGGAAATTATTCCAACTGTTCTATTTTAGTCTTGTTTTAAACCCTGTTTTGCTGCCAGGGGTGGTGGCTCATTTCTGTAATGCAGGCATTTGTGAGGATGAAGCACATTATAGGCATGCTTGGGCTACATAGTAAATGCAACCCCAACAATAAACCACAAAACAAGGGGATTTACTGTTGAAACTCTGATAGCTCTGAGGAGGGAAAGTGTCACCTGATATTTTTTTTTTCCCCGTTGCACATACCAAAATGTATTTTTCACAGCAGGCAGTAGTGGCGCATGCCTTGAATCCCAGTACTTGGGAGGCAGAGGCAGACGCATTTCTCAGTTCAAGGCCAGCCTGGTCTACAGAGTGAGTTCCAGGACAGCCAGGGCTACTCAGAGAAATCCTGTCTCTCGAAAAACCAAAAATAAATAAATATTAAATCGATATATAAAATAAAATAAATTTTAAAAAATGTATTTTCACTAGTCCCTACAATCATGAATTGTAAGATCAGACACTCAAAAGAAACATGTAGAATATATTTAGAAATAGATGTAATCTGACCAAATATCACAGAACAAGTCAAAAGAGGTTTTATACTTTGAGGAACACAGCATTCCAGTGTGAAAGAGAGTATCCTGTTTAGAATTTAATGCTCATAGTATTTGTGCTTGTGATTACCATAAACTAAATGTAGAAACATGCCCCCAGGACACAACTTAGATGTCCAAAAATAGAACAAGGAAGAGAGCTGATTTGAAGGAGGGCTGAGTAGTCAGAAGAGGCCATAAGAAGCCTGTGAACCTGAGAAGTACCTTGGGATGTGCAATTTCAAGATGCAAGCAAACAGCTGGAGAAGTACCCAGAACAAGCTCCGTGACTCTGGATGCAGTGTCCCTCCTGTTAGGTGATTATTTCTGGAATTTTTCTCCACAGGCTTCATTTGCAAGGAAACAGGAAAGATAACTAGAGCAGAAAGGAGGAAATAAAACTTACTGAGTTCAGAAAATTTATTTCTATCATAGATTTTATCATCAAGAAAACAACTAATAAAAAGAAATCTCTAACAGCAAATTTTCCCCAATCCATCATAGCCAATAGACAGTTGCAATTTAGCATGAAAGCTCTTCTTACACCGAGAACTAGCAGGACTATACAGCACCTTTCTTTCAGTCAGACTAATGACATCATAAACTGGCCCCTCTCTAATATTTGTTCATCATTTGTGATCCATTGAAATAGATGTAACTATAGTACTTATATAACTATAAAAGAAGCAAGGCCCACTAGAGTAAGGAAGGTAAGTTTCAGAGAGATAGTTATTATACTTAGAATAACATACAAAGTTATCTCTTGTTTCTGTGAAATCGGAGAAATCAATTTGTATGCTTTTCAACTAGAGGGGAACATGCTTCTGATGAGTCATGTGTTAACATTGCCACATAATCAAAGTGCTATTAAGCACATTGCATCCCTGTGGCCTCACAACCACCAGAAGAGCTTGCAAACCAGGGTTTAATTCACAGAGCAAGAGTGAAGTATTCAGCACTACTTCTAATGCTTAGACTGCTTGGGAGTAATGATCATCATATAAGGCAAACATCTAAAAAGTACACGATAAATGTATATGCAGAACCATAATCTACATGAGTCTTAATTCACTTGATGTTAGCGATCATCCATTCTTCAAACAAATATTCACCTTTCCTCTGACAACACCAAGGAGAAAAGCTTTGTTAATTTATTAGGAAGAATGTTCAGTTGTCACACTTTCCACCTGATTGCTGGAGGCATGCGGTGCTAGTATAACCCATTAGAATATGATTTTATGGAGAATAAATACTTATAGTCTATATATCTATATGTTTCTAATAATTGAGTATTTCAAGGGAGATATATATTATTGTGCATATTGTATGTTTCAGTGATATCTATCTATCATGTTATAGATGTTTAATATGTGTAATGTCATAATTCTACTCAAAGAGTACCATAGGATCTACCTCAATTCTATAATTCCATTATTGTAAATGGTAAAGGAACTAGGTTCTAGGAGACAATTTAAGATGTAGATTGAAATTTTATCATTTTGTTTCCACTTTTAAGATGTATGTACTATAAAATTCTCTAAAACAATTTATATTTAAGAAACCCTTAAAAGGTTATTTCAGAAAGGCAAAATAAGAGTTTAGTCAAATTTTTTAAAATAGCATAACAAAGTTTCCTTTAAAGGAGGTGGGGTTTAGCATTTTGTTTTACATTTAATTTAGTAAAGTGCATTTTAGGTGGTGATGAAAATTTAAGCTCTTTTAAAATCAGTGCTCAGATACGTTTTCCTAATTAAGCTTGATTGCTCCTTTTACTTCCCTGCTTACAGACAGAAAATTATATACTGTTTAGAAGTATAAATTCTGAAATATAAAGTTAATACTAACATAGCAAGAAAAGAAAAGAAAAACATTCTGAGATTTCAGCCTATTCCACTGCTGCTGTTTTAAGAATGATAGTAGGTAATACAAATATTTGCAAAACTTCCAAGACAGGTCCTTGGTATTTATATGGTATCAATTGTATGATGAGCATACTTCTACCTTATGATGGCATATATAAAAATGTAAACCATACTTAATTATATAAATATATACATATATACATATATATATTTAGCTAATCTATACACATTTTTAAGGAAATATTCTTATATCTACCATAAAATATGTACTTTTCAGAATTTAAAACTCTTACTCTTTTCTGAATGTCATTTCTCAGTTGCTAAAGTAATCACATCTGATTTATTAATTGAATATAATTTTATTACCAATTATACATTTATCTGCACTTTAGAAATCATCAGAGGAAGGAAAAGAATTAATAGCTCTGAGTGAGTAAGTTCTTCCTACTTCCTTTAGCTTGTAGAATTTTAACCTTAACCGTGCCTCCTGGTGAAAACACTGATAGAGATGACTGGCTGCAAGAGAAAAGAGAGTTTAAGCAACTGACATTTTTTATGACATACACACTCACCAAAGAATATTAAATGAATGTTATCATGAAGTCATTCATAAAGTATAACATAACCAACCCACCCGCAACCGATTAAAGGGTTTTCTTAGGCTGAGTTAGACCGTCATGAAACTAGCAATCGTTTCTCCAAACATAAGATGCCTCACAATGTTGAAAAGTGCTTGAAGACTCTCTGCTTGACCAGGTTGAGGTTCCAGACCATGTGGAATTAGCTCTGACCCCTTTGACTGTCTCCAGCTGGTCATTAGTGAGCTTCTGTTTCTTGGGAGGCTGGTGAACAACTCGAACCTCTTTGATCCTACAGATGTACACCCATGGCTTTATCTCAGGAAGAATTGACTAATTTGCTGCTGCCTCTCACCATAATGTACAATACATAAAAACAATTTCTTGAAATTCCTTTTGCATTAACTAAATAAAAATTTTTAACATGCAACATAGGCTGTGTATTTTATATAACTGCTAAATATTTTATGGCCTGTTCTAATTAAAAGGTTCCTTCCTTAACTAAGTGTCTATTAGAAATTGACTCCTGCTGGCAAACAGAAAAATCCATTTTCTCCAATTAAATACCTGGGTCTATCAACCTTAGTCCAGGACAAGACACACGCCCAGGAGTTGCTGACCAACAGAAAATAAATTCCATGGTTGTTTGTTTTCATTTTTTGGAGTGAGCATTGCTTTTTATTTAATTTTGTTTAGGCATTTTTATTTGTTTTTGGTTTGTTTGTTTGGACCTTTCCTCCTCATGCTGCTGCTGCTGCTGTTGTTATTGTTTTTGTTGTTGAGAGAGAAAGGAGATGACTTGGGTAAGTTAATAGAAGTTGATTTTGTAGGATTCTCAGATGAGACAGCATAGTCCAAAGAAATAAACTCACATTTCAATTTGAAATGTTATAAATGACCATAATCCTGAATGTTATGATAATATAAACAAGATTTGTCAGACAAAAATTAGGTAGGCATATTGCTGAATTTTCACCAAATAACTTTTGAATTGGATAATATATTTGCCAAGCTGTACCTCAAAGGGTTTAGCACATTAGTTTAAATCATTTTCTTAGCAAGTATCAGTCCTTAGTAATAATACATTGATTATGAAGCTTTTTAAAAACTGTATAATACCAGGTAATATTAACTAAATATGGAACCATGACTTCAGAAGACAATAACCAACTAACTCAAACAGGGCTTAGATGGAAAGAAGGCTCACCATGAGAAATATGGCCATTCCTGACTGAAAATATCACCCTATTTTACTAACTCAAAATAAACAAGTAAAATTCTACAAAAGAAATTGAAACCATTATATAAATATTATAAGTGAAGCCACAGGCAGGCTACATTTCTCTTGTCCACTCTTCTTTCACCCATGCACCTACTTCATTATCAAATAGTGTGTATTTTTGAGAAACCACAAGGGAATAAATAAAACATAGTGTCTAGCATCAGATCGAGATTTTAAGGGCCATCTCTACATATTTGCTGGAAAGCAGTTTCTGCTGAGGCATGGAATCATGTTTCAGTTTTGATTCTTACTGAGATAGGTTTCCCTTTTAATCAGTTTGCCTTCAATTCAGTCTCACTGCTGACTCTGAGTCTGTGTATTTGGAGAACAGCATTCTAAGACTTTCCTCTTAGCCAGAATCTAAGTTCCATTTAAAACATAGGCAGTAAATATCTTCCCAAATATTTAGATACTTTACCCAGTCAAAAACAGTAAAAAATAAATAAATAAAATAAAAAATTGTAAGCATTGAATTTGGGGAAACCTAGATTCAAATTCTCACTCTTATACGTTTAACTGGGTAACCCAGGCAAGTTACTTTACTTCTCTGCAGCTCATCCACCCCATGTAAAAATGCTGATCCTGGTACTCACTATGTGGTTAAAGGATGGTAAGTTTAGGTACTTAATACAGGATTTAGCATATGCAGAATAAAAGCTCTATCGTTGATATTAACTCTATCAGTTGCTGTTTGGTTTCTGTATTGTTTTATCTGGATATAATCCCTGTGAATTTTTAAATTACCATGCCATTGGTAGAGGTATTTCATTACATTTATTTTTCACAGAATAAGAATATTTATTTTCATTGTGTTGTAGGGAGGGTTTGGGGAGCAGTCAAATATAACCCTGCTGACCCCCCCACAACTGGCACCCCAAGCCTTCACTAGCAAAAGATTCCAGTGAGAGAGAAAGCGTTTGACAAGTACATTCCAGTGTAACTCAGTTAACACTTGAGCATGGGCATTGTCCTTAAACTTACCCTTCTAGAGTTGTGCAGAGCATCCCTGGCTTTTTGGTTTTCTGCCCATTTCCAGTTTGTGCCTGTTTTGAATTACATCTCAGTGCTTCAAGACCTGATATACTGAGTCAATGTTCTTATTCACTTACCAGTCTTTCTGTAGATACTTTCCTATACGTATATATAAATTCTTATTTTATACCCCCTCTACATATTTCCTTGTAGACTACATTACATTTTGAAATCACCAAAGCTAGATTTGAATAATTACATTTATGTCATGACACTAAATAGCAATGTCTATCAGTTCTCTACTGAAACCTTGGAATATTTCATTAGTATAGTTCCCAGAACATCTTATATTGATATACTCAAAAAAAAATCAATGCCATGCAGCATCCTAAAATAACTCAGAAAAAGTTGTCACAGTTTATAGGGTCAGCAATTCAGACCTGAGAATTCCGAGCGAGTCCAGAGAGTAAGACGTTAGTGCCACATGGTAGCATAGGATCAGATGGTGCTGAGGGAGTAACGAAATATACACCAAGTTCCCTAAGTAAACATTTATGCACCAGACAGATGCTATCACACAAGGAATGTCATGATAGATGGCTTCAATGATGTATGCCATGTATTAACAAATCCCCGAGCACTCATAGGCAGGCAGTGTCTCTCTCGCTTTGCCTTGGTTGATAATGGCCCATTGAAGCCATTATCATTTCAGAGGGAGGAACGTTGCAATGATGCCTTTTAGATTTCTGTGGGGATTTTTTGAATTTATTACCATAATTTTTATATTTCTTTTGTCTTCCAGAAAAGAATAATGGTACAGGTTAAGCTGCACACTGCAACCCTTAACTCTAAAGGTATTCCTAGTGATACCAAAATCCTGCTCTATAACCAAACGAGCTCAGCTGCTAAAACTGACTCATTTGCCTGGCTGACAGGGAGGAGTTGGTTAGGAAGGTTGTTTTACTTTTGTTATTTTTGGCAGCCACTGTAATTATGCATGACATTTGTTATGAAGGTGATTCTATCAACTCAAACCTTTACTCTGCACTTCAGAGAGAGGCTCCACACAGCTCCACATAGATGCTGTGAGTTGCAGAGCTGTGGTAGGCACACAGTACATTAGAAACATGCAACATCCAACCCATATAAATGAGGAGAGGGAAAGGCCCATCTTCAGGGCTTTTATATTTTTTATTCATGATAGTAACTGATAACATCCTGAACAAATGTAGACAAGGGAGAGTATATCACATGGTTTAGGTAGGACACTTAACTCGTCCAGTTGCTGGGTGACCAGGTCTGCTATATAATACCAATAGGATTTGGCTTTATCGCATCCATTGACCTAAATATGGAGTAGAATTTCTCTGCTCCTGCTGCTGAGAATTTCAGTGCATACTACAGTTCTGAACAACCTGTAGAGGGTGTGGACTGAAGCATAACTGCTCCTGGTAAGCATTGGTGACTACTGTGGGGCACTGGGTTCTGCACAGACAGGCTGGTCTCCAGTTGAGCTGAGGTCTGAACCCCGAAGTCAAAATTCACCTTCATGACATGGTAGGTATTCCCTTATGCTCCTGGAACTCTGGTCCCTGCCTAAGTTACCACCCCCCACAGCTCCTCCCCCCCAAGAGAAGCATGGCCAGTAGTCACGTAGGCAATGGCCCAAGCTTCTGACCTTCAGGCTAAACTCCTCCCCAGTTACCTAGCAACAGAGAAGACCATAAAAAGGGCTGTTCAGCTCCACCTTGCTCTCTTACCTCTTACTTGAATTTCTTGCTTCTTACCCCTCACTCTCACCCTCTCTCCGCTCTCTTTGTTTTCTCTCCTCTTTCCTTTCCTCTTCTCTCTCTTATTCTCTTTCTCTCTAGCCCCCCCCCCTCTCTTCTCTCTTTCTCCCTGCATTTCTATAATAAAGCTCTAAAACCATAGAAAGTCTCGGCTCATCAAGGCTGTGTGCACTCTTGCAAGTGTTGGGAACCTCTTCCCTCATCCCTCTCTCCTATAACCCCGGGGCTTTAGCAAGGTACCTCTGGGAATCCCAGGTAGAGCTGCCCCTTGGCCACCCCCTGAAGAGTGGGATAGAGGAATGCCCACCCAGGGATGAGTGGAAGGTAGTTAACAGCCTTCCCATACCTGACTGTCCAGAGAACAGGTGGAACTCTGGTGGGGTGTGGGCCTTTTCCTCCCCCTCCCCCCTGAGCCCTCCTTTTTAGTTCCCAGCATACACAACTAAAGAAAGTTATTATGGTTTAGCCAATGTCTAGAACAATATCTAGAAGAAAATTATTCATAATTCTCATAGCCTTTTTGTTTACAAATTTTATACATTGGACACTAAGCTCACATTGTGGCTCCCTGGACTTTGAGGAACATACAAACTGACATACACATCTAAGAGTCTTGGTCAGGAGGTTACAACATAAATGGGAATCAAAGCAGCCTAGCTCAGCAGTGCATGCCGGGAGTCCTAACTACTTGTGAGTTTAAAACAGTAAGATCCTTTGACCCAGTGAATTTGAGACTAGCTTGAGAAACATAGCAAGACCTCATATCAAATTAAAATGAAGACAACCTTTCTTGCCAGACTAAGACTTAATTCAATATTTAAACCGCTGTTCAAAGGACCTGACAGGATGGAGACACAGCTGTCTGCTTTCTTCTTTCTGACAAAGACAGAGGAGTGAACAGGAAAACAGCAGAACCCTTAAATAGCTACTGAACAAAAGGTGTCAAGAAGGAAAGGCAAAGGAAGCAAACAGGAAAGGCCAGAGCATCAAGGCCAACATCATGGAATCAGTGGGGACAGCAGCGGCTCACACTCCCTGCCAGGTGAGCATAGCACAGAATTTAATTGAGTGTTTTAGCTGGAGACAAGGTACTTGGGGACCAGGGGTCTTACATGCATGACCTTAATCAGACATGCACAGGAAAAATGGCCCATACAACACCAGTTGTCACATGTGGTACAGACAAAACTCTGTGAAAGAGTGAAACTTCTGGAGCATGCATGAAGATTAAGAAGAAACAGCAACAAAATATGCACAGGTTGAGAAGGTAAACCCTCTGTGGGGCCAGGAGGGCTGTTGGAAGCCTGCCTTTGCTGTGTGAGCTCATCTACATTAGAGAGTCACTGCATTCCTTACTTTACTACTCTGGAGAAAGGAAATAATACTTACATTTATTTTGTAATTTTTTAAAAGTTTTCGGGAAGATATTTTAGGATGGGGGTGCTGGAATCAACCAAACCCAGATCCTTGACCATGTAAAGCAAGTGCTTCTACTCCTGAGCCTGTTTTGTTTTAAAAGACTAAGCTCTTTTTCAAACAGTTACCACAATTATAACTCTCATATTACATGGTTTTTTAATAAATGCAAATGTGTGGCTTTGTATTGTTATGTGGGGATTGAGGCAAAATTGTATTGCTTTGATTAATAAACTCAGTTTAGGATCTGAGCTATAGCATGTTCAATCAACAGCTCTTAGGAAAAAAAAAAATCAATCCAAACCAAACATTTTAGAAAAGTATTTGTGAAGTGATATATGTTCCTTTTTTAAAGTTTAGGAACCCTAAATCTTTACTTCACCTTAATAATGGTGTATCAAATGATCAGTTTGTCCCATCAATAAGGCCAACAGTAAAAGCCAGCCAGCAGAAATATCACAGTCTATTTATCCATGTCAGCCTCGTGCCTGAGAGGAGTACGCTTTTGAATTGTTCTTAAAAGGATGAGATCAAGTTGGTTTTTAGCTTCTGCCTTAACGTAAAAAATAATAGTCATTGTGAGAAGCTGTAGATCAGAAACAGCAGTTTCTCTGAACTTAATGAATAGTGCAACCCCACCGCCTGTTTTCAGTTGAGGCTTTCTGCTGCCATTCCCTTAAACATCCCACCATCACCAAAACATCTTAGCCACATCACATGCAAGAAAAGGAAGTAGAAGCAGAGAAAAACCCATCAGAAATGTGCCTTTGCTTCTGAACTTAGACAATCTGAAGGGGATTTTCACGGGATTTCTGCTAATACGCTTTTTCTCAAGACTGGATTTGCCTTCCAATCATAATAGCACCCTAGCGGTAGATATTTTAGAATAAGCAGGATAGATACCCAGAGACTCCCAGTGATGTTGTACAAATCTGATGAAGTTCAACGTTCTCAGTGCATCCCTTCACGTGCATGGTTGAGGGAGGCAACTGACATCCTGCTTGCAGATGGAGCATATGACATGCTGCCTTCCCCAGGACTACCTGACCCACTGCCCTTCAAGAACGCCTAGCATGACCTTCCTTCCACAGACTTCCCTCCCTCAGCTGCTGACCGCAACCACATACTAGAGTCATCCCACCATGCCTTTTTTCTCTAACATATAGAATTTACTAGAATGTCTTACATTACAGAGAGAAGAAATGTTAAAGTTAAAAAAAAAAAACAGAATAATTGAATGACAGACAAAAGACACTGGAAGAAAAAAGTAACATCATTGAGTGACAGAAAATTAATTTATATATTTTCTAAATTAAAAGCACATTACTTAATAATTTAAAATAATTGAGAAAATGCAATTTGTCAAAAGTCATTTTGAAGTACAAGACTTTGAAAAGTAGTTACTGAGGAGATGGAAGGAGATGGCCCAGCTACTAAGAGAATAGATTTAGTACCCACAGAAATAAAGATGCATGACACACTTCCAGCCTACACTCGTGCATGTATAGTAGGTAGGTGTATGTGCCTACATCCACAAGTGCACACACACACACACACACACAGAGAGAGAGAGAGAGAGAGAGAGAGAGAGAGAGAGAGAGAGAGAGAGAGAGGAAAGAGAGAAATCACTTTTAAAGTAACTATTGGTAAAAGAAAGATGGATAAAGAAAGAAAGAAAACCAGAAAACCAGTATTTTTGGTTGAGTCTGGGAAACTAAATGTCCACTTAGGATTTTTTTTGAGCAAAACTTATAAACTTTGAAGTAAAAGAAAATGTATCTTAATCCTACTAATTTAACATCTATTAAGTTCTCTTTGTTCCATTAGAAAGCTTATTTCTTTCTTTGCTAATTTCAATAACTATGTGTTTACTGTAAATATCAACAGGGTATCATTAGTTTGAACAACAGTTTCATTACGTACATGCTATAATATACAAACATTTATATATGAACAAACATGTGAAACTGTTACAATTTTACTACAAAATAAATATAAAGTGAAGGCAGAATTGCCTTTGTGCTGGCTAGGTTTTAATGGGAACTTGAAACACTCTAGAGGAATTTTGGAAGAGGGAACCCAAATTGAGAAAATGCCCCTGCCAGATTGGCCTGTGGGCAAGCCTGTGGTGTGTTTCCATGATTGATGGTTGATGTGAGACAGCCCAGCCCATTGAAGGTGGCCCCACTTCTGGGCTTATTATATTCCTGAGTCCTCGGAGAAGGCAGGCTGAGCAAGCCACAGAGAGCCAATCAGTAACCAGAGTACCTTAAGGCCTCCATTTCACTCCTGACTCCAGGTTACACCTTGAGTTGCTGCCTGTCTTCTCTGGATAATGGATTACAAGCTGAAGATGAAATAAATCCTTTCCTCCCAAGTTGCTTTCTGTCAAAGTGATTTTACACGGAATTAGAAACCCCAGCTAAACCAACCTCAGACTAGTCCTAGTCCATTGAAACACTATGGTCATATTCTCTGACCCAGTAGCCCCAACTGAAGAGTTTCATGGTAGTACGATACTCCAAAAGAAACAAACAAATAAATCAATATATGTGTTTTCTTGGAACACAGACTCTTAGATATTTGTGAAAGTGGGAGTATTTCCTCCTGGTGAGCCATTTAGCAGTTTCCATTGTCTTTTTATTATAAAATTATGTCTTCATGGCTTTCCATTTCCAGTCCCTAACATAGCATGCAATTTTAAAATACAGGTCTCTTCTTGTACTGATTCCAATTATACATGCTGTTGAATTAGAAGTTAAATCTATAAAAATAAAATCATTGGATATTGTAAGGTTACTTATTTTTAAAATAATCACTTCACCTACTGTTTTTAACAAGTTAATACAAAAAGACACTTGCATTTTTCCGAGTATTGTGTTGTACGGATGGTATATAGTAATCAGAATAAAGTTGTTTTATAGATTTTTTTTTAATTTGGCAAAACTTAATTGAGCCTTGGTTGCAGTAACAGGCTAAAATGGGAAGAGAGGACATCATGAAGCAATCACAGGGCACATTGCAAATCCACACTGTTGTCCAACTAGGAACAACATAAGAAGTCATAAGGAATCATAAGGCTAATGCATTTTCTGTGGTATAAACAATTAGTGTCAATTAGCATCTGGCTTAACCTTTTATTTATTTATTTTTTCTTTTTTATTATTATTTTCTTTATTTACATTTCAAATGCTATCCCGAAAGTTTCCCATACCCCTCCCCCCACCTCTGTTCCCCTACCCACCCACTCCCAC
>NC_034591.1:14448815-14468143 GCF_900095145.1 Mus pahari
GAAAGTGGGCAGCCTTGCCTAGTCCCAGATTTTAGTGGGATTGCTTCGAGTTTCTCTCCATTTACTTTGATGTTGGCTACTGGTTTGCTGTAAATTGCCTAACCTTTTATTTCTTTGTGCCCTAACCTCCTTACCTGCAGCCATTTTTCCAATGACTCTCTGGAGTGCTTAACAGTTTCATAGGCAGGGGTATTACCTGGTATCCTTGCCTACTGGTTAAAAGGAGATCATTTGCAATGTTGGAGATCTCAGATTTAGGAAAGCAGAGGGGGTCAGGGCACAATACACAGAGATACCTAATGGCAAGGAACTGTGCTGCAGGGAGAGGGTCTCCATCACACCAGCATACAGTGAGCACTGCTGGGGTGTGCAGGATCTGTACAACTGAGCAAAGGCTGAATGTCAAACATGAAGGCAGCTTAGCCTAGGTTCCTTGTCTCTAATACAATCCATTTTAAGTTGGATAAGAACAGAAGTGTAAGTTCATTTCAAACCTCTTAGGTCTGCTGCATCAGATGATTTATTGACTATGAGAAGAGATTATCCGCTAGCCATCTCAAGTGAAAAGTTTAGGTGTAGCATAAACCCACATAATCTCCAAGACAAGGTCATATGTTGAAGCCACCCTTCCTCTTTTCCACTTAAAATGTCTCCTGATTGTGTTTAAGGTGAAGAATGACAAATAGGGCAAGTTAGCAACAGCCCAATTCCATTTGGTTCTTGGAATATCATCTGTGTACAGTGAACATTGATTGCAAAAATCAGCTTTAAAGAAAATTAAAATGATCAGTTATCTCAACTCTAGGAAACTCTCAGCGGAACTGTTATTTTTAAAGCAGAATCAATATCTTACACCATTAATGCTACTAAGCAAAGACAGAGGAGAAAATCGGTGTTGTTGCAAAGATTGATTTTGTTTTCTCTTTATGTACTTTCATATTGATCAGGGAATTCACAGCTGAAAATGCCAGAATTATCATTTAAATTTTATTAAATAAAAAATTAAGAAGAAAAATTTTATATATTTCCCTCTTTTTGTTTTATTTTTACACATTCTGAGTCTCTCCCTCTCCCTCTCCCTCTCCCTCTCCCTCTCCCTCTCCCTCTCCCTCTCCCTCTCCTTCTCTCCCTCTCCTCTCTCTGTCTCACTGTCCCTCCTTTGTCTCCCTGTTCCCCAAACCTATTCAGATACAATGTTTCTGTCATTCATTATTGCACCATAGAATGAATTTATACCTTCAAACAAATAGGAAGTCAGACAAGACTGTCATATTTGTGCCAAGGCTCTGCTATTGTCTTGGGCCATTGATCAATGTTTGCCACCTGTGTGTTTACATAAACATCAGGTGTCAAATGATGAAATCAGGAGGACAATTGGTTTTCTCAATAGCCAGTGTTTGAGACGGATGAGAAGAATATGTAAAGTTTAGAAGTTTGGGGAATAACCAAGCGATGATTATTAGAGTGGAGACTATTTCCAATACTGTCAGCCAGCTCCAGATGTTCTTCCAACTGGGGAGATTACAAAGGCAGAAGTGAGCATCCTGACTCACAGATGGCTTCTCCTGCTCATAACACTTGCTGGTTAGCCATTTGGAACAAATATTTTACTGTAGTAGGTCCAATCAATAAGTCATCAGTAACCATTTTGCCAAATATCTTATTGGAATAGTCCAGAATGCCCTTCCATGGCCTTGCGACGCATCCCTGTGTAGATTGCTCACTTCCTTAAAAGACCTCTTAGCACTGACGTTTGACCACAGATCAGTGTGTTAAAATGTGTCAGGAACTTTCTATTCAAGCAGTATTAGCTTCCGGACCCAATTAAATCTCTGCATATGGGAAGCAGATGAATTTTCTAGATAGCAGTCGGAATTGCCAAAGGCAATTTCTTGAGTCTTTGCTACAAGGTTACATGCAACCCATAACTAATAGCAGCTGAATTCTGTCCTGTAGCACATATGTGCTTCATGCTTCATGAGAAAATACTTGGGGAGGGGTTGGAGAGCAGGTTCTGCAGGCAAACTGCTTACCATACAAGTCTGGTGATATGAGTACTATCCCCAGAATCTACATAGAATGTTGGGATGTGCTCGGAAGTGATGGTTCAGCAGTTAAGAGCTCACAGGTTGCTCTCCCAGAGATCCTGAGTTCAATTCCAAGCACCCACATGTTAGCTCACAACTGTCTGTAACTACAGTTCCATGAGATGTAACACCCATGTACATTCATAAATAAGTAAGTAAATAAATAAATCTTTGCCAGGCAGTATCGGCTGACAAGTTTAATTCTAGTATTCAGAAGGCAGAAGCAGACAGATCTCCGTTTGAGGCCAGCTTAGTCTATAGAGTTAGGTTCAGGACACAGAGAAACGCTGACTTAAATAAAAAGCTGGCATGTGGTAGCATATATCTGTAACATCAGCATTTCTATAGCAAGGTAAAAGGTAGAGAGAGGAGAATTGCCTCAAAGCTCCTGAGATAGCATGCCATACTCAATGAGCAGAAACAGTGAACACCTAAACCATTAAGTAAATAAATGAATAAATGTAGCTGGAGAAAACTGACTCCAAAACTTTGACCTCTGACATCCATATATATGCCATAAAATGTAAACACACACACACACACACACACACACACACACACACCTCATACATATATGCTATTATAAAAATAATATTGACATATAAAGTGAAATAGAAAACCACTTACTACACAATTAATATGAAGTTATGAGACAATTAAAAAAATGAAGGAAGTTGTTATTTGGTATGAGGACAATACAGACACAATCAATAGGGTATTAAAAAATTGTGCTTACCCAGGGAAATAACTCAGTTTTAGCAAATCTAATGGCAATTTTTATGGTTTGATGAGTACTGGCATCTGTCATTTGAAAAATGTAGACAAAATAAAATCAATGATTCTAATCTCAAGGTGGCTTCTGGATCTTGGGGGAAGAAAGGCAGGAAACCGGACCTTTTATACAGCTTTCCAGATGTTGTCTGTACAGCTTTCCAGATGTTGTTGTCTGTACAGCTTTCCAGATGTTGTCTGTACAGCTTTCCAGATGTTGTCTGTATCCTTTAGGTTTATAGCACCAAAGAGACGACAATGTATTCAAAAGGGAGGTAAATTCTTAAAGGGCCAGATGTTTACGAATGTCAATATCGGGCTAAGAGATTCACATTGTATTGAATGAGAAATGGAGAACCATTTATAATTTTAGCAACAGAATTACATAATTAACACATACTTGAGGAAAATTAGATGGACAGAAATGGATTGGCAGAATATGAAGCTGTTTGATCCCAGACTCATAAGGAACCATGGGAACAAACAAAGAGTGATAATATAGCAATGTGTTTTGAAAGAATTCACAGGAAATTCCCTGCATATAATCACAAGGTAACAGAGAGATCAGAGGTAATCATACGTGTTAAGCTTGTCCAACTGGTGTCACTATTAAAAGAAAGAGCCACGCCTGCCTTAATGTGTCAAGCTGCTGAGCCATTGCTGAGAGGAACAGCCCATGATTGGTATAGCCAAAGTATAAATGGCACCATGATTTCCAATTATTTACTAATACCCTTTGTACTTGTAAGAGAAATACTTTCATGGCTGCCTCTACACAAAAAAAGGTTATGACTCAAATAACCTCTTCAAAAATAAATCAAATAAATAAAACCAATACTACTTACAGCAATAATTTTTGTAACAGTTTGGACATATGGCTATCTTGAAAAAACAAGCAAACAAAATCCCAAAACCAACAGACCTCTTTCTACAAGGAGTTTGGCTTTCATGGGTTAATTGCTCTGTCATTGATAAAGGGTTTATAATTTCAAACACAAAGGGAACAAATATTTGTCATAATAACACTGTAACTGGACTCTTCATTGTCAACTTCAGTGGATTTAGAATAACCTGGAAGGTTCCAGAGGCGTTTAACTGAAGAGGAAGACCCATAGTAACACCCTGCAGGTGATGGTCCTCAACCCAGTGCTAAGGGGAAGGGAGCAAGGGCGCTGAGGGGGAAGAATGTGCTGAGTAAGCACCAGCATTCCTTTCTCTCTGCTTCCCAACTGAAGACTGAATGTGATAGCTGCCTCTTGCTCCCCTTGCCATGATTTCTCTGCCATGGTAGACTTCATCTTTCAAGCCATGAGTCACATAAGTTCTTCCTGCAGTTGGTTGTGTGTTGTATGTGGCCAAAGCAATGAGGAAATTAATAGTCACCATATGATTCTGTAGTCAAAGTAATTATAAACTAATTAGCTTAAACTGAAATATGTTGACTGTAGGCTTACATCCTTGTTTTTTCCACATTCACAACAGGTACGTAATCAAATGTATACAGAAAACCACTTTCTCAAATAGCGAAGATTTTCTTTATCTGAATTCTGAAATTTCCTATCAGTGATCTTAGGAACAAGATGGAATTATTGAAGGATTTTTTTTCCTCCTCCATTAATGTCTTACTGGTCTCTATGATCAAAATGCTTAACTAATATTTTTAATTCTAAATACAACTTAGAAGTATGTACCTGGTTTTGCATTTGCATTGTTCATTAGCTAAAGAGTAGAATATGATGGACTTAAACAGTGTACAACTTAAAATACTTTTGATGGGTCCAGAAGAAATGCTCAGTGGTGAAAAGTGCTCGCTTGGTCCTCAGCACTAATAGCAAGTGTCTCACAACGACCTGTAGCTCATCTATATGCACCCACGCACGTGTCGTACACAGTCACACTCACACAAGCATACAAATAAAAATAAATAGAAGTGAAGGAATGAAGAACAAAATTTTAAAGAAAAAAATTATATAATAAATTATCTAAGTGGTATTTGCTGATTGAGCCAATCAATGTCCAAAAATTAAAGTTTGTCATTTTTGTACATTATATGGAAACCTAAAATAAATGATACAATAAGCTAGTAGCAGCTATTGATAGAGAGTTTAGCAAGTTTTCCAGTTTAATTCTCAACATAGACATAATGTATTATTTAAGCTTTATCTTCTGCGTAGTTATCCTATAAAATAAGTACCTACAAAAAGATAATGGACTGATATTGTGCCTACAATTTATCTTTTCGATTAATTTTAAAAGTTTATTTTGGGTTCATTTAGGTGTATGAATGATTTTGCTCACTAGCATATTTTTGACCCATTTTTCCTGGGACCTGTGGAGGTCAGAAGAGGGCAGTAAATCCTTTGGAATTGGAATTATAGACAGTTGTTAGGTGCCATGTGGGTGGTGGGTATTTAATCCAGTTCTTCTGCAAGAAAATACGTGTTCTTGTTAGATAAATGAAGTTTGTGGAAATATCCAAAAGTCACTAGGGACCAAGACTAGTTCCAATTTGCCCTAACAACTTAACAAATATTTGTATTTTTGAGATTTGTAAAATGATATGTGATCTTAAAAGAGGCTGAATTTTTCACATGCTGCCAACTTATCCTGAAAACAATTCAGCAATTCATGGACATTGGTAAAACACTTCCAAAGTGTTATAATTATGAAAGAGCCAACTGCTTTTCAGTGATATAAATTCTGTTTTGATAAAAATAAATCTCATGAATTTGTATTGTAGCTAATACCTGTTTCTAAGGTCAGCCTATGGAAGTACACCAGAGTGGCAGAGCTGGGAAGAGCCACATCATATTGATTATGTAAATGCACATGCATATCTTCATCCGGTACAACATTAAATCAGAAATAGCATCTATTCTCAAGTAAAATATGCAGAAGATAGCGCATTAGTATGAGCACAGTTCTCCTGTTTCTTTCGTTCCAATCTCAAGAGTTCAACTAAACTGTACAGAATGATGGTTGGAAGGGTCTTGCTTGGGCATATCAATCATAGGAATCAATAAATATCTACTTAGCTACATTACATGAAGAACAGTGTGCCAAGAAATGGGTTGCTGGCAGACTGAGAAATGGGAGAAATACCAGGCAGGGCTCTTACACATAGTATTTGTTCACAATGTGAATGTAATATCCTTATTAAAGAAGATAATCTTTCATGAAATGAAACAGATTTATTAGGTGTAGTCTGATTTCATTTACTAAATCTATTTCAAAATTATTTAATAAACATGATTCCAGACAGTATTTTCACTTGCAAAACTTATATTAAACACACACTAGATTATTGCAACTGCCAAATATGTGATTTCCAATGATGATTATAAAATATATTTTATCTCCTGAAGTATTACACCCAAGAAGATATGGATGATGTATTCTCACCCAATTGGATTTTTAGAATTCTACTCCAGTTCATGAATATAGGAGGCAAGAATACATTCTTTGGCATGGTGAAATTGTAAACAACTATTACTAGAAGTTTTAACTACTAGTTTTAAAAAATGCATACCCACCTACATACATACATACATACTTAGATACAGAAAGGCAAGCCATGCATCTTGTAGTATGAATGACATACTTATAAGGTAGAGAAATGAAACTTTCAAACCTGCATCTCATTTCCTCTGCTTTTTCAGGAAATGAATGTTGTTTATAATCATAACAACAGAAATGGGGGAAATTCAAAAAACCATCAGTCTTACGATAACAGTCTATACTCAATAAAACTGGAAAATCTAGATGAAATGGATGGTTTTCTAGACAGATGCCACATACCAAGGGTATATCAAGAGCAGCCAAACTATCTAAACAGGCCCATATCAGACTAGAAAATAGAAAAAATCATTAAAAACCTCCCATCCAAAAAAAAAAAAAAAAAAAAAACAGGGCCAGACGAATTTATTGCAGAATTCTACCAGACCTTCAAAGAAGACCTGATACCAATTTTCCTCAAATTATTCCATAAAATAGAAACATAAGAAATACTACCTAACTCATTCTATGAAGGCACAATTACTCTGATACCTAAACCACACAAGGATCCAACCAAAAAAGAGAACTTTAGACCAATCTCACTTATGAATATCGATGAAAAAATACTCAACAAAATTCTTGCAAACTGTATCCAAGAACACATCAAAACCATCATTCACCACAATCAAGTAGGCTTCATCCCAGGGATGCAAGGTTGGTTTAATATATGAAAATCCATTAACATAATCTACTATATGAATAAACTCAAAGAAAAAAATCACATCATCGTCTCCTTAGATGCTGAAAAAGCATTTGACAAAGTACAACAACCCTTCATGTTAAAAGTATTGGAGAGATCAGGAATTCAAGGCCCATACTTAAACATAATAAAAGCAATTTACTGCAAACCAACAGCCAATATCAAATTAAATGGAGACATGCTTGAAGCAATTCCACTGAAATTGAGGACAAAACAAGGATGTCCACTCTCCCCATATCTATTCAATATAGTACTTGAAGTTCTAGCTAAAGTAATGAGACGACAAAAGGAGATCAAAGAGATACAAATTGGAATAGAAGAAGTTAAGGTGTCTATTTGAGGATAGTATGATAGTATACAAAACTGATCCAAAATATTCTAGAAAAGAATTTCAACAGCTGATAAATAACTTCAACAAAATGGCTGGATATAAAATTAACTCAAATAAATCAGTAGTCTTCCTTTATGCAAAGGATAAACAGGCTGAGAAAGAAATTAGGGAAACAAGTCCCTTCACAATAGCCACAAATAGTATAAAATATCATGGGCTAACTCTAACCAAACAAGTGAAAGACCTGTATGACAGTAACTTCAAGTCTAGAATCAATACTTGAAATTTCAATTTATAACCACCTCTAATGTACATAAAAAGCAATTATCTCCCAGAAAGACAAATTGAGGTTACAATAACTACAATTTTAACACATGTTAAAGCATTCAAATTTTCCCTTGTCAAAACTGGGAGCTTTTGAAATAAACCATTACCCAATCATATAATTCAAATGCTTATTTTTATAGTAAACATCTCTTAGGCTTTATAATTATTTGCATCTTTGAAATAAACCAACAAGAGAATATCTGCTCACCATATGCTAGATTTAAATCTAAAATCAATTTTTTAACATGTGAGAAGTTAGTTCTTATGTTGGTTGATATACTCATTGCATAGTTCTTATATTGGTTGATATACTCATACCATTATGTAGGAAGAAAGAAAACAAACTGTCATTTACTTGCCTAAAAACTGAATTTTGTATTCCAAAGCCAGAGCTTGATTCAAGGTGCCATAGTATTTAAAAGATGTTAACTAAGAATTAGGCTAAACAGTTTTCTTCATAATAATAAGAAAACTTAAAATATTTTAATAGTAATCCTTAAACTATATACTTATGGATTTTCAGACTACTTTGATTAAATTAATTGGAAATCCTGGGATTTACTCATCTTTAAGATATTAGTAGGCACTAAAAGGCTGAATCATGATAAACCCTGTGGGTAGGGGTGGATATTAAGTCGTGAAGATTGTTGAAAATATGCAGAGCTTCATGGGAATACAGAAACTGGAACAGCTGTGTGCTGCTCTCAGATTGGTCATGAAGGGTCTGAAGAGTAGCAAATCTTACCTGGGAATTTTGAGAATGAAAGGTTTACCAAGTAACGAATGAGTCAACATCTTCATAAGACGAGCAAACCATGCACAAAGGCAGTGAGGACTGTAAGGAACGTGGCATGATCTGAGCAGCACATGTGACTTTAGGGCCACTCATAGTCTTCATTTCACACATGATCTGGGAATCTCATGTGGTCTGAAGACCATATGTGCTCTGAGGAACACATTAGTTCTGAAGATCACACTTAATATTAGATTCCCACGAGGACTGGGGATCATATTAGGTCTGGCAAGGCAGCAGTAGGACTCAGAGCAGGGAAGTTAGAGAGAATGAGCTCAAACAATTTAATGATGTTCCTGTGGCATTGTCTTTCCATTGATGTCCTTGTACCTGTTATTTGCAGGCTAGTGAGGAAGAACGTGGCCTGGGGGTCTAAGGAATTGATTGAAACACATGACACCTTTTCGCAAAGTGGCAGTTTTAGCTGATGATTAGATTTTCTGACTAAAATTATTCTGATTAAATTTTCTGATTGAAAATGACTTTAATATGTGGAAAAGAATTCAGATGCTCTATAAATTTTAAGTAAATTTGTTTATTATTATTATATCATCACCATCATCATCATCCTCTTCATTATTCTCTCATATATTACATCCCGTGTCCAGTTACCCCTCCCCCCTCTCTCCCAGTACCCCACCTTATTTTTCCTCCAGATCCCCTCCTCTCCCCCCTCCCCTTCAGAAGTGTCAGGACTCTAGGAATATCAACCAAACATGGCAATCAGCTTGCAATAAGACTAGAAGCCTACCCTCATATTGAGGCTAAAGGAAGTAACCAAGTAGAGTAAAAGCATCCCAAAAGCAGGTACAAGAATCAGAGACCACCTGTAATCCCACTGTTAGGGGTTCCACAAGAAGACCAAGCTTCACAACGGTAACATATATGTAAATGGGAGAGACCAATGCAGGATCCCTGATTGTCATTTCAGTCCCTGAGTCCTAATTAGTTGGTTCTGTGGGTTTTCTTGGGGTGTCCTTGACTCCTCTTACTCCTACAATCCCCCTTCACCCTTAACTGCAGGATTCGCCGAGCTCTACCTAATGTTTGGGTGTGGGTCTCTGTGCCTGCTCTCATCAGTTGCTGATGATGATTGTGCTGTATGAGTATAGCAAAGAATCATTAGGAATCACTTCAATGACCTTTTTTCTTTTCAGTCCTATTTGGTTCTATTCTTTATCCCCAGAGTATACAGGTTCTGGTTCATAGCTTTCCACATAGAGTCAGAGGTTGAATTCCTCTCATGACATCTAAAGTTAGACCAGTCATTGGTTGACCACTCACTCAATTTTTGAACCACCGTTATCCCAAGCACAACTTGCAGGCAGAACAAATTGTAGATCCAAGTTTGAGGGACCAGATTGCAGTCCCAATCCTTCTAGTTGTAGTAGATTGCCTGTTCAGGCTTCATGGCTTCATTTCGGGGAGACTTAGCTTCTGACTATTAGGGATAAAGCTGCTATGAACATAGTTGGACAAGTGTCCTTGTGGTATGGTAGAGCATCTTTGGTCTATATGACCAGGAGTGGTATAGATGAGTCTTGAGGTAGATCAATTCCCAGTTTTCTGAAGAACCATTATATTGATTTCCAAACTGGTTAGACAAGTGTGCACTCCCACCAGTAATGTAGGAGTATTCCCCTTGCTCCATATCCTCGCCAGCCTGTGCTATCACTTGAGATTTTATCTTAAAAATTCTGATGGATATAAGACAGAATCTTGGAGTCATTTTGATTTGCATTTCTCTAATGGTTAAAGATGTTGAACATTTCTTGGCCATTCAAGAGTCTTCTGTTTAGCTCTGTACTCCATTTTTTAATTGTATTATTTGGTTTGTTGATCTTTAGTTTCTTGAGTTATTTATTTATTTTGAATAGTTTTGAATAGTAACCCTCTGTTGGATGCAGGGTTGGTGAACATCTTTTCCCATTCTGTAGGCCGCTGTTTTGTCCTATTGACAGTGTCCTTTGCCTTACAGAAGTTCTTCAATTTGTCTTTGTAGAAAGGAGAGCTACTAATTTTTTTTAGGCTTTTTTTTTTAATCTTTTATTCAGTCACTTTCCTGAAGGTATTTATTAGATGTAGGAGTTTGCTGGTAGAATTTGGAGGTCATTTATGTATACTGTCTGCAAATATTTTGACTTCTTTTTTTCCAACTTGTATCCACTTCATCTCCTTTAGTTGTCTTATTTCTCTGGCTAAAACTTCAAGTACAATATTGAATAAACATGGAGAGAGTGGACATCCTTGTCTTATTCCTGGTTTTAGTGGATTTTTCAACTAAATGCTTAGAGGAAAATCTGGCTTAGAAGAAAATCCAGGCAGCTTGGTATGAAAGAGTGTGAGTAGAACTCACTATTAAGAATCTGCGGTGGGAGTGCTGCCACTGAGCCAATGAAGGCTTCAAAGAATGAAAACCTGTCCCCAAAGTGAAAACATTAAGTTTAGCCCTCAGATCGGAGGACATTATAGTGAATGAAATAGGGGAGAAGGGTGACCAGACACACTAAGATACTTTTTAAAAGTACATCCAGATGTGGTGATTGATACATACCTTTAATCCCAGCGCGTGGGACAGAGAAGCAGCTGGATCTTTGTTTGACGCCAGTCTGGTTTACAGAGAACCAGTCAGGGCTACATAGTGTGATCCTTTCTTAAAAAAACAAAACAAAACAAAACAAAAAACAAACAAACAAAAAACTACAATGCATGCACTAGGTGTGGGGAAAGAAATACAGGAGTAAAGGCAGAGACAGTATGCTTATGTTCAAAGGTGAAACTATACATCTAGTAAGGCTGTTTACTATATATCACTTAACTGTTTAATATGTGCCACATGACTAAGAGTGAAGAGCCGTGAATCAAGATGGATCAGTTCTGAAGCTTTAGAGGAACTTGAGTGATTTAGAACCTTTATACTTAGAATAGAACAAAACAACAAATTTTAGGAATTTTGATTTCTTTTGTTTAGGGAAAAAAGGTCTAATGCCTATGAAAACGTATATAATTAGCAAGTATTATTTGAATTAATGAGTCTTGGTCATGCACATTCTCAAACATGACTTTAAAACAGAAGACAATGTACTTGAAGTATCTCTCCTGTAAAATTAAAAAAAAAAAGTTGTCTCTACTAAAGTACTAAAGGGAGACGTGCTGCTAATAATAAACCATTCTCTTGAAGTATTCAAAGGGAAAATTGGATAATTTGTCCCCACTAAATGTTGCTAGCAGCTATTCCAAAAAAATTCCACATCCATAATCTTCCTAAAATGAATTTTTAATCAAAACATTAAAAGCGTGTACTGAAAAAAATCAGTTCCCGAGAAGACAAGGGAGAGCACAGATACCACGCATAACTGTATCTGCAGCATTCCCTGGTCCTAAGATGTGGTCCTGAGATGGGGCAAGCCATTCTAAGTGTGGTAAGTCATCATAATTAGCACCACATCCCTGAGCCATGTTTTTCTCCAGCAAATATTCTGCATCTTTAAATTTCTGCATAATCTGTTCCAACAGTTGTGAAAGTATAATCTCATGTGAGAATCCCAGGAGACAGCCTTTGTAAAACCTTACTATGTGTTCTGGTTTTTACATACTTAACCATTTTAAAAAAAAATCAGGTCAACAACCATGAATAAATTTAATGTTACTCAAATAACATTCTATTAAAACAATGAATTGTATATTACAGTACTTCATTGTTCATAAGATGCATCTGAAAAACCCCATTCAGTCCTCAAACCACCCTTTCGTACAAGCAGGAAGCCCTTCCTTTCATTTAGAAGTTAATAAACCAAGGCTCAGACTGGTCAAATAGTCCATGCCCATTTAACTCTATATTAGCAAAGTACTGCTCATTTCTTATATTTCAACCTGCCCAAATAATATTGGAGAATAGGGGGATAACTGCTAATAAAACATATATATTCATGAATTCATTCATTCTGGAATCTAATAACTGCTTCCTCTGCGGTGGCTGTGCCCTGGGTTCTGCTCTCTCCATGGCAGGGAATGAGAGATAAGACAGACACGCCCCCTTCCTCCAGGAGATGGACTTGTGGACACACTTCCATCCCTAGGCATAATTAGGGCAAGTGCATTTGAACAACTAGAGCTGTATTTTTAGCACTTTCCTTGTATCTTTACCTATCTGTTAGTTACGCCTTCTGAGGTTTTGCTCCACTGTGTGTAGCTTGCTGCCCCTGAGCCTCCGTATTACTACTTTCCATTCTAAAAATTTGCCAGTACATAAATTTCTGGAATGATGAAGAGCTCTCCAGCAATTTTGCAGCATACCTTTCCTATCTGATTAATAGTCAGTATTCCTGAGCTGACAGAAAATTTAAATGTTGCATTTGAAGAGAGCAGCTGTACTTTTTGGCACAGAGACACCAAATGTATTCCAGATATAGCTACATCACCATAGATATCCTAGAAAGGGAGGGGTGCACAAACTTTTAGACAAAAAAAAAAAAAAAAAAAAAAAACTTTAAAAAATCTATTTATGGTATTTATCCATTTGTCTCCTTTTGGGCATTTTTTTTTCCTGCTTGAAAGTTTACCATCATTGTGCATTAGTGGAAGTAAATGATCTACTTAAGCGCCAATAAAATAAAGGGGAGGAAATAAGGAAAGGCATATTTTGCGACTAATAAAAAGCATAGCAGCTGACACAAGGCAGTCAGCTCTTGGTGCATCACTGCAACCTGGCTTACAGAATCAGGAGGCTTTTTTTTTTTTTTTTTTTGCTGTGGGGCTGTGCTATGTAGGGGAACATTTTAGCTAATATGCTGGACTTTGAAAACTGAAACAAATCTGACATTTTTCTTTTCCCTAACATATGGTAGATTGATCTGCACCAACATGACTTCGAATTCTATTTTAGTTGAACAGTTTTCACATTGCTTAAAATATGTAACTGGAAGCTTAATAGGAAAGTCTGGTTTGGAGGATGGAGTGGAGAATTCAGAGACAATGTGATCTGGAAAAGCCTTATATAAAACGAGGTTTGGCATAGACATTAAAAGATGAAGATTTGAATGTCAAGAGAAATGGGAACAGGGGACAATGCTTGCATAGCATGCTTGAGGTCTTGGGACCAATCCCTGAGCTGACCAAATGAAGAAATTAAATGGGAGGAACAGCATCAAATCCGTTTATACTTTTTTAAAGTA
This sequence comes from Mus pahari, assembly GCF_900095145.1. Taxonomy (NCBI): domain Eukaryota; kingdom Metazoa; phylum Chordata; class Mammalia; order Rodentia; family Muridae; genus Mus; species Mus pahari. Next base: position 14,462,554 of record NC_034591.1, read on the forward strand.
AAAGTATAAAGAAAATGTGTGTGTGTGTGTGTAGCGGATCAGGAAACTGTTTACAGCCAGTAAGGCTGAAGAAAAATGTTTCCCAGGGATAAAATATAGTTCAAATGGTTTGAAAGCATTTGTTTATGGGGAGGATTGAAAATCAGAAGGCTCCACATCAATGCTTTGGCATAAGAGACAACCTATCCCACATCAGTGCTTTGGCATAAGAGACAACCTATCTGTGGGCAGCCACGTGGGTAGGAAAAGACAGAAGTCAAGGAATCTTCCTGCAAAAAAAAAAAAAAAAAAAAAAAAAAAAAAAAAAAAAAAAACAGAAAACAAAACAAAACAATAAAAAAAACGACATTGGAGAAAAGTGGAGAGAAGAAGGGTTCCAACCATCATGAATAGGCAGACAGTTGTTGTCTTAGCTACTTGGGCAGCTAAACAGAAAGCTGTAGCTCAAGAAAGACTCCCTGTTTCTATGCAACACATTGCATCTCTATATAAAATGATCTTCCTGTCTTATACTGTCTAAAGACATTCCTCCCTCTAGATTTCTGCATCACTCTGAGGACTAAACTTGGCAAAATAAGTAAAGCTGTTCACGGTCTCCAAGAAACACCACTGGCTTTGCAGTACGGCTCACAGCAATGCCCTGAAACCCTGCTTCTCTTGTACCACATTCTCCAGGATGCTCCTGATGAGGACCTTTTCATGTGATATGGCTTATTACCTATTACAATGCCACAACATGCCTCGGGTCCAGCTGCACTGAGACTCCCAGTCCTGTTTTATTTTAGCCAATTAGGTCTGTGGCTTATACCAATGAGCTGTTCTGGGTCATTTTTGAAGACTTAGCTTCACAAATTCACTGCTGCGGTCTTCTATCACCTTCAAGATGCCATTAATTCAGAAGCCCAAAGCTGGTGCCTTGATTCCTTTTTGATTAACCCTATCAGAGAGAGAGCTGCCGCATTCACTCAGCCTGTAATAACAATTCTCCCCTGTCATCTAAGTAAATGTAGCCTAAGATGCAATAAAAAGCATTGATCCCAGAACCTCTGCACAGTGGTGTCAAAGAAACCCTTCTTTGGCTTCTCAAAGTATTTTTGTTTAACCAACAAAGGAAAAACTGCAATGATTTATAGCTGTACATTCTAATCCACAAACAGCTTCCGATTTTTACATTATTTTCAATGCTAGCCCTGAAAGGGTCTTGATAATAATTCCTGGAATTCTAAACCCTCTTCACATCACCATAAATTCTGAGTGTTTCAATTCAAGAAACAGGTAAATATATCTGAATATTTGTTTGCACGGTGATAGATGTGATTATTGACCTCTAGAAAGCACTGCATTTATTGAGGCCACCTTAGTTCTCTGCTAGCTCCTTGTCCATGAGGCATGCCTAGCACAGTCCCTCCCCCTGACCCCGTGACTAGTGCTCAGTATTGTGCCATTGTGAATCCTGCAACATTTCTTAAACTGGTGTTAATTATATGGACCATGTCCCTCCCCAGCACAGCACCTACAAACTCTAACACTGCCGTGACAATCCAGTGAAAGATCTGCAGTTCCTACACTGTCAGAGGTATTATATTTTTCTCCAGAGAATGGCAAGCATACATTTTATCTAAAAAGAAAAAAATATAATCCTTATTCTTAATCTCCAATTGCATGTCAAATTCAGGGTCACTTTAATGTGCTTTAACAAAATGTCTTTGCAACTTTATCATGAGGCTTTTCTTACAGGAAGTCTTATCTACCCACAAATGTAACCACTGACTGCAGTCACCAAAGATTCAATGTGACTCTTTTAAGATGTCCTATCTCCTCCATCCTTCCCTGGAAAGAACTTATCCACAGTTCAAAGGCAAACTCAGATTATATCCCCTCCAAAGAAGCTGTACATGTCTTGTATGCATAGAGAGTGTAATGAATGAATGATGTGGGGATGAGAATGAGTGGACTCCAGTCACTGGGTTCTTCTCGTCCTTGTCAGCTCCAGAAATGCTTATAACTGTGTAAATTAGGATTTACAGTGTTATAGTTATTTTATTTCATTGTGTGTTTCCTCTTTATAACCCAGGCACTAAAATATAATTTGAATAAACACAAAGAAGTGCCCTATTCATATATATATATATATATATATATATATATATATATCCATATCCATATCCATAGATGTACATTTACACACACACACACAAACAACTATGTATATAAAAAGAAATCACAAGCTATCCATGAATATGTCAGTGGTATCTATAGACCATCAAGTTTTGCATTAAAACTTTTAAGGTCAATTAAATTTGTTTTAGTACTAATAACTCAGTGCAGACATCATTACTTTTCATTCCTGTCAAGTTCCTGTCCTTGTTTACAATCAATGGTATTTCTTTTTCATTCATACCTATAGAACAAGTGTTTTCTGATCCTAACATAAATCGCAAAGGAAAAACTGTGAAAATCTAACTGAAAAAGTGTGTACCACCCACATACACAGCATGGGTAGAAGGTACGTTGATTTTATATTCCGAAACGCCTTCTGAATCTTGATGTTAGCCTTCGTTGTGTGGTTACAGCTGTGTCTTCTAGGTTTCCTTGTGAAAAAGAGACAACCTTTCTCTTTGATGTGAATTAATATCCTTATTGGAAGATACTTGGGGATCATGTAAATACCTTTAAAAACTATTTTTTCCTAATTTCAGCATCTGTCAGATATTTCCTGCAACAAATACAGCCTTATACTTTTTTCAAGGGCTAATTCCCTTTTTCTATTTTTTCTAATTTTAACCTGAATTAAATGAAAAGGAATAACTTTCTTCTTGTCTCCATTTTTTAAATTGTTATCTGTTTTTAATCATTATGTGCTAGTCAATATCTGTTTCATCCAGTGGTTTATGGCACTTCAAAATTATTCAATTAGCCATGCAGAATCCATCAAGTTCACTTCTGTGTCGTTCCAACGTGTCTAATCTTTTGATACTTTTTGTGGAAATCAAGCTGTCTAACATCAGCATTATAGATATGGCTACTGAAATGGGTCTTAATGTCAAAAGACATAGCTTATTCTCCTTGTCTCCGTTTTTTACAAATATGTTTGTATGTACTATTTTATGCTTATCTCTATTTTTCCTCACTGTTATTAATTCCATGAGAATTTCACACATGTTGTCTATATTCATTCCTGCCTATAACGCCTCCAAAGTCATCCCCTGTTCACCATTCACCCAAATCTGTGACCTCTCCCACTTTTGTTGTTTTCTGGCTTTTTATTTCACATCACGTACAGTTTCTGCTTTCCCTACACTGTTGAGTGTGTAGCCTTCACTGGGGTTCAGCCCATCAGGTGAGGTGGTTAACTCCCCCTCTCCCTGTGCCCACGAACTACCAATATGCTTAGGAAGTTTCCCAGGAGCAAGCATTCCACAGATAGTTACTATTGAGCATTTTCTTATTTTACAAGTATTATGACATTTTTTTTAACAGTTTGAGAAACTAATTTTGCTGATTTTTTTAGGTTTGGGTTGTTGACATTTTTCTCACCTATTTTGTTGAATACTTAAGTCAGTTGGCTTCTGTTTATTACATTGAATACATAATATTTGTATAATTTAAATATTTGGTATTTTGTAAAGCTGAAGGCTGATTCAGATGAGAGAACCTACAGGGAAGATTTGCTATGTATTCATTTGAGGAAATGGTGTATAAAATAATTACCTCTAGAAGAGACCGCTTTTAATATAACCGGAAAGTTCAGCACAGCAGGATGTCTCCTTTAACTTGGACATAGTTGCCGCAGTAATGAGCGTGTCAGAACTTTAGAGTACGTCTCGGTGACATACAGGGTCAGACCTGAGAACGTTTAAAAGGAACTCAATGCTAATGGCCTCCAGCCTACAAACCCTGCTGCTCACAAAGAGCCAATGACCTTTGACTCCTTATGTTTATTTGTTGCTTAAAATTTTATATACGTGTTTCTTGGCAAAGGACAAAAATAATAACTATTCAGTCGTGAATCTGACAAAATGTTTTGCTTCCTGTTTTAATTTCTATGTCAACTTCTCATCCCAATGTTTATGTATGTGTGTGTATTTGATATATGTGTGTATGTACATATATATATATATATACATATATATATGTATATATATATATATATACTTATATTTGTATTTTGATGTAAGTCTTTAAAAGTCGTTACAAATAAAGTAATTCCATCCCTAGTTTAATATTTGCATTTAGAAATCTGAGACTAACACAGAAAGTACTAGTGGTGACTCTGTGAAAATGACTTGTTTCTGTTTTTCTCTTTGCCTCTTCAGAAGCAGAAGTATATACAAATAATGACATAAAAAGTGATAAAATTTGTAGATCCTAAGTTAAACATTTAACTTCTTAACCGGTGATCACTGAATCTAGCAGCATAAATTTACAGGACAATAATCACAAATATTATAACCCAGTTCAATAGAGATGTCAGTTGACACATTAGAAAAACTTTTCTTTTTTGTTTGTTTGTTTGTTTTTTGTTTCTTTGTTTGTTTTTCGAGACAGGGTTTCTCTGTATAGCCCTGGCTGTCCTGGAACTCATTTTGTAGACCAGGCTGATCTCGAACTCAGAAATCAGCCTGCCTCTGCCTCCCGAGTGCTGGGATTAAAGGCGTGCGGCACTACGCCCGGCTAGAAAAACTTTTCAAATTAATAAAGCTATACTACAAAGTACAAGTTCCCGAAAACATTAATGATGATGATAACAATTAAAGTCACTCCTACCCAGACTCATTACAGAACAACTGGCACTCAAAGATGCCTTGTTATTTATTCAGAAGAAGCTCCATCCCGTCCTTTGAAAGAACGCAATAAGCAGGTTTTAGCAACAAGTAATTATTTACTCATTACAGTGATTTTCATAAGCATCTCTCTTTAAGCTGAAGCAAATTCCCGGGGAGCTTCAGTCAACCTAAATAGGAATTCTTGTCAATTAAAACTATGTACTTTGGCATGAAATAAATTAGTTAAAAATCTAACTAATTTATATAGAGATCAGTCAGGCTTCCATTAATGTACCTGCATGGAAAGGGTATTCGGTGCGGCGTTCCTCAGGAAGCATGGGAATGCCTTGACGAATTGAAGGGGATCCTGTAAGGTACTTAGTAATATAGGAGCATATAACGTTTGAATTTGAAAAGCTCAGTTCGGAACTGAGGATGAGATAGAGCACATAAGCCCTTAAGTTGGTTTCTCTGTGGTAGTAGCATGCTGCTCGGCGCTCCTGCACCTTCCACCTGCTTGCCCTTTGCTTCCTTCTATATAGCTAAACCTCAGGTTAGCCACATTTGGGAAATTCACATGTATTTAAAGTTGTTCAGTCTTTCTCAAAGAATAGAGTAGGATAGGTTATTTTTAAATTTAAGAGACAGAGGAGGGGAGTCAGAGAAAAGATGGGCCACTTTGAGGTTAAGATACAGATGAGAGAGGGGGGAAAGAGGAAGGGAATGAGGGAGGGAGGGAGGGAGGGAGGGAGGGAGAAGATGAGTGAATCTGATAGGCATATATATGTATGTGTGTGTGTGTGTGTGTGTGTGTGTGTGTGTGT
>NC_034591.1:14468228-14477807 GCF_900095145.1 Mus pahari
GTGTGTGTGTGTGTGTGTGTGTGTGTGTGTGTAAACATTTCATTTCTTATTTTGTGTGTCCATCTACATTCAAAGCAAATCTCACACTTAGACCTGGATTCTCATGACCTGCCATATTGCCTGCTCTGGAAGCAGAGAGCAGGTTGGAGAGGGCGTACAGGGTGCTTTTCACTGAGATGTATGAGGCATCACTTCCACTATCTATTTCAACAGCAAGAGCAAAAGCATTGTTGATTTTTTTTGTTTGTTTTTTGTTTTTTGTTTTTTGTTTTTCGAGACAGGGTTTCTCTGTATAGCCCTGGCTGTCCAGGAACTCACTCTGTAGACCAGGCTGGCCTCAAACTCAGAAATCCGCCTGCATCTGCCTCCCAAGTGCTGGGTGTTGTTGAATCTTACCTTACCATGTTACCTACTCTTGAAAGGACAAGAGAGCTAAAAATCATATGCAGTGGTGATGTTTACTATATGCCCTGCATGTAGCATATTAGCCTTTCTTTTGCAGTTAATTCATTATTAAATTAGAAAACTCTATAATCAGATCAGAATTTTAGTTTTTTTTTTAATTTATCATTTATTTAGGAGCAGGGTGCATGAACATGCCACAGCACACAAATGGAAGTCAAAAGGCTACTTGGAGAAATCAGTATTTTACTGCTCCAAGTTGGTCATACATACCCAGCAAAGGAATGGTGATGGGTATTTTATCTCCTGAGCCATCTTGTCTACCTCAATCTTTATTTACCTTTTCAGCTACCTAGAAGAGTGAGTGTCACTCTTCATTAATCGCCATCCTAGTCTGGAAGTAAGTTCCAATTAGTACAACTTTATCTTTGTCTTTACTTCATCTGTCCACTTCTCCTAATCATGCACTAGTGTTGATTAACAGTGTACATAATTCATATATCTTTACAACCATATAATTCCATCCTTTGAAACAGACAAAGGGAAATTCTCATTGGCACCACAGCATTCTTAATTGCTATCCAAATTTCCAATATTTCATTTTAACTAGTTAGATAAATTTTCAGAGAGAAGGAGAAGAAATAACTTATTTGAGTTTCCCATTTTCAAGGAAATATATTCGTAGAATTTGAATACACATTGAGAGATCATGAGAGGAAATTATATCTTAGCATTAGACCATTAAAAGACATGTGATTAAATTTAGATTGTGTGGCAAAATATAAATAATGTAATAGGTGCGGTTATGGGAGTTGTATATGCTTTGGGGAAAGCTTTAAATTTTCTTGGTAACTCATGTATGTGACTGTTGCCAGGTGGGCTCTAAATGTCACATCTAGTTTTCTTAGGACATGTGAAAAGAGAAGCAAGATTAGCCCATCAATTCTCACCATTCTTGTACCTACCAAAGGTCTTTACGAGGAGAAAGACAGAACTGCACCTGCTGTTGCTTTTGAGAGTTTTCGTTAGCATTATTTCTGTGGCTGCTAATGAGCTATAATCCATGGGCTGATTTGCTGGATGTAAGTTGATCAAAGAAACATGGAAGAAAATTAGACTTGCAACTCATTGCAAGCACGCTTAATAACACTTAAGAGAATGTTTATGTGTTAACTCTTTTTCAGTGGCATTTGTTTGTAGATAATCAGGAAATATTTTTTGAACTACATTAGCCAAAATTAGAAATGTTCCTCTTTTCATGTAGTTATTGGGGACTGAGAGTATGCTATATGCAAATGAAAATATTATGGATTATCATAAATTAGTAAATTATTTTTTTCTGCTACATAGCTTGACTATGGCTAAAACCCAATTATTTTGAAGTAATGAGTAGAATGGGCACTTTTAGCACCAGAAACCCTACTGATAAAGACTTAAAACTACCCCAGACATCTAAAGGAAGCCAGACTGGTGCAACAGGAATTTACCCTGAGATCTGGGTAAATGTATAATCTTCACAAACTAATCCGATTTTTACTGTGACCTGTGAGCATACACAAAATAGCCCACTCTGTTAATTGCCTTTTATGGTAATCTACATAACTGCCTTCAGAAGGGCAATCCACAGATCCTATGAAAACCATATTTTATATGGTAAGCAGGGCTGGAGAGATGGGAATAAAGGATCCTAACAGGGGTAGATTCTCCTTGCTGATCTGTGTGAGGCAGATGCAGTCACAGTAAATGCCTTCAAAAGAAATCCCAGGAGAAATTAGAAGAGAAGTCTATATTTGTGGTATGGAAATAGGCATTGTAATCATGTGCTTTGAAGATGGGACATGGATAGATAATAGATGCAAAAAAGACATTGCAAGGAACTCTGAGTGTCTCTATGTCTCTGGAAGCCAGTACTGCAACACATTGATTTAACCAGGGGAAACTGATGTGACACTAGACTTGCTGTCCCAAAATTACAAGACAAGAACTTATCACTTTATTCAGTGTATTTGTAGTAATTTCCTACAATAACACTCAGAATTTAATCTAGCCTCTGCATAGTAAATTGAAATGAAAATTGTTGCAACAAGAATGAACTTATGATGCTATTTATCACAGTTATATGTTAATATCAAAAATATTTTGGTGTATGACTGTTTTTAAATGCTGAATCTTCTTTATTTTACAAGCCCGGGTTTGTGTTAGCTCATCTAAACTCATAATCATATTTTAAGATAATATTAGTTCAATCTCAATAATCTGCTATGTATACACTCAGCATATATTTTAAGTTTTAAATTTAAGTTTAGCTACTGTATTTCATTAATTATGCTTTTTGAAAATTGTTCATTAATATCCCATTGAAGAGTGTTTTAATCTCTAGTAGAGCTTTAGGGATGTTAGTGTAAAATAAGAAAACTATTACCATTCACTAATTTGTGGATGATTCAATAATATCTGCTCACTTAAAGTGCAGATCAGAAGGCTCATCAGGTTCCTCTGAAGTCATCACAAGAGTGCAGCATGGGCAGTTCCTTGTTACCTCTGGTTGGAAGTAGTGACCATTTAGGGACATTTCTTATTGAAACTGTTTTTAGAGAAAACACACACACACACACACTAAATGTAGCATCTGGTTTGGACTCTACCAGACCAAGGCATCAATTTTATTTGGGGCTTAATCATTCAGCAAGTGTTAACTGAGATTTACTGAGCAAGCACTTACCTGGGCAAATTGATTCTGTCTCATTGACTAGGTCATGTTTTAAATATCTGGGAACAACAAAAAACTTCAGATATATCTTTAGGCTAAGAATGTAGTCTCAGATGGTTAGTTACCTAAACAATGAAATATACTAATTAACTGGTGTCCAAATTTAAAAGGAATGAATCTTTAATAAAAATAACCTTGTATTTTCAGTTAATAAAAGTTTTGTTTTTATTAACTAACGTTTGAATAAAACTACAAAGACCCTCATGAATGCACGTGCCAAGACACTCCATAAATAATATTTCAAAAAGAAACTTCATTGTCATAGGCCAGCTGACAGATTTTTCTTGCTATTGTGGTGATAAGCCACATCTGCCTTGATAAATACATTCAGGTATGGTAGGGTTTTGTTGTTGTTGTTAATTGTTAATTTGGTAGAGTTTCAGATAGCAGGTAGAAGTTGAATTCTTCTTAATAATGTATGTCAGTAGAAGTCGCTATTGTAATCTTACTTTCTAAAATGTAAAAATTATATTGAATAAATATAATTTATTGAATGATAAATAATATATTATTATAATATAAAATTTTATATTATCTATAATAAATACTATTTATTATATTACCAATACATAGAAGTAAATATGAAAGCCAGCAAAATAAGTAAGACAGAGGAAGTGGCCATTCTATTAGTATCATTCAAATTCATATTTTGAATGTATAATTCCAGACCTTTTAAAATATCTTCTCTAAGTATGATGGACAAATGTATAATTTCAATCTTTCCTATGGTATTAACTTATCAGCCACTAGTGCATTATGGTTTATAGTCAGGAACTAGCATGGGTGCAACTGTATAGCCTTCCACATCATTGAAACCCAATGGAAAATTCACTTTGTGAAAATATGCTTTTGCTTTTCAGGATAAGATATAATTTAGGAAAGGCAAAGGGGCATAAGAAGAAGTTTAATATTTGCCAGTGCCTGACAAATACAGAAGTGGATGCTTACAGCCATCCATTGGACAGACACATGATCCCCAGTGAAGGAGCTAGAGAAAGGACCCAAGGAGCTGAAGTGGTTTGCAGCCCCATAGAAGGAACAAATATGAAATAACCAGTACTCTCAGAGCTCCCAGGGATTAAACCACCAAGCAAAGAAAACACATGGCTCTAGCTGCATATGTAGCAGAGGATGGCCTTGTTGGACATCAATAGGAGGAGAGGCCCTTGGTCCTGTGAAGGTTCTATGCCCCAGTATAGGGGAATGCCAGGGCCAGAAAGTGAGAGTGGGTGGGTTGGTGAGCAGGGGGATGGTGGAGAGGATAGGGGGTTTTCGAGAGGAAACTAGGAAAGGAATAACATTTGAAATGTAAATAAAGAAAATATCAAATAAAAAAAAGAAATTTAATATTGATAAATTATGCCAGGCTACTCAATAGTCATGCTTCTCAAATTATTGAAAAACCTTATACATTCACTTGGTATGTAGACAGACTGAGAAATCATTTCATCCTAATGAATATTTTCATCTATATTTTTACACTCATATCTAGACTGTACCTGATTGTAAGTTGTTATTAGATTTAAAATCTAAGAATGGGAGTATCAAGGTGCAAAGAGATTGGATTTTCACTTTTGATTTTGCCACTAACTCCCTAGGTGAATTTGAACTAGCCATTATGATCACAACAATTTGTCATTCAGATTAGTTAATAATCAGAGTAGCCACTGATTTTTTTTTTTTAATTTCTTAGAACAGGGCCTCATGTATCCAAAGCTGAACTCAAAGTCCCTGTGTTTGTAATCAAACTGAAGATGGCTCTGAGCTGCTGATTCTACTGTCTCTCCTAAGTGTTGGGGTTACAGAAATATAGTACTATACTTGCTTTACGTGGTATCAAGATGGTGTGAATGATAAGCCGGAACTCTACCAACTGAGCTATGTTCCATCCCTATTGATTTATTTTTGATGATGTGTGAATATATTAGAGACTATCATCCCAATTTTATACAGCTGGATTCAGGAAATGACTGAAAAATTGAGTAAAGAATGCAGAACAGGACTAGAGAAGAGAAATGGACGCACTGAGTATGTAGCAGAAGACAGACAGTGTTTCAGATGTTATGCTGCCCTGCTTTAGCCTTCTTCATCATTCCAGTGCACTGCTGGCATTATAAATGTCATAGTGACCCTAAAGTCCCACATTGAGATCAATAAAGACATCCAAGTTATTTTGTAAAAAAGCATTGTTAATAAGACAAACTTTAAAATAAGTTTGTATTAGTAGCTCAACAAACATGAAATTAAGAGGGCAGTTGGTGGCTAAAGGCTGACTATTCCTCAAACGCTACTCATGGTGTGTGGGTTTTCACCTTTTGAAAAAGGAACCTTTGACTGTAACCTTAACCCTGACCTTAACCCTTCAACCCTAATACTAACCCTAACCTTTCAACCCTAACCCTAACCTCAATCTTCTTGCACAAAAATGATTTCTCGTATCATTTCAAATTACAAAATGCAATTGCAACTTGGTCTCCATTTAAAATGTAAATACCATAGAAAAGGAAATTGCTGACTCATTGGTGAATCTACTTAGTTCTTTGTATTTAGCCTCATTGAATAGGCATTTCAAAAGTGCACACTGGGACAGCATTGGTGGACTTTGAAAATATGATGTGAACTTATTTATCTACTGACTCTGAAAGTGTTTATCACCTAGAAATTGATAGTAATGTGTTTTTTCCTAAGGACTGAGAATGGTTGGAAATTAGTCTTGAAGAGAAGGTGTTCAAAGAATATCACATTTCAATTACAAAGGAGAAATACTTCAAGAGGTCTATTGTACAAGATAGTGACTAAAAGCCTTTTATTTCACTTGTGGAACAAATTCTAATTTTGTAGTTCATGTAGACCTAGAATTCACAATGTAACCCAGGCTGGCCTTCAACTCTACTTCCTCATACACACATCTGCTGAGTACTTTGATTGCAGGTATGTACCATTATTCTTGAAAAATACTAAGATAATGTGCTCCTAACTATAAAAGTGACAAGCACTTGAAGTAATCCATCAGTTAATTATCCAGATTTAGTCATTCAACATACTACAAAACAGCATTTATTTGTATACAAAGACATACAGTTGTATGTTATTTTTAATTTTGTAAAGAGACTTTCAGTTATTAGTCAATGGTACGTGCAGCTATTTTTCAATTTTAATCTTTCACAAATATTAAAGAAAAATGTGCATTGGCAATGGGATGGAATCTTGAAGATAACTGGAGGATAAATAAAGGAAATTGTGATTGGTAACAGGTCAACTGGGGGTTCAAGCAGAGATATTTTCTCTGCACGTCTAGAGTAGTTTTTCTTAACCTTCCTAATGCTGTAACCCTTTAGTACAATTCCTCATGTTGTGGTGACCCACAACCATAAAATTATTTTTATTGTTGCTTCAGAACTGTAATTTTGCTACTGGTATGAATTATAATGTGACTATCTGTGTTTCCCAGTGTTCTTGGATGAGCCCTGGGAAAGGCTTGTTCGAGACCCACAGGGTCAGAACAGTTCCTCTGGTCTCCTCCCACGCTCCCTGCTCATTGCATTGACTAGTCACTCGTTGAAGCAAATTTAGAGTAGATTGAAATGAATTCTTTAAATCTAGGATAAAGACCTGTACAATGCATACTTTTCCCATTATTTACTTTGTGATAAACATGGTATAAGGTTCTGGAAGTGAAGAGAGAAAACAATCTACAGATCTTAAGAAGATCCTGCCTCCTCATTCATAAAGGCCTCAGAGGCTAATATGAGTGAAGAATTGTAAAGAAAATAAATTATAGCAAATATTGAAGGTAATGAATAATGTGAGAAAGGAGCTCACCTGAACATGGTAAAGGAGAAGTGGGTAGACATGAACAGTGGAATGATACTCAAAATTATAGGCATTGAACTCAGTTTCTGAAGATGGAGATTTAAGTGCCAAAACCTGGCAGTATGGGGACAGAATATTTCAATCAAAACCTGTGAATGTTTTAGACTGAGTGGTGAAAACAGTAACAGGCACAAGATGCAAACGGCAAGTTATTTTTCAGTTTAACTAGAAAATGGTTCCCGGGCTTCAGGATAGCTCTCCATCCATAACAAGTAGTGAAGGCTTCAAACAGTTTTGGGCTATAACATGTATTTTGTATTCTCCATATAATCATATATTATATAGTTAGCTGATATCTGCTATAATTTATTCAAGGCTGATATATTTTAAAATATTATAAAGGAAATTTTTATTTATTTATTTATTTATTTATTTATTTATTTATTTTGGTTTTTCGAGACAGGGTTTCTCTGTATAACTCTGGCTGTCCTGGAACTCACTTTGTAGACCACAAAAATTTGTTTTTCTTCATTTTCTTTACTTTTAAGATTGAAGCAGTAGGATCGATGGAGAGTCATGCTTGCTTCTTTGTTCAGGTTGTTGAGACATCACACCTTGTGCACTTAATGGTTCCCCAGTAGGTATCAGACACACCTCGGGGTTCTACAGCCTGCCAAGCTATTTGAAACACTGAGTGAGAGACAGGATCTCTCAAGCCAGAAAGTGGAGAACAAGAGGGGAATATATTTAAAACCAAGTTTTCAATGCTGCATGCATATGCAAATGCGTGTATACCTGCACTCATGTGGTCACACACATATGCAGCATAACTGTGGTAGAACTCAATGGAAGACTAAGTAAGATGAACATCTATACCCACCAAGGATCATGGGAATTCCATATTTTCCCAAACTGAAAACCGTATCAGATTCTCCAGTCTAGGAGAATATAAACTTAATATAAACTTATAAATTAAGTTTATATTATACTTAAATATAAACAAAATTTTTATTTCCTCATACCAAATAATTTCAAGTTACTTTTTCTTTACTTTCGTTCATCTGTTTATTTTTGTTTTTCTCTAATTTCTTTTTCTTTCCTTTTCTTTTTCTTTTTTTCTTTTTTTTTTTTTTTTTTTTTTTTCCAGATAGTGTCTTACATAGCCTAGGTCTTCAACTCACTTTGCAACAAAGACTGGCAGTTTGATTAGCTGCAATCCCTATCCTATCCTGTAATTTTCAGAAATTAGGGGCTCCTTATTGACTACAGTAACCAAGGCAGTTTTTGATGCTGGCTTCAAAGAACATCTGTATTAGAACCTCTGAGAGAGCTTACTCAAATAGTCAACTTTAAGGTTCTAAGTAACTTGATTAGAGTCATCAAGAGGTGGGAGTAGGTTAAACTCATGAGTTCACATTTTCAATCCATTCTCCCAAGTGCTTTTCTTCATAATAAAGGCAAGAAACCATTTGTATCATCTTTTGAGTGTGGTATAGAAAAGGAAGAGCATCTAACCACCACAGAGAAAGAAAGAGTTGTGGTTCTTAAGTCCAGGATAACATTTTAGGCATTAAAGAAAGCCTCTTTAAGTTGCCGTAGTCTACAATGATCTACTCTTATATAACATTTCTAACTTATACAGCACTGAAGACAACAGGAGAATCCTCACAGACATAACATTTAATTGTCCAGGAATTACTTCACAGCATTTTTGATCTGTTGATGTCAGGAATTGTAACGAATGGTTTCTCACACAAACTTATATCTAATTTAGCCTGAATTTTGGTTTTAATCCAACAAATATAGCATTAAGTCACTGATTTATACATCACGACATAAATGGTCATGTGGTCAGTGCTTTGCTATCCATAGAAGAATCAAAGTGAATGTAGGGCATGAGTGAAATTTTAAGAATTAACAGTCTCATTAATGTGCATACTGTCTTTTAGACTTTTCAAAGCATGCATTTGCATTCTATTAATATACTTGTTATAAAAAATGAGTCACAATTGTGCTTAATGTAAGTTCAGCAAAACCACTGCCATTTACTTACTCTGCTAGGTACATACTTTGAATTATTATGCTATAAAACCAAATGAATAGTAAGTAAATACTCATTATTCAGATGGGGTCTCCCACTTAATAAAAATAAATAATATGTCCCTGAATTGCTAGCCTCAATACTACTTAATATTTTTAAGAATTTTGTTGTGATCCTACCATACTATTAATTACTTGAGTCTTATCTTTCTGTGGCACATAGTCCCTTGCACCATGTAATATTCATGGGAAAGAACTATATACACAACACAGTGCTGTTGGAATTTGATCTCTATTTAGTTGTGCATAAACTACTTCATTTAAAATCTGCGGTGAAGGTAAGCAAGCAGATCCTAGCTGTTGTATCTTTCTGTAGTAATGAATTCACAGTCTTGCTTAGAGTCTCATATGATTAAGGCATGCAACAGCTCTGTAGAATGACTCTTCAACCTTACATTTTTTTTATTATTATTATTTTCTTTATTTACATTTCAAATGCTATCCCGAAAGATTCCCATACCCCTCCCCCCACCTCTGTTCCCCTACCCACCCAC
>NC_034591.1:14477818-14480251 GCF_900095145.1 Mus pahari
CCTCTCCAGTCCGCTCTCTCCCCGGCAGTGCACCCCAACCTTACATTTTTATATGATAAAATCAAGACAAGGAAAACTTATTCTTAATATGAGCCTTGCCACATTTCAAAAAGAATTGTGAAGATGGAAAACTGTGTTTGGGATAGGTATGTGCTTGAGTCTTTTGATGGGACATTGCTTTGTTATACCCAAAACTTTGTCACATAAACATATGCAATGTACAACTGAAGGTCTTCAAATAAAACCATGTACTTTGTAAAAATACATGTACTTTGTATATATTTTTTTAAAGATTCAGCGAGATATCTTCTCAAATATATATCCTTAGAACTGACTTTTATTTCAAAAGCTGTAGGCCCATGCCATCCCATTCAGCTGTGTCCTAGGTTCTCAATATGCATCAGTATGTTTAGAGACAGATAAGCCTTTACATATCTCCATATGTTTAAATCCTTCCTTGTAATGGTTTACAATGCATTTCATCAGACATATGGAATACACTTCTACTATGGGAAAAATAACATGAAAATTGTCTCTTAACATGCTTTCTAGGAAAAGCATTTGTGATATTAAAAGTTGTTTGTACTTATATATGATTTTGAAAAGTAATTTCAATACATTAATAATTTTTCTGTTACAAATTAGCACATACACAAAGAAAATTATTTTTTAACTAATTTATTTTTGTATCCACTAATTGTATAACTCTTTTGAAACTATAACATTGGTGGTGTCTATCTCTCATGAGATGGCACTTAAGACAAATGTTTGTATGTAGTTCTCTGTTTTGGTCTTGAACAAAATTATCATAGTGTGTTTTAGAATTGGATTGATGATTTATTAGCAAATGTTATTGAGCATTGTAATTGTGAAAATAAATGTAAACTTCCATGTCTGAGAGTCATATCTTAGAATTTAACCTAGTCTAAATATTTGATAATTTAAATAATAACTTTTGTGAATCAAGACTTAAAATGTGGCTTCATCAATCATTGTAGATGGCATTGAAGTAATTATCATAAATATGGTACTGAACTAACACAAATGGCTATAGATAACATAGTATAGCAGATAAAAAATAATACGGCTATCATATAATAAGAAGTATATATTTCTTCTTCATCCAAAGACTTACTAGAATTTCCTGAGCAACAAGAATGAGATCCCCACAGACACTTTTGAGAGGAGTCTCTTTATCGCTCAGGATAGCCTAATAATCACTAAGTAGCTAAAGGAGACCTTGAATTTCTGCTTCTCTTGCCTCTACCTACCCAATGCTAGGATCACAGGCATTTACCAGCACACTCAGTTTGTGCATTGCAGGGCTTAAACCTTGAGTATTATGCATGCTAAAGCTTGCATTCTACCAATAAAATTCTTCCACAAGTTTCTTTATGTATACCAAGTTGGCCCTGAAATTGCAGTTGTCCTACCTCTGTGTCCTGGTTGGGTTAAAGGTATGGAACATCATATCCAGTGACAACGCCTTTTGAGTGTATGCTTGTGACACTAATGATGACCAAAAATAGCAAATGAACATAAACATATAACCCTGAGCCCACCAAGCAACCTTAAGGAAAGTTGAGGGAGCTAGAGTTTGAGCTCTGTGAAAACTCTCTCAAAGGAAATAACTAGGAGACAGTACCTCGGTTTAGGTTAAATGTATGAAAATGTCATAATGAAGTTCACTGTTTTGTACAACTGACTAAAACAAACTGAAAACCTCAGAGCAACCTGTAGGTTGATGAATACACAGAAGTGTTGGAAAAATGATGTGTCCTAAGACTATCTGAAAGGAAAGATCTGTGTATCATTATCTTCCCTTTGAATACATCTCGTGTGGCAGTTCCTGAGTTGTATCATGTGTGTATATGTGTGTGCACCAAAAGATACAATGATAAACTTGATGTCAGTTGCTGCCCTGAGGGCTTAAGAAACATTCTAGAAAGTTATCAAACCCGAGGAGGACATCATGAGAAAACTTCAGTCTAAAAGCACTGTGTCGACTTGAGTGGCCAAGCACCTTGCCTGTAGTATCAAATTTGAAGATAGTTATGGGACTGAAGAGTTCAAGTTGTGGGAACTAATAATAACTCCAGGTAGAGAGTATCATAATGGCCTTGAATTAGAGGACCATTGGTGCCAGCAATATTAAAATGGTCACCAACAAAACTATGCCGAGACACACACTTAAATTATTTTCGTTTGTTGTTTGAGATTTTTCATATAGGAATATAATGTATTTTGACAATATCCACCAAACTCCTCCTCCCACTCTCCCACTTTTCCTGGATACAGTCCTATTTTCCTATCCATTTCTTTTCTTTATTTTTAAATAATTCACCAAGTCTGAATGTGTGTGTGTGTGTGTGTGTGTGAGTGTGTGTGTGTGTGTGTGTGTGTGTGTGTGAGAGAGAGAGAGAGAGAGAGAGA
>NC_034591.1:14480336-14489265 GCF_900095145.1 Mus pahari
AGAGAGAGAGAGAGAGAGAGAGAGAGAGAGAGAGAGAGAAACTATTAGATCATCTACCAGGACACAGGCAGCCTATCACCTGCCTATACTAAAAAGAAGATGGCTTCCCTGTGTCCTTCAGCAATGACGACACCTCAGAGATCCCCTCATCCATTTTGTAATGATGATTAGCTTGGTCTTATGTAGGCTTCATGCAGGTGAATGGAGCTGTTGTGAATCCATGAGTGCAATTGTCATGTCATGTCCTGTCCCCAAAAGAGCATTTCAGAACACTGCTCATCTTCCTCCTCTTATGTCTTTCCATGCTCTTTCCCTTAATGCTCCTTGAACCTTTTAGGGGTTGAGACAGATGTTCCATGAAGAGTTGAGCACTCTGTAGTCCTGTATTCTTAACACTTTGTTCTCTGCATGACTGCTGCCTAATGGAAGAAAGAAGCTCTCTTACCAAGGTTGAGAGCAGCATCTGCTAATCTGTGGATATAAGCGTAGATGTTTAGAAGGCAGTTTTGACCTGTTCCCTTTCAGCAAAACAAGCAAAGTGGCCCCCGTAGCCTATGACCTCCCCCAGTTGCAGGCATTTGACCATGGCTACAGTGTCAAGTATCAGTTTTCTCCTGTGAAGCAGACCACATAGCCACTCAGAAGGTAGTCATGCCACTGCTGCACCACTGGCCACATCTGGCCTGGTCCATATTTTAGTATACATAGTCCACAGCTTGCTAAGTACACTGATAACTTTTCCCCTTCGCATTCTACATAACAGCCCATGACGTATGGAAGCTACTTAAGAGGGTGGAAGTTTCCAGAATATTTCCAGCTCAATTCTTTTGTTCCCGGAAAAAGAAAAAAAAAAAAAGTATGTGGTATATTCACTAGTAAAGCCTTACCACCAACTTATGGTGAGCAACCAAAAATATATTCATTTTATAAGCTCGACTGCAGGGCCTGTGGTTTCTTTTCCTCATGATGCTCTAGTACAGTTTACTTGTCTCCAACCCTGAAGGTGCTTCTGGGAAACTCACACTAAATCCTTACGCATGCCATTCTTCTACAGTAACAGGAGTTTAAAATCTCTGTTTCTCTAGACATGTCTCCTGCCAACCAGGTCTTCTGATTGACTTCTTTACAAATCTAACTCCACTTGTGTCCTTTCTCCCTTCTCCACCTCCTACTTCAGTTTTAGCTCACCTTCATAGCTTGACACAGTTCTTAGATCATCACCCACTCATCAATTGATTGAAATCTGATGTTGGACATGGTTTGCAAGTGATCTTTAATGTCTGCAAGTTTATTACACTTCTGTATTTCTAGGCTCCTCTCTTTGCCTTTTTCACTGAGTCTTGAGCTGAGATATTCAGAAACTATGTGCAATTTAAGTCTTCTTTAACCACTATTAGCAACTCCATTCTCAGTTCTGCTACCACTTTTGAAATGGAAGCAAGACAAGCCTGCCCTTTCTGAATGTCAGAGAACAGAGCCTAGATTCTTGGATGTGCCATGTAAGGCTACAGATGTATACAAGAAAAAAATCCCTGCAATATTTGCTTCCAACATTTGTGCTTCCAATTTCATCATTCTCTTTTTTGAGCTGTCTTATGATGTCATCAAAAATGGCACAGTTCTCTAAAGGTGTTTCACTGACTGTTTGTTTTTCTTGTCTTTTTTTTCCATTCTTTTCTTTCCTTTTCTTTCTTTCTTTTTTTTTTTTTGTCCAGTTTCATATGATTTTTTTTTCTTTCTTTCTATTTTTCATTTCAAATGCTATCCCCAAAGTCCCCTATACCCTCCCCGCCCTGCTCCTCTACCCACCCACTCCCCCTTCTTGGTCCTGGTGTTCCCCTGTACTGGGGCATATAAAGTTTGCAAGACCAAGGGGCCTTTCTTCCCAATGATGGCTGACTACACCATCTTCTGATACATATGCGGATAGAGACATGAGCTCTGGGGGTACTGGTTAGTTCATATTGTTGTTCCACCTATAGGGTTGCATACCCCTTCAGCTCCTTGGGTACTTTCTCTAGCTCCTCTATTGGGGGCCCTGTGCTCCATCTGATAGCTGACTGTGAGCATCCACTTCTGTGTTTGCCAGGCACTGGCATAGCCTCACAAGAGATGGCTATATCAGGGTCCTTTCAGCAAAATCTTGCTGGCGTATGCAATAGTGTCTGCGTTTGGTGACTGATTATGGGATGGACTCCTGGGTGGGGCAGTTTTTGGATGGTCCATCCTTTTGTCTCAGCTTCAAACTTTGTCTCTGTGACCCCTTCCATGGGAGTTTTGTTCCCAATTCTAAGATGCGGGTGGTGTCCACATTTTGGCCTTCCTTCTTCTTGAGTTTCGTATGTTTTACAAATTGTATCTTGGGTATTCTAGGTTTCTGGGCTAATATCCACTTATCAGTGAGTGCATATTATGTGAGCTCTTTTGTGATTGGGTTACCTTACATCCTGAGTGAGCTCAGGATGATACCCTCCAGATCCATCCATTTGCCGAGGAATTTCATAAATTCATTCTGGAGGATCCAGCAATACCTCTCCTGGGCATATATCAAGAAGATGTTCCAACTGGTAATAAGAACACATGCTCCACTATGTTCATAGCAGCTTTATTTATAATAGCCAGAAGCTGGAAAGAACCAAAATGTCCCCCAACAGAGGAATGGATACAGAAAATGTGGTACATTTATATGGTTTTATTCCATTCTTTCGACTCAATCACCTCTGCTTTCACAGTTCTCCTTACAAACTTAATTTTATGGATGCTTTCCTTTGTGAGCCCTTCCTGAATGTTCTCACAGAATGAATTTACTTTGTCTCTTTTATTATGGCAATTGTTTCATTATGCTATAAATGATTTATTATGTTTATCTACTGTTCTAATAAGAAATTCTTGGGCATGGATATAGATCCGTTGGTAAAGTGTCCCCATGCAAACTTGAGGACCTGAGTTCAACTCCTAAAATCCATCTGAGAAGGCCAGTATGGTGGTGTGTATATACTTACCATCCAAGCTCTGGGGGGTGCTGGGGAGAATAAGGTAGGCATCTCCCTGAGGCTCACTGGGCATCCATTTTTGCCTACTCACTTCAAGCAAATGAGAGACCATGTTTCAAAAAGCAAGGTGACTCACTCCTCTGAGGCATTGACCTCTGTCCTCTACATGCATACAGATATAGGAACATATACCCACATATATATTTATGCAAATGTGCACACACAGATAAATGTACCAATTTTTCTTAAATGTTGATGGTTATATCACTTCTCGTGATGATTACCACAGATTCAGGACTTAGTTAATGTTGTGGATGGATAAATGAATTTCAGGCAGTGGAGGGAGTTTCAATTGATATGTGTTTGTTATAGCTAAATAATGATTGGTACCACATTACACACTTAAATGTGCACGTTATTAGTTTAGCTTTTTCTTTTTAATTTTTTCACTGATTTATCTTTTATTATTATTAATCATTCCATTTGTTTACATCTCAAGTGATAACACACTTGCCAATTACCCCCTCCATCAACCCCTCATCCTGTGATATCCCACTTCCCGGTTACCCTTCCTCCACCCCCATCTGCCCTCCCCCCTCCCTTTTGCCTGTATGAGAGTGCTCCCCCACCCACCCACAATTGCCCATCCCTCTGCTCCAGCATCCCCCTACTCTGATGCATCAAACCTCCCTGGGACCAAGGGCATATACCCTTCCATTGCTGTCAGGCAAGGCTATCCTCTGCTACATATGTATCTGGAGCCAAAGATCCCTTTAGATACACTCCTTGGTTGGTGGTCTCATCTCTGGGAGAACTGGGTGGGCAGAGCAGCCTATGTTGTTCTTCCAAAGGGGTTGCAATCCCCCTCTTCTCCTCCAGTCCTTCTGCCAGCTCCCCAACCAGTTTCCCTGAGTTCAGCCTGATGGTTGGCTCCCAGCATCCACATCTGCTTTGGTCAGTTACTGGCCGGACCTCCATAGGAACCCACCACACTTGGTTCCTGTCCACAGGAGCCTCTTGACCATGACAACAGTGTTGGGTTTGGTGTCTGCAGAGACGATGTGTCCCCAGGTGAGGCCATTCCCTGCTTGGCCCTTCCTTCAGTTTCTGTTCTGTTCCATTTTTTTGTCCCTGTTAATCCTTAGGACAGGAACATTTCTGGGTATATATATATTCCTTTGAGATGGGTGGGTGAGCTGCTCTTTCCCTTGTCCAGGAGCCTTGCCTATCTACTGGAGGTGGTCTCCAGAGATTCCCCCTTCTCTGAGCATTACAGCTAAAGTCATTCCCATTGGGTCCTGGGACCCTCTGGTGGCTATCCTCAGTTCCTCATCTCCCCCTGCTACCTATTTTTATTCGATTTCCTGATCCTCTGTACCTCTCTCCCTTCTCCTCCGGTTTCTGACACTGCCACCCTTATTTCCTTCTCCTTTCCCCCTTCCTTTGCCCCCTCTTTTTCCATCTCTCACAATCATTCTGTTCCCCCTCAATGCAGGACTGAAGCATCTACCCCTGGTCTTCCTTCCTTCTACGCTCCATATGGTCTGTAGGTTGTATCATAGGCACTGTGAGTTTTCTTCTTATTAGTGAGGACATACCATGTGTGTTCTTTTGTGTCTGGGCTACCTCACTCAGGATGATATTTTCTAGTTCCATCCATTTGCCTGTGAATTTCATGAAATTCGTAGGTTTTTTTTTTTTTTCTTAAAATAATGAGTTGGTGTCTTGATTTTACAAATAAAGAAATGAGACTAAAAGAATTAAAGACTACACCTGTGTCTCATAGATCATGAGTTAGAGGAATTTAAATTCATGCCAAACTTGCCATTCTATACCATATGCCCACACATGAACTGCATATCAAGGATTAATGCATATCCACTTTGTATTATTAAAGAACAGTCTCCACAGTGGCAACCGCTGACTCAAAGCCATCAGTGTATTGAGATTGGCAGCAGGTGTCTTCTTCCAAAAGTTCATATCTCTTCTTAAAAGTCACCTTCCCACAACACCTCAAAAGGCAGTATATAAAACTACACATCTCACATCCCTTATCATGGCACTAAGCACACAATTCAATAACCATCTTTTAAATCAGTCAGAAGGTGTCCATCATACTGTGTTGACAGATCTAAAATTAAATAAAGAAATGCATTCATAATTAGGAAAATAACTAAGACAGATTTAAGGCATGTTAAATTTAACAGTTAAAGGACTCCTTTTTTTTTTCCTTTGAAATTACAGATTTAGCAAAATTATCAAAAAGATATGTATATAGATATCTTGTTCATTATCCAGTAGAGTGACTTTTTTTTTTTTTTTTTTTTTTTTTTTTTTTTTTTGCAAAGAGACTTGCCTACCCTGTGTATGAAGATTCCCTTGGGCACTTAAAAGATAATTTTATTTATATGCATCTTTTCAAGAAAATGTTAAAATAGAACTCTAGCAGTAGCTACACTGTATGGAATGCAATACCTAATTCAGTAAATGTACTGTGTGAATAGACTCTCCTTAGCATTCATTTCGCCTGCTGTAAAATTGCCAGCATGTTTGCAAAAATAAATTTCAGTTATTGTATTTGCAGCTGGTGGATGGCAGCATTTATGATCCTGCTTTCCTTAACAACTATGATTAAATCGCTACAGGAGATTCACACTCCAGACCCTTTGCCTTTCGAGCACGAGCTGTGTCTTCTCCGATAACTATAGTTGAAACAAAGAGTGACCTCCTGATATGAAGAGCCACAGAGCTGGAGTTAACATGGAAAGATTTCTCCAGGGCATTTTGTCCATTCCTAGTTAAATGATAAATGAAGTGATTCATAAGCAAAGCTATGGAGCTGGTTATCGTGACTCACGCCTACAATCTCAGCACCTGGAAAAAGAGAAAGTTGAAGAATCACCATGGGTTCTAGGACAGCCTGAGCCACAGGGTGAAGCTTGTCTCAAAACAAACAAGCAAAGAAAACTGAAAGAAAACATATGTTTGGAAGTAATGGTGTTTAAATTAAATAATATTTTATAAATATCTCCTCTTTTCAGTTATTCTGAGGATATTCATGAATACAATTTTCTCATAAAATGATGCTCTGCTATAGTTTATAGGAAACTCCTTTGTCTTTTGTCATTATCAAGTTGATAGAAAATATAACCCAGGGTACTATTTGTGTTTTAAATATAATCATTGAAAAATATTTTTTTCCATACATGACATGTCAGAATACACCCAGTGTATTTTTCCTCTGCCTAGCAATTTGACAGTCTATTTCTGTGTGTATGGGGGAAAAAATCCATGAAACAGTAATTTTTTCCCAATGAAGAATAATATTGATTAAGGAAATACATATACAATCCCTCTAATTTCAGGAGTCAGTTTTATTGATCTCATGTTTCTTAAGGAAAATACAAAAATTATTTTCAACACCTCAGACCATAAAAGACAGAAATTTTTCAAAAAATTTCACAGAACTGTATTTTATGGTTTTGGGAAAGTATACAAGTGACATAAAACATACTTGTTTTACTTTGCAAGTAATTTGAAAGTGAGTTGTTCACAGTGTGGAAAAGTCTAATTTGTTGCAGGTCTGAGTCTTCACTCATTGGATTAGCTTTGTGGTTTGTAGGTGAGCATGGAGCAAAGCACACAAAAAGAGCCATTTTAAAGCACGTGGTTGATTGCAATGGCATCCTCTAAAATTGGTCACGTAAAGTTTCCCTAAAGACCTGTGTGCTAAAGCCTGGTTCACCAGAGTTATGCAACCATTCTAGTTTCTTTCTCATCCTGCCTATCAGGTAAACAAGTGCCTCTACCACTTACTTGCCTCTCATGATATTACCCTGGGCCACATATAATAGAACCAACTGATCATGTACTAAAACCTCCAAACATATAACCAAAATAAACCTTTCTTTTTTTATGAGTAGATTGTATCAAGTATTTCTTAGAGTACAACCAAGATTACTAACTCATTTACATATGTCAGCATTTAGTCTCTATGGCAGTAAACATTTGAAGATATAAGTAGTTGTTTGGGCTCAAAGTTTTCGGAACGGTAGTTCATGGGTTTTTTGTCCCATTGTTTCTGGGCCAGAAAAGTTCTAACTCAAAGTAATCTGAAGATGGGGAAAGTTAACTGACTGTAATCAGTGTCATTCAATAGAGCACCCCTTAAATAGCATAGTTCTAACTGGGTCCAACCGCCTAGAGCTTCTGCTGACTTCCAGCCCTCCCCATCCGTCAATATTGTATTGCCTGTGTGTCCTCTTTTTCATAATATTTTTTATATTACAATATAATTATTTAATTTTCCCCTTCCTTTTCTTTTTTCTAACTCCTGCCATGTAGCTCCTTACTCTCTGTCAAGTGCAGGGCCCCATTTTTAATTATGTAATGGACTCCACATGAATTCAGGTGAAGTTTCACTTGATCGATGTCAAGATTTGGATTGATTGTCATCTGCGCCTATTTTTAAATCTCTTGTAAAATCCAAAATATGTTTGCTGGGGCTCTCTGTGCATGTATATGAATACAGGCATGTTTATGATGGGATATTATTTTTAGGGATACCCAAAGGCTTCATGATCTTGCATTGCAAACAGTAGCTTATTTTTATATGCTGGGTAATTGGTTCATCTGCCTCTCAGCAATCACTGACAATGTTTCAGCTGATCACAGACAATGAAGTTTTACCATAAAAAAATGAGAACACCTCCTTATTATATTATTTAAATAAATTAAAAAGGAAATTAAGATGAGATTAAATGTCCCCAATCAGGAACAAAATCATATATGAGACACATGTGCTCTGAAAGGTTTTTTTTTGTTGGCAGTCTCAGCCCAAGCTCCATCCTTATATTTATTCTCATTTTTATATAGGCTACTAATACTCACTTCTAATCCAGTTAATCTATTCACTAATTCAGCTAGTATAATACTACACAAGTGCCCAAACATTGAAGCTTTTTATGCCCCAGCTTGGACCAATCTTTACTAATGTCAATTATGATGTAAAAGCTTCTCTCAGGAAGTTGGCTCATACAGATGCTCATTAGCATGTAAGGTAAGGAAAGCCAAGGACAGAATCACTCCGCAACAAATGTTCTACTAACCCTAAACTCATGATTAAAAGGGTCAATATGGACAGGGTTTTTTGTCTGAAACCAAGGAGGAAGCCTTTCTCTTTTCTGTCTGTGTAGTATTCTACAGCGATTACCGTCTAGCAAAATATTGGACCTAAATAAAATATGGTTTTCAATAGATATGTTCATATCTATGGGTTATAGAAGTATTTGGTATATTGCTAATTTTCATACAACATTTGATGATGACTTTGTTTTTTAGAATTGAATAGTTATTAGTGTTTTGGGTATCTATTTTCTTTCTCCATTGACTTGAGTTCTGGAAACAAACATGAGTTATTTTTAATGACTATAATTAATCTGAGTATTAGTTATATTTAATTTCTTATTTTATATATAATCTATTCAGTTTGGTATATTATTATAGTTATTTAATAGCAAAATGAGAAGACTAAAACTTAACTCTTAGTTAAATAAAAAAATTAAGCTTTTCTGAATACATTCAGAGTTCACCAATACATTTTTTAAAGAATTATTGACAATTGCAATAGCAGAGACAATTCCATAGACTGCTAAAAAAATACAGGTATATTTCCTATCTCTCATACTCTAGGACAAAGTATTTGTAAAACAAATCTAGAGAAAATAATTTTCTTATTAACTAATGTGAATGGGACTCTCATAATTACAATAACTATTATGCCTTGGTTCACAGGACCCTAACTATAACATTTGTTCCAATTTCATTGTCTGCTTCTTTCTTTTTCTTTTCTTTTCTTTCTTTCTTTCTTTCTTTCTTTCTTTCTTTCTTTCTTTCTTTCTTTCTTTCTTTCTTTCTTTCTTTCTCTCTCTCTCTCT
>NC_034591.1:14489276-14514653 GCF_900095145.1 Mus pahari
ATCATTTTGATGTGTTCTTGGATTTGGTTTGCGAGGATTTTGATGAGTATTTTTGCATGGATATTCATAAGGGAAATTGGTCTGAAGTTCTCTTTCTTTGTTGGATATTTATGTGGTTTAGGTATCAGAGTAATTGTGGCTTCATAGAATGAATTGGGTAGAGTACCTTCTGATTCTATTTTGTGCCTGGGCCTGTCCCAGAAGATGTGTTGCCTCTTCAGTTTATTCACTCACCTGCACAGACTAGCCACTGAGGGACCCTGGACATAATATGACTCTCTCACCTGCTTCTGTCGAGGAAGGTGCCCAAATTTCTGGAGCCTGAAACAGGTCTGTCTCAGAAGTTAGGTTGCTTCTGTCTGTCCCAAAGCTGTGTAGCTCCTGCGGTCCACACCCTCACCAGTGCAGACTGGAGCCTAGGCGAACCAGAGCAAAGATGGCTCTCCCACTAGCTCTGGCCCTGATACTCCACCAGGATGAACACCCCTCCTTGGGCAGTAAAGGTGCAGGATGACTGGAGCCAGAAACAGGATCTTTCCCAGAAGCTGTGTTGCTTCTGCAGGCCGCCCCCTCCCTGGTCACACACTGGAGCAAAGATGGCTCTCCTACCAGCTCTCCTCTGGCGGGAAATGTGCCAGATGTCTGGAGCCAGAAATGGAGTCTGTCCCAGCAGCCGTGCCACTTCTGCAGGCTGCCCTCTCCCCGGCAGTGCACAAGATCAAAGATGGCTCTCCTACTGACTCAGGCCTTGAGACCCCTCCTGGGTGGACACCCCTCCTCGGGTGGGAAAGGCGCTGGTTGACTCTTTCTTTTTCTTTTCTTTCTAGAGTCTGTTTTTCTTTTTTAATTCTTTTATTTATTTATTTATTTATTTATTTATACACACCATATTTTACCCCCTGCCCTGGTCCGCCCTCCTACTATTTCACATTCCATACCTCCTCCCCACACCCCTGTCTCCATGAGAATATCCCCATCTCTCCAACCCCCATCCCACCTAACCTCTAAACTCCCTGGGGCATCCAGTCTCTCAAGGGTTAGGTGCATCATTTCTGATAGAACACAGACCCAGCAGTCCTCTGCTGTATATGTGTTGGGGGGCCTCATATCAGCTGGTGTATGCTGCTTTTTACTTTGATGACATAAATCTTGTTCTCTTTCTTAATAAATCACTGTCTTGTTTTAGAAAATGGCTTATGCATTTGAACTCTCCTTTTCAAATCCCTAAATTCAAATAATTATCCTTGCATGTAGGCGTTTATCTCTTCATATTCTGTGTCTTTAAAATTGAAAAGATACATCTGTTTTGAATTGACTATTTTCTAAGAACAGTCCACATTTCCTCATTTTAATCATGTGACTTTAATCTGATCTTAGTTTCATATTGAGAAGCATCTTTGGTGTGCTGGAAACACAGCTCAGGGTTTAGGAGCACTTGTTGTAGAGGCCTCGGGTTTGGTTCCCAGTGACAACATGGTTGCAGTCTACTATCTCTAACTGCAGTTCCAGAGGGTCAGATGCCCTCTTTGTGTTCTGTAGTCACCAAACATGTACAAGGTACACGTACATACATATAGGCAAAACACCCATTCACATTTTCAGAAAGTAAAATGAATAAAGCTAAAAGACTTTTTAAAGCAAAATAGCTTTTCATACCTGTATATGTATGTCATTTTTCATGTTTTCTACGATTTTCCTTCCAATCATCCTTCCTTTCTCTCTTTGGTTCTTTTCAATTACAAATGACTCTTTTGCTATGAGCCAGGTATTCTCCTAGGTGTGGAAGGTATGCATTTGGCAAGGCACACCCTTGCAATATTTCCATTTACAGTGAAAAGCGCCACAATTCCACACAAGCTGAGAGAATCCCCTTCTGAGGGGTTGGCCACTATCTGGGGTGCAGCCCATTGCTGTTGCCTCTGCGAACACCATGGGTACTGGCTTTACTCTTCGGTGATATGACAGAAGGAAAGCAGCAGACCAAACCACATGTCCCTTAAATTAGAGAAGATTTATTACTTAAAATTCATGGGGCACTTGTTACAGCCTGAAGCACATCTGTCAGCAATGACAGCATTCCAGATGCCTGTGATCCGTACGATCAACCTGGCATCTAAATTATGAAAAAAATCCTGGAAGGGCATTCTAAGTAGAGGAAACAGCATGGATAAAGGAATGAAGGTGAGTAATAATCAATTATGTAGTACTTACTAATTGTCAGGCAATGATCTCAGTATGGGACATAAATTACCAAGTTAATCATCCTAACCTTATAGAGCACAGGCGCAGAAAGCCCATGTGACTGCAGGTAGTGTGGGCAGCTTGAGCCCAGTACTGAACAGCCCTCAGGTCACTCTGAATCTTAGATATGCAATGACAAGACTTGTTTGATATTATTAAAACCAGATTCTAGAATTCAAGTTGGTTGGTTTGGGTGACACAATATCATCATCAATGGAGACAGCAAAAGATGGACTGTGGAGGAGAATAAAAACAACTTTAGAAATGCTAACTATGGAGTTATTAGAGTATATTAAATGAGGAAAAGCCAGTAAACAATGAGAAAATTAAATCCGAGGACTATAAGCCTGGGATAATACTGTAGGAGTCAGATGTAGCATATACAAACTGAGAAAGAGGAAGAAGAAATGGGTTAAAAGTGCCTGTAGAGGCACAGGATAATGTCTACTGATGGGCAAAGAACCCTGAGGAGAAAGAATACTACATAGCAGGTAGATGGGGTAGGGAGTCCAGGAAAACCAGAAGCAATTCCAACATGAAAGAAAAAATAGTATTTTGTGTTGTATAATTTAGTGCTTTCTGTTTATCTTACAGACCATGCTTTCACTTCAAATGTTTGTAAACAATGAACATTTTAGAACTCTGTTATCACTCGGTAGAATATGCATGTAGTGTTAATTACAAGCCATAGAGGAACATGTCACCTTTTACATATAATTTTATTCAAGGCTTATACTTGATTGTATCTTCCCCTGAGTGAAAAGCATGTTTTCTCATGCTTCATATCCTCTGGTGTTATTGATTTTTTTCACAGATTTCAAAAACTGTTAAACTAACTTTGAGTTGAACACTATCTGTAATTTACTTCTGTCATCTTTCTTTACCTCAAAATTTCTTACTTCATTACAGCCTCTAATATTTTGGAGCCTCTAAAATTACTTTCCTTAGGTGTAAAATTTACCCTTCTGTGTTTAGATTCATATAATGGTTAGGTCATGGGCCAAGGAGTTACTAGGCACAGAACACATTTAGTCACCTCATGAATCATTTGCTACATTTTACAATCAACTTTTCTGCCTATTATGAAGTTTAAGAGATGTTATTCAAATAAAACAAAGAATGGAATTTGCACAGGATTTGGAATTTATCACCAGTTCTCATGGTTTCAAATTTTTCAACCTTTTCAGAGATTTGCTATTGTTTGATTTATTTGAAACTTGGTAATTTAATCCATATTAATTCAGTCATCATTTCTTCTACTAGCTTCTTTGATGCTCACCACCTCTTCCTATATTAAGTGCCTTGTAGTTTATAGAGTGTGAAACATGAGTGTAGAGACTACATTTTGTAGAACTGAATAACCGATGTGTAGAGATCTTCAAATGTCTAATAATTTGTCTTTTATTTTTAAAAGTAACTAGATTCTCTTCTTAACCAGTCTCAATAACTTTGTCATATCCTGTAAGAATCTCTGTCCATTGTCTGTTGATCTCTGTTTTTCTTTGTGTGCCTCTCTGTCTGTGTGTGTCTCTTTCTGTGTCTGTCTCTCTGTCTTTTCTCTGTTTCAATGCTTCTCCGTATCTGTCTCTCTGTCTCTCTCTGTCTCTCTCTGTCTTTGTGTCTCTGTCTCTGTGCCTCTGCCTCTGTGTTTCTGTGTCTCTGTCTCTATGTCTCTCTGTGTCTCTCTCTGTCTCACTCAGCTTCTCTCTCTAATACACACACAACACACCTATACAGTTTTTCTTTATTGTTAATACATAGATGTGTGACAATAACAGTATTTTGTTAAAATTTCTGTTAAGGACATGTTTAAAAGTATGACATTAGATTTCTGAAACTAAGAGAAAGAATCCATGATAATATCTTATTTGTTCTTCCTCTGTGGTTTCAAATAGTTAATATGAATACTACTACTGTATTCAACTAATTGTGGCACTTAGTTCAAGACGGTGATGGCGCTTAAGATTCATGGACTCACATTTTCGGGGAACCTGAGAAAGAAGTCCTAGAAACATGTTCAGCTATCTGTAGGTTTTTCTAAACTTTGGGAAGGCCACACTAACAGAACCTGACAAAACTACGGCCTGCTTTCCCTTTCACTCCCTCTCTCTGCAGACGGAACAACCATAGAAATGTGAACACTTGGGCCAAGGAGGAGTTAACCTTGAACACTGTGTGTTAGATACAAACATTCCCTGGATCCTGCCTCTAAAATGTGCCAATGGGCCACATAATCACTCAACAGCTCCTCTATTCTTTCTTGAGTATTTAGCTTTTCTTAAATTCCAGTGTTTGTTTTGTTAGTTGCCTGGAAAATTTGCCATCAAGAAGCCAGTAGATAGATTGTACCATTGATATATTTATTTAATATATTTTCTAGTCGTAGGGCACATATTTCTAAACAAAAGGAAATCTGGCCCACTTCACACATACAATCCACTAATTGGTTGTATTGGTTTCTGTATGTAAGATTGACTATAGCTTTTTCATTTTGTCCTTGGCATCAGGAGCTGAATGATGCTGGAAGATGAGGTATGCTCTGTTCCTCTGAATGGCTGCCATTTTTAACTGCTATGCACTGCAATCTTTAAGTGTGATAGAATATGGTCTAAATAGCTGACTAGAAACAGGTGCACGTCTATCAGTTTAATTAAGCTGATAAATATTAACCAGTGACAATTAAATTGCTTTGTCCTACAAGATAATAATTTTGCTAAGAAATTATTTTTTTATAATCTGATAACTATAATGCTGTGGATTGAACAGGACCATGAAATGGTCACTAGATGACTACATTACCATATAGAAATCTCAGAGAGCTCATATTCTCTTTTTACAAATGGTGTATGGTTAGGAATCACTTTGGTAATATTTATTTTGAGTGTGAAACTCTAAGAAACCTAACCATCATTTTTAAACAAGCAGTATAGCTTCATCTTGCATTCATATTCAGAGACTATGGGTACTTGGAGAATAGTACAAATAACAACTATAAAGTTGTCTAAAAGGAAATGAAAAGGTAAATATTATTTTAATAATTCATATGATTTTTCTTGGTTTTACACTTTCTATAAAGTTTCCAAAATGCCTACCTCTATATGTGGTAAATTTGGTTAGACTGTTTCATTGAATTTTAGTTTTCCTCATTGCTGGAATGTAAAAGAAACTATTTCATTGGATCAGCTTTATTTCCATCTGTTCCTTCTGTGCTGAGAAAATAGAAAACTAGCAAAATATAGCAGAGGAATCCATATTCTCTGGCAGTAACATATTTTTCTGTCAAAGAATGGCCTGTTTTCTGAAAGACTAAAATTTGACTAAATGTCAAAAGAAGCCTTTTTCCTTAAAACAACTTACTTTTTGTTTGACAAGAAATGATCGTTTAATTTCCTGTATTGTGAATGTGAATCCTCTTACCACAATGAATTCATATTTCATTTGTGTCTGGCTGTGTCTACATGACACCAAGACAAATGAGATGTCCCAAAGATGGAAGGCATTTCTGCTGTCACTGGACACAAACACAACCAACGTGTTCCTGTGGGCATCTCTCACTGATGATTTAGGTCTCATATTTCCAGGGAAGAAACATTATTTTTATTATTGTTATTATTATTATTATTAGTAGTAGTAGTAGTAGTATTTCTTAATAATGATGGTATAGTAACAATATTGAGGGGGATCTATTCTTACATTCATCAGATATAATCAGTATTGTGGAGAAAAAGATGTACATTTCATTATATTTTGAAAGCATTGTATCAGACTCATGTATCCATGATATTGATTATAATCAGAACTCTAATATTATTTGACTTAGTAGTGGCAAGCTATTCAAAGACAACTGGCAAATGAGGGTGTTACTCTGTTTTTTTGTTTGTTTGTTTGTTTTTGTTTTTTTTTAAATCGCATAGAACATAGGGAATGGCATTGCACTTGAGATGACTAACAGATCAGAGTTAAAGTGGGTTTGATTTTGCCCTTTGCTCCTATGAATACTATCAAATGTTCTCCTTCAGAGCGCATGAAACTGAAGATATCAGGAGAACCAGGGTTTAAGGTGTGCTTCTTGGCTGGCTGCTGAATCGTAGCTGATCTGTGCACATTCCTGCCTAATTCATCTTGTGACAGATGCCAGAAGTAGCAAGATAGCTGCTTGGCTTTAGTTTTGCCATCTGTTGTGAAACTAATTGGTCTTGCTGTTTTAATCAATGAACCAAAAGGATTCTAGAATTTTCTGGGTCTCTGGGGATTTGGACTCCACTCATCCAGACTTCATATTTATTTTAACAAACAAGAAAAATTTTTTTACAAAGAATAATTACTTGCTCTGATTTATGTAAATGTAAAATGCTACAACAATAATGTGTTAATTTAAAATATTTTATATAATGAAAATTTAATTCAGGAAATGATCATATTTCTGTGGAGTATTGTATTCTCTCTATATA
Organism: Mus pahari; assembly: GCF_900095145.1. Classification (NCBI taxonomy): domain Eukaryota; kingdom Metazoa; phylum Chordata; class Mammalia; order Rodentia; family Muridae; genus Mus; species Mus pahari. The sequence continues at coordinate 14,495,969 of NC_034591.1, forward strand.
CATCCTAATTACAGTTTCTCTCCCTGTACTCCTCTGAGTCCCTACCCCCATCTCTCCTCTCCACCAGATTCATTCCTCCTCCATTTCCCTTCAGAAAACAGCAGGACTCTCAGGAACATCAATTGAATGCACTATAACAAGATGTAATAAGACTAGGCACAAACATTTATATCAAGACTAGGCAAGGCAACCCAGTATGAGAAAAAGGGTCCCAAGAACAGGAGGAAGAATCAGAGGAACCCCAACTCCTAGTGTTTGGAGTCCCTCAAGAACACCAAGCTAACAATAACAACATACATGCAGAGGGCCCAGTGCAGACCTGTTCAGGTCCCTGATTGCCATTTCCATCTCCATGAGCCCCCACAGCCCTGTTTAGTTGGTGTCTGTGGGTTAAGTTCTGTTTGTTCCTCTTGATGCTAGGTTTACAATGTGGGTAAGGGAGGGCCCCAAATTTCTTCCTCTGTAGAAAAGCTAGACAAAAAAAACTTGAACAAGTGGATGAAGAGTGTCAGGCAATAGAGTGCAGGTGTAATCTTAGATAAACAAAGTGGGTTATGATGGTGCTGAGAAATGGTATTTGAAAAAATATTGAAAGGAAGGGAGAGATGGTGAAGTGAGGGGTAAAATATAATATCTACAGTTATGTCATAGAAAAAGCCAGTGACCAGCTCAAAAAAAAAAAAAAAAAAAAAAAAAAAAAAAAAAAAGCAGCCAAAAAAAAAAAGTTGAGATTCTTGCAAAGCTGATAACGAGTGTNAAAATATAATATCTACAGTTATGTCATAGAAAAAGAGAGTGATAAACTCAAAAAAAATAAAAAAAAAAAAAAAAAAAAAAAAAAAGCAGCAAAACAAAAGAAGTTGAGATTCTTGCAAAGCTGATAACGAGTGTTTCTTCAGATGAATTACATTAGGGCCTATGATTGTGACTCCTTGTGTTTTTCAAAGTTCCCTGCTGATTTTCTTATTCAATCAGGGCTTAGAACATTGGCTTTATATGCCTAGACGTATTTAAAATATCTAAAAATTCCATTTACATAATTTTTAATTGGAAAAATAAGTCTTATAGACTTAGTTCAATGAATGCATGTTTGTTTACTAGTGTTCCATTGCTTTGTTTTTTTTGTTTTGTTTTGTTTTGTTGGTTTTTTGGTTTTTTTTGTTAATTTTTGCTTTTTTTCTTTTTGTAAAGGTGGGGTTTTCTCTGTAGTCTTGGCCTGTCCTGGTACTCACTCTGTAGACTAGTCTGGCTTCAAACTTAGAGATCTGCCTGCCCCTGCCTTCTGAGTACTAGAATTAATGGCATACTCAAGGCCAAAACCCAACTTTCCATCATTTCTAGCTAGGGAACTTATCTTTGTCTAATGAACAATGGGTCAGACATAATTTAGAATGCAGGAGAAGAATTAGTATTTTAGCTACATATAATCAACTTAAACTATTTTCTCTCCCTTCGTTTATTCTTCTGCTTAACATCTATCAGTCTTGGTGGTATTTTTACCTTTCATTTTTTTTCTAGTGTTAATTTTATCCCAATTTTAAGCACACACACACAAATACTTGAATCCTAAATGTCTGTTACCATGGAGTATATTATTTTGTGCTTTAATGGGAAATTGTTTGGCAGGTGGGCATTTCTCTTAGATGCCTTGGAAGCCAGAGGTTGCCTGGAGATCTTGCCTTCCTGAAGACAGCCTCGTTAATGGTGCTTTCCAGTATCTGTGGTATAAATGCTCTAACTGCAAGTGACTGAACGCTGTTAATGCAACATTACTGTAGTCACACATCTTTATGAATATTTCTCCCACACTAGACATAAACATCCTCAGGTGTAAATGACAGTTAAGTACAGTTCTATGTACAGGAATCCTTAGCTTGTTTATACCCTGTTTTGTTTTTTAAAGCCATTTGGATCATTATATAATATTATTGAAATTTTTTAATGGCTCTATTATTTTCAAGCTCTCAAAATTTGCTATAGTTGAATGGGTCATGCTCAAAGGCATCTTATACTGACTTCAGCAGACCATTGTATCTGACTCACTTTGTGGCTCCAAGTGAGGGAGACAAAGTTTCAAGGAGCAATGGCATCTGACCCTTGTGGGAGTTAGTTCATCAGAGTAGGAAGAAGCAAGTCTGAGAACCAGAGATGTCCCAGGGGACAAATGAACTACTGACCCTGCGATCTAAGAAACAAAGAGCAGGCTTCTCCCTAAATGAATTAGAAAAGTTAATTTTTCTTCCTTGCAGTGAAAAAAAGATTTAAATAGATACATTTAAGTTGGTCCCAATCTAAAGAATGGCACTGTGGTTCTAATGCACAAATTCTTTATGAATATTTTGACATTGCTTTATTTCGATTTACATGGCATTTGGCCAAGTGGTATAAACCCAATTGCTTTTTATGAGATGTGTTTCTTTAACAGATGACGTAGGATGCTTCAAACCTAGAGTTGGGTATGGAAGCAAAACCATTTTGTTAGTTACTCTCGATTGTCTATTCTATTTTTTTCACGATTAGTGGAAATGACTCCAAGAAGGATGGGAGTGCACCTTAAACATATCAAAGTAAGCATCATTGTACTCTGGTTTAAAAATAAAAAATAAAAAGACAATAGCGAAGTGTGTGCACATGCTATGCATGAAATGAAACACCTAACTTGTGAAGGTATAGTTTTCTCACTGGGAGGAAATTTCTTGAGTCTGTATTAATATGATGAACACAGAAGCTGAAAAAAATTGTAGAAATCAGACCACAAGAAGAATCAGGTATGGGTACAATGATATAGTCAGTCATAGAGACATTAGAGCAGGAAACAGCAGCGTCCCATCAAGGAAGCAGGAAGACTGGGCAGAAGGTAATTTTGTAGGCAGGGTCAAAGCTAAGCTGAAGTTCCAAGAATAGTCACGAGTTTTGTGTTGGTTATTTCTTGATAACATAGATATCCAATGACGTAATTGTTTGGCTAAGTTGTCATCATAGTGTTAAATATTCATCATCTTACACAGGCCAGGTGAAGAACTTAGAACCTTTTCTTGCTCTGGTGTGTTCAATGAGTTACTTGCTTAGTTTCCATGATGATAATTTGATATACCTATGTGCCCCTACAGTCACGCTTCACACTAATCACTGTGCAGAGGCATATTTTCTACTACCAACAATGAGTCACGTATGAGCCTGTGCCACGTGGGCAATGCCAGGGAAATGGCATGATTTACTTGTCCACCAAGAGCTCTACCACTTTCTGTCCTCAAGCTAAAGACAACAGCTGCATGTAAACCAGGGTCTCTGGGGACACAGCACAGTCTGGAAACCCACTGATTTGGGCAATACAGAGTAGCTTAGGACAAGGCAAATCTCATGCTATTCAACTGAATAGCATGGTTGATGTTAGCCCCCCACTGCGTATCTTCCCCAGAGGGTAAGTGCTTCCCAGACAAGTTTGGAAGAACAGACAATTGCTGCCAAGTCTAGGTAGGACATGAGAATGGGAAGAGACTGGATTCCAGTTGCTAGAAATGTGTTTGTGTAGAAAACAGAACAGATTCTGAAAAATAATGGATGTAATGGTACTGGCTGAAGTTCAGGAAATAATCAACATTCTTCCTAAGTCTTTGCTCAGTAAAAATGAGCTTCCAAAATGAATTGGATTTATTGGATGGGTTTATAGGTAACACTACTATGAACTTCATTTTGAAAAGCTCTTATTGAAGTCTATCTGAGTTGGAAAAAATCACCCTCTTTTCATTAAAACACTTTTAATATATAAGAATGTGTTGAAGTCTTTCAAATTCCAAGTAAACAATATACCCTAATAACTAAAAATTAATTATGTATAGGACTGTTAAGATGCTTATATGGTCACTTTTTGTAAGATACATAAATTAAATTAATCATCGCTGCTACTAGCTTATAGCTCAGGGACACCGAGATTGTCATACTACCATTCTCCCGATGAATTAAGTCAATCAACCTGGAACACTGTCCCAACCTTGAGGATCCTTAGTGTAAGAGTGACCTTGGAGACACATAAAACTGAGAGGCTATCAACAGAATCCTGAGATTTGGACCTTGGTGGGGGCGGGGGGTGTTAAATCATATCATTGTTGTCTTGTGCACTAAGTGCAAACACTATTAAAGTTTTAAAGCTTTGCATAAATACATTACAAAACAGTTCTGGTCACTATGTGTTTCATTCCTGTACAAAAGAGTAATTTCATAAAATACAAAAGCTAACAAAAGGTTTCTAGAAATTCTTTAGATATATGATGTATTCTGCTTTTTCTCTCTTTGAAGGTTTGAAGACCTTGTGAATTGGGTTAAGAATTATTCAGTAATGTAAGTAGTGAAGGGTACTTGATTTGAAAAGTAATACAGAAGGAAAAGGTCAAATGTGTGACCTTTATCTGGAATGTTTTCTTTCTATTACCTCTCATTTTAGACATTTTAGTTATGAACACTTTCTAAAACATGACATTGAATTTGCTTGTGTTTTTTATTACTTCCTAAGTTTATGTGACTATTATCTTTTATAAATCGTTTTTTGATCTTCAATTTAAACTGCTTTTGTGAAGATGTGAAAATCACACCCATTTGCATGATGACTTCTGAATGAGTTGATTTTTTATGAATTATAGTACTATCAATCATCTTTATGAATTTTGGCATCTGATTTACAAATAGAGAGCTATTGAATAGAAGAAATCTCTGATTAATTTTGATTTAGAAAATACTATTATTTTTCCAACCTAGATTCATTTTTTGTATGCTATAGACATTAAAGTTACAAATAACCACCTAGTATTGTTTTTTCTCTTCACTTCGGATACCCATTTGAGTGAAAATCAGTGTGTCTCAATGGCAGTTTCTAATTACAGTTCTTGCATATACATATACATATTGCATATACATATAAAGTTGTTTGACCTTTTAAAATCTTTATACCCTCTTGAATCTGCTACCTAGAATGTGAGAGCAAAGTCTCATTTGAGAAAGTGACCTGGATGTCCTAACATACTCTAGCATTGTTACGTTTATCTTGGAAAGTTAAACTGAAAAGAGTTCCACAATAAAAGAAGAAACATGGGAAGATAGAGAAGAAATATTTACACAAAGGCATCACCAGATGTGACCTTTAATCGTGAATATTAACTTGATAAGATTGGAAGAAGATGTCAGAGAGGTTAGTACATACACCTCTGGGTATTTTCAGGACAATCAGGAGGAAAGATCTGCCCTGAATGCTGGTCACCCCATCCCACAGGCTAGGGCCTTCTTAAGTTAAACAGAGAAAAGAGAAAGCTAGATAGTACTTCCCAGGCATTTCTTGCTCCTGTTTTCTAGTTACCCTGAGGAAGCTACTTTGGTCCATCATAGCCTCCTTACTGTGATAACCCTAAAGCTCTGAACCTGTGAGCCAAGCAAATCCTTCCCTATGCTTTGGTTTGGGAGGTTGATCATCTTAGAAACATTGTCAGTGATCAACAGACAGAACAAATTAATTAATCTGTTCAGGCATAGGAACCACCTCTTAGGCACATGTCCTTGCTCCAATGAGATTAAAAGTGAATGTGTAACTGAAGAAGATTCAATCATTGCATCATTACAACCACCAGGAAACTTATTAACAGTCACTTCTGGGCTGCACTACTAGAATTTCTGATTCAATATGTCAGAGTTGGCTTAGAAATTCTATTTCTTAAAAGATCTTTGGTGAACTAAAAACTGCTGAACCAATACACATTTTGAGAACCACCTAGCTACATTATAACCAAGAATAATGCTTTTCTCTTTTTTTGTTAATGCTCCTTGGTCATTATTGTGGGCCCACTATTCTGGAACTATACATTGTATCCACAGGGTCAGAATGTATTAAATAATAATATATTCACCAGGTTTGATGTTTTCAACAGCAGCAATTTGCAAGATAATACCACCTACTACAGTTATCTGTCCAAGGTAAATCTTTTATTCCAATCTTAATAATTTAATATTAACTTTCACACTGCATAGCACACAGTAAATACATCTGGATATCTAGATGCACATATATGATTTATAGAATGAATACAAATAAAAGAGGTTGCAGCAGTGTTGAAAAGGTTTGAGAAGTTGGCTGAGAGTCTGTAGTGATGAGATAATGAACCAGGCCAGTGCTGGGAGCTGCTGCTGTAGCTTCTTGAGTCAGATTTTGAGAACAAAGCTATTGACTCAAAGTTAAAAGACCAAAGAGGAATCCCTGAACAGAAAAAGCAGGTTTGGTCCAAGTCCAGCTGTGTGAACAGGCAAGCAGTTGTGTGACTGTCACAAGCTGAAGAATGAGTTGAACTGAAGCTCTGTGGACAGTTTGTATCTCCTGCTTATCAGTTCTTGTCACATAGACACACATACACTCACACGCATGCACGCACACATGTATGCCAGGTATCTGATGATAGATTTGGACCAGTCAATGCAGTATATGGTGTCCATCACTTTATAGGATACAGGTGAGGGAGTTACACCATGTTCTTGGTCTGGCATATCTGGTAAACTCTTGGCCATGGTTTCCCTGGTAGAACTATAATACACTTATGTGACTGTCTGGTTACAATTAACCCTGGTAAAATTATAGGACAGCTCACTTTCTTTTCCCAGGAATAAACCACTTATCTATCTGTGCTAGATGGAGGTGCCTGACATATTGTGGTTTGTGGGTTCATTTAGGGGCTACAGAAATCATTCTCCTCACAATGGAGTCAAGACATGTAGAAGAATGTGCTAGTGTAAAGTGCAGCCTGAAGAAAAAAAAACTGATGTATACAATATGGACTATATTAAAAAAGGACATTGGTTTGCTTGCACATTACATTTCTAGAAAATTCTAACATGAACTTAGAGCTATTTGCCGAGTCACCATTATGAGAATGATCTACGTTATAAAGGAGAATTTTTAGGACTGTGTGTGCATCTAGTAAAAGTGGCTGACAGCTGAAATGAGACTTTATTTTAGGCAGATACAAGATGGTGATTACTGGTTGGGTCATTAAGATACAAAAGTCACCATGTAATTTAGCATTAGAAACACATAATTAAGAGTTTGAAGGGAATTTAGTGTTAATCTTCATCATTTTCCAAATGAGAAAGTGAAAACAGACAAAAAAAAAAAAAAAATTAACAAAGAGCTAGTGAAAAACTAAGAAGTCACAAGCCACATAGAAAGTTTCTAGTAGAAAACAGGCAAATAAAGAGGGGGAGTACGGATCATAGAAGTTTATATTCTCCTAGATATCTGTGAGAGGCAGATTCAGAACCTCGTGGGTATTTCACAGTTCACCAGGACTCCATCAGTCCCACTGGCTCAAAAGAAAATAAAATACTTATTCTTGAAAATCAATATATTTTTCTTTCTAATTATGCAGTTAATAAAGACTCATTAAGCTTGTTATGAATCAATTAATTTTTTTCTTAATGTAGCCCAGGTTAAAGACACATTGAAGGCAAAGTCTATTTATCTTCAGATTCTTCAGGATTTCTACTTGCCAGGCTTTAAAATCTACATCTCCCAAGTTGGAGTCTCACCCACCTCCTTGCTTGGTCAGTTGCTCTCATTAATATGTAAATCAACTTGTTCACATTCTAAGGTAGAGTCCAATGGGACTGTGGGGGATGGCAAGGGTGTGAGGAAGAATTGCTTTGGGCACTTTGTTGATACTAACACATGGATTGCTGCTCCTCCGTCGTCTCAGCTCCCGGGTCTTACCAGATCTCCAACAATTGTATTTTTTTTCCTGTACTACTTCAGAAGTTTGGCTACCCTTAAATAGAATCAATCAGCTTGTGTCAAATCATTTGGTCCAGGATCAGTAGGCGCAGCCTGTACGTTAGCCGTGATGCCAAAGAGCCAAATGTGTTGTGGTCAAGACTGGCCTCGGCACCTAGAGTGGTAATTTATGTGCAGCAGATGGTAAAGAATTCCATTTTCATTTCATTTTCTTCTACAACTAGAGAAGCAAGGTAACCGGTTTTAAAACATGCTGTGGTAAATTTCCTTGATGTGCATGGAACTGTGTCAGTGCACATCACCTTGTTCTAAAAAGAACTGATGCTCAGAGTTCATTATTAGTTATGGATCCTGGTTCCCAAACTGATCAGTGTACTTCATAAATTCCTTTGCTGTCTCACTTAAGTACCTAAGACACAACAGGTCTGAAACATTGCCATTTACACCCCAACCCTTTGAACCAGCGTCACATGTCATTATTTCCACTTTCAGAAGGGTTAATTCATTTGAGGGGTGACATAAAATTTTAGAGTAGGGTTTTTTGTTGTTATTGTTTCTCAAGTTTTGTTACTATAACTGAATTGTCATCAAGCAAAATTTCAAATTAATGGCCTGCTTTTCTAAGAGTTGTTATTTTATGCATATATATATATATGCATAAAATATATATATATATATATATATATATATATATATATATATATATATGGAGGAAATGGATTAGAAGAGAAAAACGAAAACAAAAACATGCCATTTGTAAACATCCCCGGGGGGGGGGGGGTCTGGAGCATTACTTCTAGAAAGAGACTGGGGAAGGTCAGAGGGCCCAGGAAGGCGGGCCTGCCTGGTCAGAATCCAAAATAAGGAAAAAGAAACAGAAGAAAATGAAAAAGTTGTGTTTTTTTAGTAGCTCTTTAAAAAAAGAAAAATGGGCAGACCTAAGTTATTGACCACATGACTCCAACTCCCTAAGAGTTGCCAGGAACAGCTTTCCTGGCAAGAAAGTACAATATTTACTAAAGGGAGAATTTTTCCCCCAACTTTTAGCATAACTTATGGTGCATTAGCCTTCCTCAATGGTGGTCTGTTGGCCAAGAGATTGACCGGTCCAATTGGAATGCTAGATTTCCACCTAGAGCTAAACTCAATGCTTTTGACTGGGAGAATACAGCTTTTCCTTAATAGATCTTTAGATAGATAATCAAGTTATCTAAAATATCCCATGCTCAAAAAGACTTATAGTTTAGTTGAGTAAGCCTAGTACAGAACTTATCAAAACCAGTCAAAGAGAGAATGGAAGACTCTTCATTCAAAAATGACTAATAATCTTTTTATTTCTCTTTGTTTTTTGAGACAGGGTTCCTTTATGTAATCCAGGTTGATCTAGAACTCACTATATAGATTACCCTGACTTTGAACTCCCAGAGTTTGCCTGTATCTTCCTCCCAAGTGCTGGATTAGGGTGTGGAAATAACTCCCTAGAGCCTTTCCCATCCCAGTCACCAGCTCATTCCAGAGATGCCAGCCCACCCTTTGCTGTTCTCTCTCCCAGTCCTCCCAAATACAAAACTGAACATATTTTCCCTTTCCCACTCCCTCTCCCACCCAGTTCCCTCCCTCCATCTACCTCTGATGTCTTATTTTATTTCCCCTTCTGAGTGAGGTTCAACCATCCTCCTTGTTACTTAGCTTTTTGGGGTCTGTGGATTGTAGCATAGTTATCCTGTACTTTATGATTAATATTCACCATGGGTGTCTTTATGGGTCTGGGTCACCTCACTCAGGATGATAGTGTCTAGTTTGATCCATTTCTCTCCAAACTTCATGATGCCATTGTTTTTAACAGTTGAGAAGTATTCTATTGTGTAAATGAACCATATTTTCTTTATCCATTCTTCAGTTAAAGGACATCTAGGTTGTTGCCTGATTCTGGCTATCACAAATAAAGCTTCTGTGAACATAATTGAGTAAGTGTCCTTGTAGTATAGTCTGTTGGATGTATGCCCAGGAGTGATATAGCTGGGTCTTGAGGCAGAATTATTCCCAATTTTCTGAGAAACTACCAAACTGATTTCTAACATGATTGTACAAGTTTCCACTCTAACCAGCAATGGAGGAGTGTTCCCCTTGCCCCACATCCTCTTAAATCAGCACATGAAACACATTTTCTAATTTATTGAATGCAGAGTGCTTAATAACATTAAAGGTAAGGTGGTGTCATCTTGTAGTTACAAAAAGTAGCAGAAAAGAAATTCCACAGTGGTGAATATGTAACAGATTATGACAGGGAAATTTCAATGTCAAAGTCTAGGACAATTTGACCACCAAAATAAATATAAAGAAATTGCATAGAACCCAGAGCATTAAAAGAAGATCCAACATCTGCAGTAATCTAAATAAATGTTTAAGCAAATAAGTAAATCAGGGATCATGAATGAAAGCTGTGTGGTTAAGAGTACTTGCTGCTCTTAGAGAGGACCCAAGCTTGGTTCCCAGAAACTACATTAAGGAGCTTACAATCATCTCTGTAACTCCAGGGGATTGAACACTCTCTCTGACCCTATAGAATTATTCACATATAGGCATCAAAACAGTAGAAAAACAAAAGGAGAGAGATAGAGGGAGAGAGAGAGAGAGAGAGAGAGAGAGAGAGAGAGAGAGAGAGAGAGAGAGAGAGAGAGAGAGAGAGAGAGAGAGAGAGAGAGAGAATGAGAATCAAGTAAAACTTCAAAAATAGTTTAGGAATATAAAGCAAATCTATATACAAGCAAATACCTTTAAGAGTAGGTTGCACATAGCACATGCCTTAGAAAATCAGTGTGACAAAGAAAGAAATGACAGCAGAGAAAACTGACAAATGGGCCTCAGTCAGATGAATGAGGTAAACTTTATCAGAGGTAAAGCATGCAACAGCAGGCATTCATGGTTTTCCATGAAGAGAAATACTGTTGCTGCATGCATACTTTCATAAGTACATTGGTTCAGTTTTTACAATGCTACTTGGATGTATGTTTTGCAGGGCTGACCGTCTGTTGGTTAGATAACCAACTGTCATGCTTTTCTCTGAAAGACATGTGCTCTTGCTTTCAGCATTCCTTAGTTGTCTATAGTGCTTTGTGTAGAATTGAGGCCTCATGTATTTTTTACCCATCAACTTTGGCATGTCTACTAGTGTTGTCCTTGTTTTTCTCATGTCGGGACAGTCATGTTAATGAGACTTGATAGGTGTTGTTTCTGGCATTATTAAGAGACACAATCTACAGCAATCTGCCTGATCCTCTGGGTTTTACAATCTTTCTGCCCCTCCTTCTGCCGTGTCCCTAATCCTTAGGCATGAGAGTGTTTGGTAGATGTATCAATTGGGCCTGGGCCTCACGACTCTTCATTTTGATTGCTTATTGGTTTTCTGTAGTGGTCTCAGGCCATTGCAAAGAGAAGTTTCCTGGATGTGAGTAAGAGCTACGCTTCTTTTGGATATAAGAACAAATACTCAGAATGCAGTTAGAGAGTTACAGATTATGGTGGTATAGTAAAGGGCTTGGTTGGAATTTTTCCTTCATGATCCATGAGTTCACTAGCTCCAGATGAAATGATATTTGCCAGGAATGGAAAAGAATTATGTTTTTCACTAATATTGTATACTGAAAAGTTCCTGCCTCTGAGAATAGGATTTTTCTCAGGTAAGTTTTTGAAAGGTTTGTTCTCTTGAGAATTAAGAAATTCCAAAATAATTTAAATTTTAACAAGTTGTAAATGGAATTTTTATTCTCCAGATGTAATTGTCTTGGAGGCTTACTACTGAATATGCTCACCATTTCTTTCTGTCTGTCTTTCTTTCTTTCTTTCTTGTTTGTTTGTTTGTTTGTTTCAAGACAGGGTTTCTCTGTATAACCCTGGCTGTCCTGAAACTCACTTTGTAGACCAGGGTGGCCTGGAACTCAGAAGTCCTCCTTCCTCTGCCTCCCAAGTGCTGGGATTAAAGGCTTGCACCACCACCTCCCAGCCTCACCATTTCTAATTCTCTCTGAACTCCGGCTGGCTGGTTTACAGCTATTCTGGCTCAATCTCCTCTCCTAGCTGACTGATTCAATCTGACTTCTCTTAGATTCTCACTGGATTCCTTTACTTGACTTCGAACTAACTCTGTCAGTTTTTTCTAATCTTCTGGCTCTTTCTTATTCTCTGGCTTCAACTGCCTCTGCTGATCTGCACTAGACTGCATGAACTCAAAACAAACTCAACTCCACTACACTGCACTCACTACACTGACTCTCAGTGGACTCTCTCTCCTATACTCTGTGCTAGTTTCTTAAATTGCATCTCTTTTCCTGTGATTTTTGTGTGTGATGTGAGTTGGGTATATCCTATTTCTTACTCATTCTGTCAAATCTTACTCTGATTCATCACTTTGTCTGCCCCTCAATTAGACATAACTTTCAAACATAGCTTCTTTCTTCTATAAACTAACTTTACCTACATTGTTTGACATTAAAGGTGTGTACTAAGGGTATATCTGTATTCCAGCCATAGGAATTAAAGGTGTGTGGTGTGTCTACATTCCAGCCAGATCACATGAACCAAAATTTTTGGATATAATCCTTTGCCAGAGCAGTCATATTTCTGGATTAAAATTCCTCTACAACAAATGGAAAAATGCATTTAAAATTTCAATGAAATACAGATATTAAATGATTTAACATGAATGTAAATATGGTTTATATGTGCATCAAACTGTAAGATATTTTATACTAGCTTATCTGTTTCATTTTTGCACTGTTTAGGGACATTTTGTAAGATACAGTGATATTTTTCATTGGCTTAATATAAAATGATTTGCAATTGTCACTTTTTCTCTTGCCCCATCAATATGCATTTGTACATTTCCTTTTATTTACCCAGTGCTTACCTGAGTGCCACACTCTTAGCAATTCCATTCTTGTACCATGCCTTGCCTAAAAGAAAAATATCTCATTTTTAATGTTAGCTGTATTTCCTTCACTGCATGTTGGTCTCAAATTTCGATCAAATTGCAGGAGTTATAACTCAGATTTTAGTAGCTGGCTACCTTCTATTTCTCTTTATTACAGAATAGCCCCATATATAAACATGCTTCTCTTCCGGGTGCCTTGAATACACCCAGAAGAGAAGCATGTGTATACACACACATTATACATAGTCTCTTCTATCATAAGATTTATGAGGAGTATTGTGCCTTGTTCCACAGAGAGTACAGAATATCCTGAAATACATGCAGTCTTTCAAACTCAAGAATTTATCAATGTGCCTGGCATAAAGGAAAATCTGCTCTCTGAAAGTTACAGAGACAGCCTGAGTGCATCCCTCCCACCCAAGTTCATTAAATAAGAGAAGCATCAGGTGTGGGAAACAATGGCCCTAACCCCTGTATTAACACCCAAATAAACATTAATATACACCTGTCACAAAGATCCAATGACAAAATTCCTGACTTCCCTGTGTTGTCTGATGAATATGAACCATCTCTCAGTTGTACAAAGACTTCCTCCTGTTATAAGTCTGATATTTAAGAAACCCAAAATTATGAATGGATTTTTGAAGGATATTAGTAAGCTAGTGATTTAAAACATCAAAATAGATTCTTCTATAGATTCCGTCCTATGAAAGGTAAAGTCAGGTGAGGATTATGATGCTTAATGATGCATAGTGTTCATGATAATTGACTTTGTTGTACAAAGGTAGCAAATTAACATTTGGAAACAAAGCGGAAAAGTTAAACTTCTAGCACAGCAGCTTAAACCAAACCTTTTCATCTTCAATATGATTATGAGTTAATTCAATTTAAATCATTCCACAATTTTCTAACTTGTTTTTTCACCTAATATTTTATAGGTACAGGATTTATATTATTTTTATTTTTTACCATTGAATTTCTATAATGAATTAGTAAGGCATCAACTAACAGTTTACCAAAAGTCAGTTATACAAAGTGTTCACTTCAATTGCCCAGATTTTGACTGGATTACTTTATTTATTGGATCATAAATTTTTGAGTTGTTTGTGTATTCTAGAAATTAATCTCCTCTCAGATATATAGGATCTCATTCTGTAGTATTGTTTCTTGCTTTCAGCTTTTTTTTTTTCCAGTGCAGAAGCTTTTTAATTTCATACAATCTCATTGTCAGTTCCTATGATTATTTCTGTAGCTGTTGGAGTCTTTTGAGAAAGACCTTCCTATGTTTTTATTTTGTCCTCTAACAGCTTCAGAATTATTGAAAAGATAAATCACAACAAATGATGGTGAGGTCAGTGGGTAGGGGGAATGTAGGAAATACATATTAGACACTCCTGGTGGAAATGTACACTAGTATAGCCACCATGCAAATCAGTCTGGGAGTTCCTCAAAAACTAAAGACAGAATATGATCCATCTGTACTATGAAAAGAGTCAGTACTGGGTGTGATTTCATTGTGATTTGGTTCAACAGTGCCTGATTTAAAAAAAAAAAATCAGTGAAATCTAAAAAAGCTGTTTCTGCTTGTTCCTCTGAGCCTTCACATTCTTTCTCTCTTCTCTTCTTTTCCATGGTTACAGTGTACAGTGGGTTATTTTCATTTCTACTACCTGAGGTTCTTTGAAACACCTGAATCTGTAAGCCAAGGTGTGTGGGTTTTCTTTCAATCATATTATCTCTTTGTCTTTCTTTCTCTGTCTTTGTTTCTCATCCTCTAGAGTTTCAATTACATGTACATTGAACCAGTAGAGACCATTCCAGATTTCTATATCTTTGTTACTTTTTGAAAATCATATTTCTTCTTAAATTTGAACTAAAATTGATAGTAGTATGTTGTCAATTTGCTTGATCTTTCTGCCTTATGTAGTCTTATATACATTTATTGCAATGATTTTCCACTATAATTTTCAGTTATGTTACGTTTTCTTTCCTGTCTACACACTTGATGAGATCAGGTTTGGTTTTGTTTTAAGATTATTTATTCCAGTTGATTTACTTCCAGGTCCAACATCCAGACTCCCTAAGAGTGAATTTCTATTTACTGTATTTTTCTTGTCATGGATTCAGGTCATTAATCATTTATGTACTTACTATTTTGGCTGAAACTGGTCATTTTAAAAATTATATTGCACTTTTCTGTCATTTTGAGAATTGTTGTGGGTTTAGTATGTTCTGATAGGTAATTAGATTGCTTAACCCCAGACTGTGTTTGTCTCCACATGGTGTATAACAGTGATGTCACTGTCTAGGTCATGCAGGGCCAAGTGGCTGCAGCTTAACTTGGTACCTTAAGGATGTCAGCTGAGCCTGTATTGTTGGTTTCAGCCAAGGAAATATATGGAGTTGGCATGCAGATTTAGAGATATTCCTCAGAGTCTTTGAGAAGGTTTACGGCATATTGCATTCTAAAGTGACCAGACAGAAGAACCCTATCCTTACAATCTAAAGAGATATCCTTAGCATGCACAGGTGTTTGGGTGTAATTGGGGCTTTCAATATAATACCAGTCTAAATAAATCATTCTTGTTTTACTATCTGTATATGAAATTTTATTTAGAAATTAAAATTCATGATGTTATATTAGGTACTATATATGCCTGCATATTTATGTCTTTTCCTTAAAAATGCAATTATTATCATAATCTAACACATTTCACTAAGTCAGTTATGTTTGTGTACTTCATAATGTTTGTTGTTACCATAAGGCAAATATTATTTCCTATATTTCACATGAGTCTATTTTTATAAGAAAGATATTAGTCTTTCTTTTTTTTAAGTTTTTTTTTAAGATTTATTTATTTTATATATGTGAGTACACTGTCACTATCCTCAGATATACCAGATCCCACCACAGAAGGTTTGTGGGACACCATGTGTTTGCCAGGTATAGAACTCAGGACCTCGGGAAGAACACCAGGTGCTCCCAACCTCTGAGCTCTCTCTCCAGCCACCGATATTAGTCTTTCACTGACATATAAGCAGCTATGTCCCTGAACTTTATTATAATTGGTTTTGAGTTGAGTCTCTCATGCTTTGCAAAAGACAGTGATTATCTGGAAATAATTAAAGATATCTTTTATGTGTCATGTAATTATGTCATGCATTTCTCCTTTGGGCATACATTCCTCAGGTCTATTACATTTGAAATGGTTTACACATTTACCAGCACCCACACACAGCAGAACTCTGATCTTCCACGCTGGTGGTCACTAGTCCACAGAGATTTTCCTTACACACCTCACAGCCTTTACTTCTTGCCACTGTCACTGAACTGCCCAGAGCAGACATATATTTATACTCAGACCGTCCTGGGTTCACACCCTCTCCTTTCTCACCAGTTCATACTTTCAAAGTTGCCTCTAAAAACCTCCATTTCTATAACATAAGCTCCATCAAAACTGATGCATAGGTAGATGGCCCACAGGAGAAAACATTGTGTCATTAAACAGGTAAAAATGTAAACAAAAATGTCTTTGGTTAAATTCTCTGAGAATAATCCTGAAAATTAAAAGTGCATCTCTGTTGAAATATTTTACCTAACTGGAATATCAGTAATACCTTACTATATAGGCTAATGACGGTTATGATCTGAGGCTGAAATTCTTTATCTTGTAAAGGGAGTATACTGTAATTACTGGTTAAAGATTTAATGAATAGACTTATCAAATGTAATTTTAATTGTCTATCACAATTTCTTATTTAGTATGTTGATACTACATATTAGATCCAGCTATTTTATAAAATTAACTAATCAGTCCTTGGAAGATAGCTTATTTTTTAATCATGCATTTTTTTCTTTTACCAAGGTACTGTGTTTCTATTTGGAACTCTTTTACTTAAGCTTCTCTATTTATATTTATAAGCCGAAGTCCCCATGTTTTGTACAAGCCTTATTTTTAACTATTTAAATTTATGTTTGTATATTACGGCAAGGTAAATACAAACGCCTAGAATGCAAACTCAGTTTTTTTTCTTGTCTGCTTATCAGTCCTTTGTTGTGGAGGGATCAAGTGAATATATTCAGAAGTAAGTGGATCAATGGGCAACAAAAGGAAAAACTACTTACATGAAGAAAGAAAGAAACTAAGAGATTTCCATGTATACTCTGTACTGAGCAAAATAAAGAACAAAATTTTCATGTGTACTCCATCTATAACCATGTATATTATATACCATTTAACTGGTATGTATGCCAAGTATCATAGTTCATCTTTCAAACAACAATTTTCAATAATTATTCATGTTTAGATAACGGAACATAGTATTAAAATTTCTCATGTCAAGTTCACTCACAGACGATAATGTATGTGTGTGTATATACATGTGTGTATATATGTATGTGTATATATACGTATATACATATGTGAATATACATATATGTATATGTGTATGTATATATGTATATATATGTATATGTGTATATATGTGTGTATATATGTATATATGTGTATACATATGTGTATATGTACATATATGTACATAATGTATATGTGTATATATACTTATATGTATATACAAAATGACAAACTTCAAGAAAGTAATTTCTCTGTTTTACACATGTTCAGGAAAATATGAAATCACTGTAAACACCATTCTAGTGTAGGCAGCTTACTTTGTTTTTATTCATTTTGCAGTTTTCTGGATACATAAAAATTTTGTCTACTAAAAATTCAAATTATTTTAAATAAATATTTGTTAATTTGATTTAAACTGATCATTTTAAGAGAGACATTGTAGAGACACTGTGTAGTGTTTTGTCATTTAAAGTGTTGTTGATATTTCTGTTTGTTCTGCTAGGTAATTGATTCATTACAGCACAAGCTATGTGATCATGTCAACATGGTGTATGACAGCCAATGCCACTGCCCGGTTCTTTCATGATCAAGCTGCTGGTTTTATACTCTGGTACCTTGAAAGCCCAGGTTATAAGTTTTATATGATGCCTTGAAAAACATTTTTTCTATCACACTCTCTGGCTCCCTTCCCAAGCTTTCATCTCCATTAGGTTGGTCATTCCGCTGTTGCCTTTGAGGCAGCAAGTAGAACCTGGGCTGAGGCACCAAGCAGCTCCTGGGGGACTGTGTTCTGCTTCCTCCATGTGTGGCTCTGGGAAGGTCAGTTATATTTCCTGTCCATTGCTTCTCTTTCATAAAACACTTGTAACACCGTATCAAGAAGTGGGGGTGTTACACCTTAGAAGAGAAGATGGTGTGCAGTCCACATGCTCAGCGAGCGCTTTGTGGTTCCTCGGTTTATGTTACTATTCCTCCTCCAATTACAACATTTCTCATCCCACAGTTGTCATATGGATGATATTTACTGGGGAACCAGACTGAGTTTTGCGGTAGATCTTACCAGTAACTCCTATTTCCCACCTGGGGTCCCATGGGTCACAGATGTAGAAGAAGAGTGTCTTGTAGAATCTATACACATGTCCCTAGCATGTGTATCTCACAAGACCAGTATGGGCAGCCCCCATACTCATCTGGCCGTTTTCTGCAATAATCTTTTATCTGGTCAAAGAGAAAACAGGTATCAAGGTCATAATATGCAGATGGAGCCACAGATATAGGAATGATGGCAATCTGGATTGGCTCCTGGCACCCGGCTATGGAGCAGTTTCCTGATCCTATTTGGAAAGTCTGCTTGCTGTCAGCAGATGTTTTTCGAACTTAGAACCTCCAAACATAAGGACTAACCTTGATGAAAATGAACGGCAGGGAAAATATGAAAAGGCCACAACTAATCTGGTGTCTCATCCAGCGAGGTCAGGTTTGGCTGTCAGAGTGAAGCCTCATTCTCTAGGATGAGACAAGACCAGTGGTCTTGATGTCTTTGGGAGCTTAATGGAGCAAGGTCCTGTTAGGGTTGATGTGTATGAAGAGGAATCACCTTTAGGTGGGGGAATGAAGGGTTTTAGGTGGGACAGGTGG
>NC_034591.1:14516343-14521681 GCF_900095145.1 Mus pahari
TAACAAACCTGTCCCTGGCTAGAGTACCACCTGTGGAATTATAATTCCATTGAGGATCCAGGTCAGGCACTGTCTCCACTCCGATTAGATGTGCTCTATCTGTTTGGTGAATCTTGACTGCATGCACTCTCACTTGTTCCCAAACTCGCTTGCGTTCCTCGAGAAGCAAATTGTTAGTATCATGTGTATATCATGAAAAGTCGAGCTGTACGACTGAGTGATATACTGGAATTCTTTGATAAAGGAAGAGGGATTAGAAGTATAGGAGCCCAGAGCCCGGTGTGGTGGTGCACGCCTTTAATCCCAGCACTCAGGAGGCAGAGACTGGTGGATTTCTGAGTTCGAGGCCAGCTTGGTCTACAGAGTGAGCTCCAGGACAGCCAGGGCTATACAGATAAACCCTGTCTCAAAAAATAAAAACAAAAAACAAAACAAAACAAAAAAGTATAGGAGCCCAATCTCTTCTCTATCTGAGAGAGTTCACTCAGTGAGAAGGGGAAATGCACTCTGACCAGGCCATCTACCCCTGCAACCTCCCTTAAGGGAAGTACAGTCACTGGGTCAGATTCTTCTAGGGGTAGAGAGCTTGGGGCTTTGGTCATGGCCTTAGAGTGAGTAATAGCTGGTGTGAAGGTGGGTGCCAAAGTGGAATGCTTAGAAAGGGCCTGCAGTTGGTGCAGAAGGAAGGGGAGAGCTGGAGGTGACAGGCCCTGGGGAGTCTCAGTGGGAGGAAGCTAAGGTAGCAGTTTGGGTTCTAAACAGTGCAGAAGCAGGCCTATGGCCAATAGGAGGTGGTTTGTAAGCTGGATCCAGTAATGTAGTATCATCCAGTGGGAGTTGTGCAGGGTTCATGGCTAACAGGAGTTGAGTTAGAGAGCAGGAAGAACACATAGCAGGATTGGAACGAAGATAGATGAAAGATTTTGCATAGGTAACCTCTTCCCATTTACCGGCTTGATGGCAGTATGTATTAAGATCCCTTAAAACTACTGGGTCTAAGGTGCCATAAATTGACTATCGAGAACCATTATCTAGTGAGTACTGAGTCCAGACTTTATTGCAAAGAGGTATCAATTTTGATGCCTTTAAAGGAGGTGTGAACTTTAAGGACTCAGGTTTTCTCTGAGGACACATGGTTGCCCATGCTCTGGAGATTCCTGGTGTTCTTACCAGCGTCCCAGAGAACAACTCAAAAACCAAAAGAGGAAATCAGCCAGGCTAGAGTGCCCAAGTTGTCACAAGGACCTCTAGTGGCTACCCAGTAAGTCCCTGACTTACTGTGGGAAGTGCTCCACCCTCACCAGGGATTTCAACCGACCCGCTGAGGGCCTGACCCACTGGGGGGCCTGTATGGAAAGAGCAGCTTCTGAGAGCAAGATCATGGGTGGTGTCTCTGCTATGTCGGCTGGGTCTAGCCTCTTAGTTCTTGGGTAGAGCTGGCCAGGCTCTGTTCCATGAACTGGAGGCTACTCCCCGCAAACAGGCCAATAGTGTGCCAGTGTCTGCGTGAGAGTTTTTAGTGAACTGGTAAAATGGGAGCATGGAAGCCTGGCCTATAAGGCACGGGGGAATGGCACAGCTGACTTAGTTTACAGTTTCTGTGTGGAAATGGTGGACAGTTGTGCTCCCCCCCCCCCGCCTTTGCGTGAGCCACAGTCATTTCTCAGGCAACCTGAGAATGGGGACAAAGGCTTAATGGTAGTTGATCCCCTCTGATTGGGATTTAAAACCCCAGTAGGACATGGGGTCGCCAAGAGTTCTGGCTCAGAGAGGGGAAAAGGAAGTTGTGAGCCAAGCCACTGTGCACAGAGAGAGCACGCGGCTTCAAGGCAGTGGAAATCTTACCGTGGATGTCGTGTTCGGTACCCGCTGCTGGGTCCACTGAGTGCCCCTCGGGCACACCAGGCACCAGTGGCTGCTGGCTTTTCCACTTAGTCATTCCCAGGTTTAGGCACCAATTTTAAGAGAGGATAAACCAAGTAGCAAACCAGGCCAAGGTGTTCCATGTGGGAGAGGTTTATTATGTGGGAATGGGGGAGCGGCGAAGTGGGTAGAAGGGTAGAGAAGAGGAGAGAGAGAGAGGAGGGGGTGGCTTCCTATTTTATACAGAAAATGATATCACACCAGTGAGGGCAGGAACTGAGTCAAGTGGATTGTGGGATTGAAGATCATTGTCCTGGCGACGCAGGTCAAGGGTCACATGGTTAGGCCAGGTTTGGAGTATCCTGGTGCTAACAATGTGCATATTTATTGGGGAGTTACTCTTCATTGCTATTTTGTTATAATGCTCAATGAAATTTGGACATTATAATCTTTAGTCAAATCTTCTCATGAGTATTAAAATCCCACCATAGGGACCACTTACTTTTCCTTTCCTTTTTTTTTTCTTTTCTTATATGCACATGTAAAAATAAAGAAATTTTATTTTTTTATCCACTGAGTTCACACTTTAGAATAAACTAATACCCACAGGTTAAGGCAGGGAAAGGGATAGGAAGCTGACATCGCAAAAGAACCACTAAAAGTCTGTCTGGATGTGCTCTTGCTTCCTTCTTCCTGAAATGTGAGGTTAATTCGTGAAAACTTGGAGAGGAGACCAGTTGTAGTTGATTTTCCTTGCCAGCGGATTAGTGACTGCAGAGTCCTGTACTGGGAGAGGAGAACTGAGGGAAGGTCTGAGAGCCCTTGAGTCTGATATAGGGGCTGAGGCCTCTTCCTGAGTCAGGCTCCATGGTGCCACTTCCTGAGTGTTCTCCTCTCGCTGGACGGCTCATAATCTCAGTGTGGCTTTAAGCATGCTTTCTTCCCTCCTCTTGGCAATAGTATTTAAATAGACTTCAACTGTAGTACACATGTTTTGAAAACTACAATTCTGGAGTCTGTGGTGAATCTTTCTCAGGGATCCTACCTCTTCTACTCCAAGGCTGTGTTTCCCATCCATTATCATATTCCCGGCATCTGCCAGGCCCTGCTCTCCTACCTCCACAGTCACCTCAATTTGTTTTTTTCTCCAATAATTTTTTTTAATTCACTGTACACCCAATCACAGCATCGTTCCCTCCTCTCCTCCCAGTTCCACTTTTACAAGTCCCTCACCCCAATGACCCCTCTCCTTGAGTACCTCCCCACCCTGGGACATCTAGTCCCAGCTGGACCAGGTGCTTCCTCTCCCACTGAGGCCCAACCAGGCAGTCTAGGTAGGGGGAAGGGATCCAATGGCAGGCAGCACAGTCAGAGACAGCCCAGCTCTGGTTGTTAGGGGTCCCACATGAGACCAGGGACGTCATTCAAGTGTTTTTCTCCTTTTCTTTTTTCTTCTTCCTGTTCACTTGATGGTTTAATGGAACCTTTCTCAACTATCTTCAGTTGGTGACATAGTGGGTATGCATTGGCAAGGCTCCCTGAGATATGTAAATATGAAGCAGAAGAGAAAGGTGTTTGAAAACAGCATGCCAAAATGAACAGAAGGAACAAAGCAAACTTAACAAGCAGAGAACTGGCAGGATTAGCAGGGACACACCCACCCTTAAGGACTAGTGGGAGGGTCAGAAGACCCAGGGGGTGGAGGTGAGCATTTACTCAGTCTCCAGCTCACACCAGAGAGCAAGCAGGTAAGATCCTTCCCTGCTTTCTCTGAGTCCAACTTAACTAGCTTCTCCCTTCACACTCAATAATTCAATACATCCTATCATGCCTTGCTTATTTCAGCCAACATGTCCTCTGATCAAAAACAATTATATCTGTGAAGGTTTCCTAACTTACCTGTGAAAACCTGACCATACTCCTGCTCTGTCCAGGACAGGTTGGTTTATGCCCATCCAGTTAGCAGACTCACTAATTCACAAAAGGGTCCCTAGGTCTTAGGCTTTCTATTGCTGTGATGAAACACCATGACCAGTGCTGCAGGCCCCTCTCAATCTGCTGGAGAAATCAGGGTCCTGGTATAGGTGAGCAGGAGTCAGCGAAAAGTGACAAACAGACACGGACACAAGGGAGTGTGCTG
Organism: Mus pahari; assembly: GCF_900095145.1. NCBI lineage: Eukaryota > Metazoa > Chordata > Mammalia > Rodentia > Muridae > Mus > Mus pahari. Next base: position 14,520,347 of record NC_034591.1, read on the forward strand.
TATCTGAATGTAATTCCTCAAAGCAAGCACCAGTCTTATAATACAGAAGAAAAACAAGAAAGCTAGGTGTATACATCTGCCAAGGTACATCCATAAAGGTTCTTTATACAAAACAAAGAAAATACATACATAAAAAGCTAGGGGCAGCCAGGCAGTGTTTACAACTGAGATAGCAACAGCTCTATCTAAGATCAGCTAAACACAGGAGCCAGGTAAATGGTCTGATGCAATGCTAGTCTATTGTTAAAACCACCACCAGGGGTCCTTTAGCAAATACTTGATAATGCTATTCCTCTGGGTCTAGTGAAAAGTATGCTCCAAGGGAATTCCATTCTACTAACCCTTTCATGAATAATACTACAGTTCCTCCTAAAACAACAACCCACCTTCTTCCTAGGCCATTGTAAATTCCTGTGTAGGGGACTCGACTATTGTTCTAAGCATTTACTATGTAGACTAACCCTGAGATTACTAGCTCTATTCAAGTAAATTGTAATGCCTGATTTCTTTCACTGTCTCTCGAGGCAATTCTGAATGTTACTCAATAAGTAACATTCTTACGGAATTCCAAGCCCAGGGTCAACTCAAGGACTACCTAGGACATTGGAACACTGGTGGAAGGTAATATAACTTAGCTATATGTCAAAATCAATCCTTAGAGGCACTTATAATAAAATAATATTGAAGGAAAACACACAGATCCGTTCACCTACTAAAGAAAGGACAGATTTGCAGCATTCGTTTTATGGGATGCCACGGTTCTAGGAGACTAGGTTTCCATGAACTTTTCGCCTCGAGACTGCGTCCAAGCTTTTGGGCCTGCCAAGCAAGTCACTACTGGAGTGGATGTGGCAGACCAGAAAGCAAGTTGTGGATAGCAGGGTTTATTTGCCTTACAGTTCCACAGCACTGTTCATCATTAAAGGAAATCAGGACAGGAACTCAAACAGGAGAGGAACCTGGAGGCAGAAACTGATGCAGATGCCATGGAGGAGTACTGCTTACTGGCTTGCTTCTTCTGACTTGCTCAGCCTGCTTTATAGGACCCAGGATCACCAGCCCAGAGATGGTACCACCCACTAATCACTAATTGAAAAAATACCTTACAGGTGGATCTCATGGAGGCATTTCCTCAACTGAGGAATCTAGTTTGTGTCAAGTTGACCCCAAACCAGCCAGTACACCCTGCCTAACCAATGAGTTCTAGGATCAGACTTAGGGACTGCACTTAGAGGCTGTAGTGGCTATTCCTGGTTGTCAACTTGACTATATTTGAAATGAACTACAATCCAGAATTGGAAGGCTCACCAGTGAACCTAATCTGGAGACTGGGAG
>NC_034591.1:14522476-14548899 GCF_900095145.1 Mus pahari
AGAGAGAGAGAGAGAGAGAGAGAGAGAGAGAGAGAGAGAGAGAGAGAGAGAAAGAGAGGTAGAAAAACAGTCAGGTTATTACAAACAGGATCTCTGTGCTTAACAAATGGCTTGTGTTATTGGAATCAATAATGATCACTGCTGTGCAAAAGATTCTGGATTCCAATCCAACTATCAGCTCACTTTTCCCCTTTTAGCAGCATGAGCAGTCATGCCCTCTGAATATATTTTCTCTCTTTTAAGAAACTAAATTGCCAAGAGGCTAAGATAGGAACATAACACATTTCAAAATTTCTGGAAAAACTTCTAAATAATTATCCTCTTTCTTCTCATTTTGTCCTCCATTATTATATGCTCATCTGTGATCTTTGTGAAAGTAAAACTACCCATAACCCTCTGTGGCCACAATAATTAGTGCTGCAGGAAGTCCAGCTCTTTTTAATATGATAGATTCGCAGTTGACTAACTTGCCCCTAAAATAGTCTATGAGCATATGAACCTCTTCATCCAAAATGATGTCACTTGTACATCTCTCCTTGCAACCACATAGTCCTGGTTATTAATTAAAGGTAAGATGCTGGTCTTCTATCTCTCCTATCACCAAGCTTGACTTTCTGTGGGCAGATGTGCTCCCCATTGCTATATTTCCAGGCAATTACATACTTTTATGTTCCATGGAAAATGTATGTTAAAGTTCTCTTCTTGTGATTTGATGTCAGGACCATTTATTTATTACCCACTCTCAATATTACTATATAAACATATGAGACCATAAATAATATCCCCGCCTTCCCAGTTGATTTTTTCTAAAACAGTAAAGTATCAGACTTGGCCCTTATGTTTTAAACTCCTTAATATTTGATAGTTTGAAATTTATGTTCTCTTTCATACCTTTGATTTTTCTTTAAAATCTCCTTGACCAGGGCACTTCTCAAAGAAATGCTAATCCATGTACAGTTTCTTGACAAGTGTCTTTCATGTTGATATAGGAGCCTGATGATTGAATCCTTTGTCTCTCCTCCCATGGAACTGGTCATTTTGAATCCCTCTTCTCACCTTTTCCAACACTATGTGCTTCAAATAGAAAGGGACTGAAAAATATCCATGGAAGGTGTTACAAAGTGTGGAGCAGAGACTGAAGGAAGTACCATCCAGAGGCTGCCCCACCTGGGGATCCATCCCATATACAACCACCAAACCCAGACACTATTGTGGATACCAACAAGAGCTTGCTGACAGGAGCCTGATATAGCTGTCTCCTGAGAGGCTCTGCCAGTGCCTGACAAAATACAGAAGTGAATGCATACAGCCATTGATTGGACTGTGCACAGGGTCCCTATTGAAGGAGCTAGAGAAAGTACTCAAGGAGCTAAAGGGGTTTGCAGCCCCCTAGGAGGAACAACAATATGAACAAACCAGTAACCTATGAGTTCCCTGGGACTAAACCACCAACCAAAGAGTACACATGGAGAGACTCATGGCTCTAGCTGCATATGTAGCCTAGTCAGTGGAAGCAGAGGCCCTTGGTCCTGTGAAGGCTCTATGCCCCAATGTGAAGGAATGCCAGGGCCAGGAAGCAGGAGAAGGTGGGTTGGTGAGGTAGGGGAGGGGGAGGATATGGGGGGTGGTTGGAGGGAAACTAGGAAAGAGGATAATTTTTGAAATGTAAATGAAGAAAATATCAAATAAAAAAGGGGGGACTGAAACAGTACCTCTGTCCTTGAGATTTTTGAGTTTCCACAAAGACTTTGAAGTTAGTAGAGACAGAGCCTATATTTATACTCAATGAAGGTTATATAGCTAAAGCTTTCACTTCACTAGGCTTGGAATGACAACGGTCAATAAATCAAGACTTGTATTGGTGAAGACGAGTTTGGAAATTTAAGCAGCTTTGATATTCTGGAGCTATTGAAGAAGTCTCTTCTTGAAGATACTGGAGAATACCTTGGTCCAGATGTCTTGCTATAATTTTCTAGCACACTGCCCCTTTGATTTTCCTGTAGTTTTCAGTGAAATTTAAACTTCCATTAAAAATTTGGAAAGTGCTAGGGTGGGAAGATGGACTATGAATATCAGTCTTCAAAAGACAAAGACAGTGAAAATTAAAGAAATAAGATGTTTTTAGTATTTCACGTTATGCCAACCAAAGACTATGTGAGAACAAAATGAAATAAGGTATTTTTATAAAAATTGGTTAAAATTTTACATGTGAGTTCCAACCTGTGATTAAAATTTTCTGAGCCAGACAGAAAATTGAATGCAGACAAGGAACTGCACTCAGCGACAGTGACATTTCCTGACAGAGCAATTCTTTGCATATCAGCAGCGCTAATTATATTCAATCTGACAGCCATGGTTTAACCCATTCACTAGAGGAAAATGCTTCTTATAAGGCCAGTAATCTAAGCATTCATTTAAATGCCAATCCAGCTTCAGAACATGTAGTTAAAATGTACAATTAATACATTCAGTGGCTAATGCGTGAATGATAAACACGCATCAGTTTTTCAGAATGGGAAGTGTGCATGCATGCATCTGAAAGCCTGGAGTATTTCTTTAGAGACCAGATACAGAAGCATGGGAAACAATATAGGTATTCTTTCAGCTACAATAAAGGTTTAGTTGTAAAGGTAAGTCTGGCCACATACAGTGGCATATGGTCTTCTGTTGCTGAGGCTGCAAAATTACTGTGTCAAGGCCAGCCTGGGTCTTCTGACTAGATCATGACTCAAACAAAGAGACAGGAAAAAAGAAGTAAGCCTATTTCCTAAGTAGTAATATTTTACTAGACTCAGCCAGTTTATATGCTCTCCAAAATGGGTAATTTTCAGTTCTTAGTATCATGTCTACTAAACAGCATATAGTTCATTGGAAGCCTAGCTCTCACCCTGAGACTTTCTTGCCAACTGATGATACCCATGCAGACCTTTGTCTTCTATCTGTCACCTGGACAAGGACATCTTTCAAAGACAAACTCCAGCTCACTGACATCAGAGAAGGGTTGAAGAGATTCTCACCTGCTTCAGAGGGTGATAAATGAGAAGTGAACGTATAGTGTGTATCTGCTACAAGTACCATAAAGAGGTACTTAGTTAAACACGGTGCACAAAATGATTCCTTGACTTGTTGGTTGAAATAACCACCTACTGTCTAGGTGATCCATTCCTATGTGTTTGTGAGGAGAGCCCACACATGATGACAATCTTTGGGCTTTTCAGACCTTGGGGACAAAAGGCACTGGGACCTGCTGTGTCTCCAAGTTTCCAGTCCCCATTTGGTCTTCTGCATTTGGGAAAAAAAAAAAAAGGAAAGACTGTTGTTATGCTTTGACAAATTGTAATTCATTAAATTCTTGATAGCCACTTCTCTTCAAGTTTGTTTGAACTTTTTGAACCCTTGATTAGACTCAGATTTCAAGCATTCCAGATTTCAAGTACTTCCCAATCAATCTTGTCTTTCTAGCATTGTTAGTACCAATGAAAAAACTTGCTGGCATTTTAAGACACATCTTATCTAATGGTGCTTTCTGTTGTAGCATATTAAAATGAGTCTCTCAGGGCCCTGTGGGATGATGTAGCCAATAAAAGCATTTGATATTGAGACCAACAACCTGAGTTCAATCCCTGTGACACACGTGGTAGAAAGAAAGAACTGACTTCAGCAAGTTGTCATCTATGCTCCACTGTGGTGCACACATTAAACCACCCTCCTTTTTAAAAAAAGTCTCTTGGGCTATGCTGCTTCTGTTAGGCTGCTGCAACCTTTTATGTGGTTTAGTAACATGATGGACAGGGACAGTGTCTATAGTGTCTTAGCAAAACAATTATGTTCAATGACAGCAAAACTAATATTTCTCTTGGGTTAAGTTTTATTGAGGTTTTATTTCAGGATCAGTTAGGAGCAGCCAGTCAGATCTGTGCCTACGATATCTAGAAAGGTAAGGACAGATGTTTCATGAGTGAGATGAGGTGGCACCCTGAGATTTCTCACTGATAAATGTGGGTTGCCCAAAAAAAGTGGTAACTAGGAAGATGTCCCCATCCAAATGTCATGGTTGACTAGGCATCAGAAATCTGGAGGGCTAGGAGAAGACTGTAAATAACAACGTTCCATATAAGTACTGGGAATGAACTTGGAAAACTTCAGCAGACTAATTTTTCCATGTAAGTTTTCATCTTCATTTTCAGGTGTCTATAGTTTTGCTAGGAGACCTTAATGTCCATGTGATGGAATTTGGGTGTTAATCCTTGCTGTTTGACCCTATTATTCTGTTATCATTCCTAAGATAACATCTTCTGAGTAGCGTATTGTAGGAGCAGAGGAAGTAAGAGTATGTTAAAGACCTCACCAGAAACTTTTAAGCAAGTGAAACTCTGCAAACACAAAAGGTGAATAGAGAAAATAAAAGTCAGGAAAACAAACAGGTCTGTTATATAAATTAATAATACAGCACAAATGAATTCAGAATAGGATCCTAGAGGCCAACTAGTAAATTTTCTGCTCTTTCCAATTGAGTTTGTTTGTGGGTTTTTTGTCATTTGTGCATTTGGTTTAATTGGCATTGGATATGAACAAATGAGCCAATAAGGACAGACCAAGCTTTTAGCTTCACACTTTCTGTCAGTGGAAATGCACAGTGCGCTTGCATTTCAAAGATAAACACAAATCACTTCTGCAATAAAGTAGTAAATGAGGGCTCAGAATAGGTGAATGGGGAATTGAAGAGTAATACTAATTCATTATTAAGAGCCTGTATGTAGTGTTAGCCACAATAATTCTATTCATTTATGTGGTGTCTTGTGGTATTCAAAGATTACTTTCTCATATACTCTTGTATTTTATCCTTGAAACAGTCTTGGAGAAATACCATAGCAATTATTAATATTTTTTATTTTTGTATGAAACAATAATATAGGCAGAGCTTGAGATGATAAGGTTGGTAAATAGATCCAGATGCTAGGATAATAATCCATAGTGCATGGACCCTTTAGAAAAGTACTATAGCATGGCCGTATTAATCAGTGGTGTAATAGCATAGAGAAATCCTATATGCAATCTGAAAGGCCAGCAAATAATAAAGGTGAACATGTGAAAGATTCATATATCAGAGAGTTCAAAGGACAAAAGCTCAGAATAAGCATCACTAACTTTCAGAGGAACCACTTATTTGCATCTATGTTTAAGTAGAAATCATTGAAAACAATACAAGAATTGAAGATTGATATTAGCACGTAACAACAAGAATGTTTCAACAATCACACAAAAAAGCATAGCAGTTGCCTTTCAGAGCTGGATAATAAAAGTCTCTCCTGAGCTTGTAAGATGGCTCTGTGGGCAAGGGCCCTTGCTGTTTGAGCATAAAGGCCGGAGTTTGAGTGCCAGCACTCCTGTCACAGTGGGTAGTGGTGACACATGCCCCGAACCCCAGAGGGGGGCTCAGGAGGTCAGAGGAAGATTCTCAGGACTTGCTGGCAAGGCGGCCTAGTCAAAAACCAATGAGGTCTAGTTTCAGTGACAGTCTTTTCCCTGTCTCAAGGGATTAAGACAGAGAGTGATAGATGAAGATAACTATTATATGCCTCTGTCCTCCACACATAACCTTAATTATGTACACACACACACACACACACACACACACACACACACACACACACACACACAGAGTAGATAGATAGATGGGTAGATAGTTAGATAGTTAATTATAAAATAAAATAAAGGCTTTGTAACACTGGACAAAGATTCTATGTGCCAGCCTGATACCTAAATTTGCAGTATATCTCCTGTTACACAAATCCTAGTTAATGTATGATGTCCCAAGCACATTGGAGGACATATTCAGTCCTCCTTTTTGTGTTAAGTTTTCTTTGTAAGTAGGAGGATATATAGAGAGATCATGGATGAATGTGTTGAAATGTGTGTGTGTGTGTGTGTGTGTGTGTGTGTGTGTCTGTGTGTGTGTCTGTGTGTGTGTCTGTGTGTGTGTATAGTGGGATGCTCACAAGTATTGATAAATATGAAGTTGAAAGTGGGTATAGCTCTCCAGGTGACTCTGGTATTCTAATATTTAATGGGTTTCAGTGTATTTTATTTAAGGTTGTATTCATGAAGAAGAAGGGTTTACAGAATACATTAATTATTTATTCAACAACTTGACACTGAGTCTTGATACTGTGGTGCATAGGTCTTCCATGAAGGACCAAAACTGTTTGGGGGCAAGCCCATAGAAATAGAAGCATACTTAAAATAGAAATTACCAATTAACTAGTGTTGAATCTTTGGGGAAACAGTCATTTTTGAGGGTTTCATTGAACCCAGGCTCACACCACACTCATGTAGCTAAGAATGAAACCAAGCTCCTGACCCTTCTGGCTCCACCTGCTGAATGCAGGAACTACAGGAAAGCAATGCCATACCTTGCACAGATTTGAATTTCAAGCATATAGAATGTGCTAGTGAGAGCTGTGAAATATGAATCATACAATGCTGATAGCCCCAAGACATGCCTGAAGTTTGACTCTCAGAGTACCTCGCACTGGAGAATAAATAGGATGAATAAGCTTTTCCTTCTTTCTTTCTCCTGGTGCTTCTTCTTTAAGGAAACTATACAAGATTCTCAGATCCAAGAACTTATGGAGATACTCAAATGGCACAGGAGGGCTCTGTCTGCCCTGCCTCTGTCTCTGAGACTGCACCATTCTCTCAGTAGTAATACTTTTCTGCCAGGTTATTAGTGGAGCACTTTGTTGCCAAATCCTGATAGTTTCTTCCCATATGCATATTTACTTTAATTTATTTGGTTTCTCTGGCTGATTTATCTTTACCATACAATCCAGGAGACATGGGCTGAGCATTTCCAATACACAAAGCACTATGATAAACACTATAGTTATTAGTTTGCAGTAAAACATTCCTTAAGTCTAAAAATATATGCAATGCATCCTAATTCTATATTTGATATTTTGGACCAAATCATACTAACATGTTGCTTCATTACTTCATTTTCTATATTCCTTGGCTGCTCATAACATTTTGCAGGTTATTTTCTGTCTTGTTCTTGTTTTGTTTTGTTTTATTTTGTTTTTTCAATTCCTTGAGAAGTCTATATCTTCGTGCTTGGCATAACAACAATGAACAGATCTCTGTACTCCTCTGGCATTGAAATATATTAATATAAGAATGTTTGATAGATAACAGAATATTTTTGTATCCCTAATAATTACTAGCAAATGTTTAACAACTTGTTAAGCCCCAAACTATACATTTATATGTATAAGTTTCTATAAAATATATAGATGTAAAAGATCTATATATTAAGTTGTATATCAAACAACTTAAAATATTAATTAATTGTATGGTGCTTTGAATGGTGAATTGGACATAGTTAATTGAGCATGATGGAATTCTTTTCTTTTTGTGAGAATTTTATACATCAGTACTGAGTTCTGTATTTATATCATTTCTATCTCCCTGTCTTCCTATCAATACTTCCCATATGCTCCCCACTTCTTTTTAAATTCATGACTTCTTCTTTAACTATTATTCTTACATATTTACTATAATGGATAGTTTTATATGAATTTGACACAAACTAGCATCACTTTGGAGGATAAAATCTCAATTACAAGAATGTCACCTCTAAGTTGGCCTGTGGACAAGCCTGTAGTACATTTTATTTATTGATGGTTAAGGTGGAAGGGGCTAGCTAACTGTGCACAATGTTACTTGGGGACTAGTGGTGCTGGATGCTATAAGAAATCAGTCTGAGCAAACCTTGAAGAGCAAGTCAGTAAGCAGCACTTCACCGTGGCCTCTTCATCCATTCTTGACTGCAGGTCCTTGTCCTGTTTGAGTTTCTGCCTTGACTTCATCAATGGTTGGCCGTGACATGGAAGTGTAAGCTGAAATAAGTCTTTCCTTAACAAGGTATTTTGGCCATGATATTTATCATGATATAAGCCTTAATTAGGGGACATACACATGTGTATCCATCCTGTTGAGTTCATTTAGTGTTGCCAACAATATTTTTTACATCTTGTATATACTTAAATAGAGATGAGTAGTTGAAGTTCAAAGTAGCAATATAATAGCAACTCAGAACTCTTCAGTGGATGTTCATTAACAGATAGATGGAAGCAGATATGATGATATATACTTAATATTTTATAGGCATTAATATTACTAAGCCACAAAAAGAATCAAATTCTATCACTTATAGCAACATAGATAAGATGGAATTGAAGGTCATCATGTTGACTAAAATAAGCCAAAAATATCAAAGACAAATATCATATAGATTCACTAATTTGCTGAAACTAGAAAGTTAATCTTATAGAAGAATGGAATGGCATAGTGTTAACTAGAGACTAGGAATAAAATTTAAAGGACAGAGAGAAATGGAGCATCCATAGATACAGAGAAACAATATACATCAAATTTCAAAATAAGCAGGAAATCTAGTGTGATGGTCAAGTAGGTAAAGGTGCTTGACTCCAAGTCCTACTACCTGAATTCATTTATATGATACACAGTCTTGAAGCACAGAACTGTCACATGGAAGTCGTCTTCTAACTTCCACGTACATGCCTGCACAAGTACACACACACACACACACACACACACACACACAGTAATTTCAAAAATGTTTAGTAACTGTAAAAGAAGAGCCTGTTTTACCAACACTTAGCCAAGTATAACGGCTGAAGAAATAAATCTTCTTAATACCTTGGCATGGTTTTTGCACACTGTGTATAGCTGCAATACTCCAATAATTATATGCAGAAATGGTCACAGTAGTAATAAATAAAAAATGTATATGATATGTCAAAATCTCCAAGTCCAAATATTTGTGGAGTTTTAATTTGGAGATTTGTGGTTGCTTAAACCAGAATGTTTTCTAATTTAGTAAAATTATCTTAAGAAGGAGCTTCCAGAAGAACAGAGCCAGTCATGTATACTTATAGTATCAAGTAAGAAAATGAAGACAATGTCAAGTACTCTACACAACTTTCTATCTTTCTTGAGGTTGTTCTTACTGGACTGTGTAACACTCAGTAAAAAAAAAAAAAAGTAGTAGGCTCATAACTGATACCTAACATGTCAAATACAAAATGCTGAGAATTAAAATTAATTGGATTTTATTGCAGGGCTCATTCGACTGGTTCAATTAACTTAAATCTAGAATGGCAGTTGGTACAGATTTTCATGATACTTCTTCACAAATGAGTGAAAGACCACCCATTCAGAATGATAGTGAAAATAAGAGAATTTGTATCTGCTTGAACAACTCAATGATTGAATTCATTAATAGGGAGCCATTAAACCCAGAGATTTGATCTGATGGTCATTTTTACTGACAACACATAAAGAAACATTAACTGTGCATGCCAAGTTTACGGTTGACCAGAAATTTGGACTAATGAACCAATCAGTTATATGACTGAAGCCTGTGTCAAAGTTTGTAAGATGAAGTTACGAATAAGAAACTGAATCCCAGAACAATCGGAGCAAATAAGTTTGATGGATATATATAGCCTAATATAAAAGTGCGGTTGCATGTGGTCACTCCAGTTTTCCTTTTGGGCTTTGCTTAACAAATGTAAAGCTGGTCTTTAGTTTCTTCATCACCAAGTTGCCATTATTTTTTTTCCTTAAAGAAAGGAGGGGATGAGGTACGGTGGTGAGGTGCTGTGCAGGGAAGGAAACAGCCTCATCCTCATCCTGCTGGATTACACGAGTAGCTTACTTCCAGGGATGCAGGGGAGGCCACACCTAATCCTTTATGTTGATGGCTAGCTCTTTTTTAATATCTTTATAATATCTTCCTTTATAATTTTAAAACTGGTATTAGCTAATTAAAATGGACAGTCCAACTAAGTGCAAAGAGCCCAGTGGAAAGCTTTTCTTCAAACTCTTTATTACATAGAGATATCCACTGACAATGGTGGCTTTGATTCTGGCCCTGATCCATAACACAATTATATACTATCTATTGTTCAGAAAACATGGGGAAGAAAGCCCTTGTGAAACTTAACACAGGTATGGTTTCCTATTTGGTCCTGGATCCAGAGGCAGATGGTGAATTGGAGAAGCAGATTCTGCTTCGGCTTGAGACTGGAGAGATCACAGTTCATCAAGCCTGCGAGTGACCAAAGCGGGAAGGAGGTAGGGTTTTCCTGGAAATCAGCAGTTGGAAGAAGACGTCACCTAAGTGGGGTGCAGGAAACAGCTGGGAAGCCTACAGAGATAGCAGACTTGAACCAGGTTAAAGGAGATCCACTAGCTGAAAGTCAGTAGATTGTGGCTACAGTTCTGGCTGTCTATGCCTAGAATTTATTTTTTTAATGTTGATTCATGTCCATATCACTTGTAGCCAGGGAGTAATGGGCATACCTATTTTGCTCTCAGTCAGAAGGGTTCATTTAAGCTCAAACACTGACAGTTGGCCTGGGTAGGCACATGTGACAGGTAGAAACTCCACATAGAGCTTTCTCTCGGTAAAATCAGTTCTGAGGAGGGGGTTGGGGGAGAGGTGGATAGGACGTGTGCCTGAAGAAGCAGGGTGACACCCAAAAGCCTCCTGTACCACTTCAGTCACAGACAGTGAGCAGCAGGAAGGGATCCAAGAATACCAAATCCTACTGCCTGGCAGGGCATAACTCTGTGGGAGATACTGGGGTCTCGGTAAGCTTGTAATATAATCACCAGAGGCCCTGGTTTTACCTGTGTTAGAGTAGCTATGAGCAATGAGGAAGCATAAACAGACCAAAGCAAAGCAAAACAAAACAACAACAGCAACAACAACAACAAAACCCATAGAGCACACCATGCTTTCTATACTGCTAAAATGCAGTCAGTAAAAGGAAAATCACTTCAACCATTTCTGTGAGTCCATTATTTACAAAATAAATAAACAAATAAACAAATAAGTAAATAAATAACAAAATTCAGGAATGAAATGGTGACAAATGCCTTCAATCCCAGTACTTACTGAAGGGAAGGGGGGGAGAGAGTTTTTTAGTATCAATTCATTTATTCACAGGCTCTATCTTCTGAGATCCCTAAGTGGATACTTGAAACCATGGATATAACCAAATTCTATGGACACATACATGCCCTGAAGCATACTGCCTTTTCCTAGAGCCTGCGTCTTTCTGTGGCTAATGACTCAATACTTTCTTTGTTCTACTGTTCTTAAAGCATTGATAATAAAGTGTTACTTGGCTACATTAGTCAATCTAATAACTTGAAACACAAATAACTAATAGGTGAAGACTATTCATGTCCCAGAAGAATCAGGAACTAGGCAAGATCCCATTGTGTGATTTTTAAACAGCATTTCATTTATAGCATATACAACCACTGAACATGGAAACAGACACTTGTAATCCTCATACTCTGGAGGCAGAGGCAGGAGGTTCATTCTAAGTTCCAGGTCAGACTGATCTGTATAACAATTTCCAAGGCAGACAGTACTATGCAGTGAGACCCTTTCTCAAAAAAGGAACTATGACAACAAAGGGTTATAAAGTATCAATTTCTGGAATGTTCCATTTAATATTCATGGACTTGCATTGTTCATGGGGAGCTGAGACTATTAAAGGTCCAGAAGGGAGAACTGTTGTATAATCCAGACCTTAAGGAAATACTAAATATTGATTGACCTTAAATTCCTGTGACTCCCCTTTATCATAATGAAGAAGTGGGTGTCAAGAAGGACTGTAGTAACTCTCCCCAGTCACACGGGGTGAACAGCAAAACTATTGTGGCCTCAGGCTGCCAGCACCCAGCATGTGCCATTCACTGTCTTCATCTTTCCTATCTGCAAGGCTGCTATTTCGTCTCTACTCAAACACTGTACCTGCAATAGGAGGGAATTGCACTTGTACCTAAAATTGACTCTCCAAATGGATAGAATAAAATGTTTTTTTGCTTCCATTTAAATTCCACAGATTTCAGATATTTAAAGAAAAAAGAAAGTAGGCTGACAGATGATGATTGCTACAAGGAGTTCAAAAATTCTCAGAGAAATCTCATAGAATATTATCACCCTGAATTATGTTTCAATCTACTGTTCCTCTAATGATGCTAAAATACACTTTTAGGTTATATGTAGAATGTGTAAACACACACATATTTTTGAACCCAAAAACTAATTTATAATATTTATAAAATTATATACATATGAGTTCTATTTTATGGTATATGGATGGATGATATTATAATGTAGATATTATATTATATCTTTATATTACCACATATACATAAAATTTTATAAAATGCAAACTAATGAAAACACAGTCCCTGCTTTTGTGGCATATGCAGACACCAAACATTTAAAGTTATTGAAATTTAAAAATAACTTAGTCTACTTATTACAAAGGATGTTCAAACTACCTTATCATTTACTCTCTTACACTGATTTTTCTAAAGTTTAAAGATGTCTATTCAGAGCCGAGCATAGCAACATGCACCTGTCACGACAGCTTCTCAGGAGCCTGACATAGCTTTAAGACAAACTTGGACATCAGGCAGAAGGCTTCTTTAAAAAAAAAGAAAAATGAAGGAGGAGGAGAAGGAGGAGGAGGAGGAAAAGAAAAAAGAAAAGAAAAGAAAGGAAGGAGGAAAGGAAAGGAAAGGAAAGGAGGAAAGGGAAAAAGAGGAAAAGGAAAAGGAAAGGAAAAAAAGAAAAGGAAAGAAAAGATTCCATAAAAAAAAAAAATAGAAAGAAAAGAAAAAAATTTAAGTTCTCTAGAATAAGCCAGGTTTTTCAGACCAAACTGACAACCTGGATTTATTGGGTTCATTTAAAGAAAGAAAGACATGAAGGTCCGGGGACAACGTGGGGAGTCAGGAGCTTGAGGGGGAAATGGGGATGGATATGGTCACATTTCATTATACACATGTATGAAATTCATAAACAATAAATTAATATTTATATAATAAAAGAATTCACTGGAAAATTCAGGTATATCTGGCCATTTTCCTTTGAAAACTAGTAAAATATAATGGATTTATTTTCAGTAATGAAAAACCAAATTTAAGTTACAAGAGACATGTCTTTCTCTTGTCCAGGGGGTTTCTCTTGCTCAATGGGGTTTGAAGTTGAAGGCTCTGTAAATCTTGCCTTCCTGAGGAAAGGGGCCATGTTTTCCTTGTCTGGGCTGTGATGTCGTTTCTCATGTAAACAGCACTAGCGGATGGGAGAATGGCCCATTCTTCCTATGTGTTGTGGATATCGATTGTTTTCTTTTAAAAAATGGGAGGTTAAGGCTCCCGCTGACTCCACAGAAGAGATTCTGCTGAGAAGGGAAACTCATTTCCAGTAGCTTACAACCAAGAACAAAACTCTAAGCAGTGAAGTTTTTAGGCCTGTGCAAGTGAAATTGAAGAGTAGCTCAGATGGGAAAAATTCGTAGATAATTTTTGGGTTATATAAGCATTTTTATGGTTTGCCCACAGCATAAAATGAATGTTCTCCTGTTTTCAACTTAAATAACTGTCTTCATTTTGAAGTTTAAGGCACAAGGAACATGCATCTATAATAGAAAATGGTATCGTGTAATGTAAACTGTAATTACATATTACAAACGTTAAAAATGAAGATAATCTATTTATCTGTCCCTATTTAGACTAAAGAACAATATTCAAGGGTAAAGATATGGCTCCTTCTATAAATAATTAAACTCACTTAAATCCTATGAGAGATTTCCTTGCTAAAGATAACTTAGTTGAGTCATTTTTTTCTTGATTCTGAGTGAATGTCACATGTGTTGATGCATAGGGAAATTATAAAATGTCATGGTTATAACTGTTCTTTGAAAAACTGTAGTTACTCTGGGCTCATATTGTGGGCTTGGACTAAGTACATTGAGGTCAACTGACGTAGTATTCCTCCACTTTACCTAAACCAAAATAACATAGGCAAGATTACTCACTAAAAAAGTACCATCTCTCTGCCTGTGGTCCAAATAACCTAAGTATTTTTAGAATATAGCAACTTACAAATAAAACGACTAGCAACGGTATTGGGAATCTAACACAAAAGAATGTAGAAAAGTACGAAGGAAAGGAACTTATTTTATC
Source organism: Mus pahari (assembly GCF_900095145.1). Taxonomy (NCBI): domain Eukaryota; kingdom Metazoa; phylum Chordata; class Mammalia; order Rodentia; family Muridae; genus Mus; species Mus pahari. Next base: position 14,536,559 of record NC_034591.1, read on the forward strand.
TGAGAATTTTCTGCATGTATGCAAAAATATATTATACACTGTCCGTTTTCCACATTCAAATAACCCTGTGACCGACACTTGTAAAGCACCTCCTTCATACAGAAGGAGCTGTTCAACTTCAGTTCAACTTTACTGTTGCTCTGAAGATGCTTCATCTTTGTGGGTCAGCATCTGCCCATCACATCACCCGCTCGAGAGGCAAAACATCGAGAATGGGGAGTTTGACTGCTTATCCCATGCAGCTGCAGGGGCAGGTACAGAGAAGAGCTGGGCCATCACTAGAGTGTGGGGAAGCACAGTCTGGGATGTGGGAAATCGAGAGCTGGTTTGGGAGTCCCCAAGCCTGCGACAAGGCCAGGACCATGGGGTTCTCTGACTCTTGGATATCTAGGCACCCTTGGGAATCGCAGGAGAGCCCAGAAACCTGACAGGGGAAACAGGGAGCTCCTGTTTGTCTCGGGGGTGATTGTACTTAGCTTGGCTTCAGTTGTGGCTGGATGCACCAAGTCCTTCTGTAGGAGGCGTAGTTGAATGCCTTCTCCATGACTCCCCAGGAGGCAGGTCTTGACGAAAGATAATCTATGGTTCTAAACTGTTTAGTGACTGTTCATCTTAGAAAACGGGTGCATACCATGCATACCTTACCAATTACTCAGGGTGGGCATGAGATTAAATACCTTTTTCAGGGAGGAATGTCTGGGAAGGGAAGCTTATTGGCTAAGCCCTCAGGGCCTCCAGGCACCTCATTAGCATGGAGAACTCTGCTCTGTGCCTATGTGACCACCAGTCATGTTTCCTTATGTGGGTAGTGTAGCATGTGTTCCAGGCCACACTGGCAGGAACAAGAAGTCACTTAAGTCTTAGATGCTGTGTCCACCAAGTCTCTGGGTCTCAGCCTGCTCTACCTGTCCAAGTTTCCTGGCATGGTTTTACCATCCCACACATCTATATTGAGTAATCATAACGAAGAGTAAAGTAGTGGTTTTTTCTCCTGGCTTCTATAAGTTCACCTGCATGGTTGCCACCTAGGGAGATAAATGGCAATCCCTGGGAGTCCAGGATATGGTAAAGGGTTCCTCCTACCAATCAAAGAATGGGTTAACAAGTTGCATTTTTACTTATACTCGAATTTAAACTAGTTCTCTTCTGTTACTAAAACCAAGTTCATGTGCTCTCCACACAAAAGCCAATAGTTTAAAGCTGAAGTTGGTAGAAAGGAAAAATGGTTTATTCTAGGGAAGGTATGAAGAAAAGAATCTTTATAGCTCAAGTTCTCTCTCTCTCTCTCTCTCTCTCTCTCTCTCTCTCTCTCTCTCTCTCCTCCTCTCTTCCTCTCCCCTGCCCCTCCCCCATGTCCTTCCCTCCCTCTCTCCCTATATTTTCTATATCACATATTACACTCATCCTCAGCCTTCTCTGGCTAGTTCTTATAAATCTTTAGACACTGCTGTACTGTTATATTTCTGCAAGGTAAACTTCACAGCAAAGTATTTATTGTGCTAATTGACACAAACAATGTAAGAATAATGAAGAACATTATCTGTTCTGAGTCATTTAGAGTTAACATTATGATCACATAACTGCTATTTTTTAATATAAAAAAATACAAGAAAAGAAAAGGAAGGGATAAATTGGAGAATAGTTTTTTCATTGGTATTTTAAGAGACTCCATTATCACCTTGCGTGGAGTCAATAGGAAAACAACAACAACAACAAAATGCTTTACTTAGTTCTAGTGTTTGTACTGATTACTTCTCTATTACTGTGATAAAACACCATGAACAAGACAAGTTACAGATGAGTTTACTAGGGCTATAACCCCAATGGGTTGAGTCCATTTTGGAAGGGCAGCTTGACAGCACATGGTAGGCATGATAGCAGGAAGAGGAAGCTGAAAGCCCAGGTCTTCCAATAGCAAGCATAAAGCAGAGAGAGAAAACTGTAGATGAAACTTTATACTCTTAAAGTCCCGCTCCTTGCAGAGACAAACTTCCTTTCTCAAAGCCAAATCTCCTAAGGTCCCTGCAAGAAGCATCATCAATTATGTGCCAAGTGTTCAAACATCTACGCCTTTGGAAGACATTCTTATTCAAACCGCTACATTGCTCATTCTATGTAGAATGTTTTATGTTGTTCTCTCTTTTACTCTGCTAACACTAACTTCTTAATTTAATGTTTCTCAGAATGTGATCCATGAGCCACCTGCCTCAGATTCTTGCTTGCTTAAGTAGTGAATCATCACTTGAAAAATAATTCAGAAACCTTGTTTAGGGCACTTATGAAATTTTAAATTTTATTTTATCAAATTATAGTGATTTTCAGCTGAACACATCAATTTCTATTAAAAATACAGGCAAATTTTAAAGACAAATACTTTGCTAAAACAAAATATTTTATCTTTCTCTATTTCTCCCTCTCTCCTTCCTTTTTTCCCTTTCCTTCCATTCCTTTCTTCTCTACTTCTTCTTTCCTTTTTCCTTCCTTTCTCCTCTCCTGAAATCTGTTATTAGTTCAGTATAGGACTTCATGGTGCTGTACTGTGTAAAAATGGTCATTGAACCCAGAGTAGAGTGGAAGAAATTGTTCAATTATTTTAAATTTTAATTTTAATTTCTCAGCTCATTCCAGCATTGCATTTTACTAGTTCACTCATCTAAGAAATAATTTTGTTATTTTATTATGTTCTTGTAGATATGACACAATAAAGGACATTAAGTTCTATGGCAGATCTATCAGTAATAGTTTTAAAGTCCAAAAAAAAAAATGATGAATTTGTTTTATAATCTATAGAAAACTACAAATCTGAAATGAGTTAGTTAAAAAAATGTGTGTTTCAACATCGATTCTCCATATTTTCTACTTTTAAGAAACATAACATTATTTCAGTATTAAGTGCACAAAGAATGTATACATATACTTATTTATAAATTTGTTATGATGTATGTCCTATGCACACAACACTAAACCTTCCTGTCGTGCCTGTCATTTATCCAATAAAGTACATTGTCAACATTTTATTTGCATAGTGTCCAGTAACAAATATAAAAATTTAAAGGTACATTAATTAAAATAAATGTATAAATAATTGTATGAACAAACATATTCCTCACTAAAATGTATCTAGTAGTGTAATCTCAAAGTATTGCGGATAATTTCCAGTGAGACCTCACAGATGCTAAATATATTTCTGTCTTATTTTGGTAGAAATTTTAAATTAGAGAGAGGCAAAGGCAGACCATAACAGAGGTATTTTCTCTGTCCCTTTAACAATTGGCTTGTTTATTTTTACCGAAATGATTTCATCAGTGTGATTTCCTGGGTGGTCTGAAATCTGATATGACTATATTCATCGTCCTGTAAGAAGCTGGCTCTTCCAGACTGAGATACTACAAGTGCTGAAGTAGAACTCAGTCCTCATTGCTGCAGCTGTCCGAGAATGGGGTGAGTGTGGAAAGGTGGTGAGCATGCACACAGCTTCTCCATGGACTAAGGCGCATTTGTTCGAACTTTCATAATTACTCTGATCAAGCCTTCTCTGTCATACATGCTGGGCCCAGGACACAAAAGCATCACAGGCAGAGGCCAGAAAATCCCTAGTCTACTTAACATGGTCCAAATACTTAAGTGTTCTCTAAGAAAAGAGAATAGTGTGTATATCCAGTGAGACCCTCTTGGAGAAAAAATTAAGTGTTCATTAGCAAGCAGTTATCAACTGGAGACAGCTTCTAGGTTAGGGATGGAGACATGCATCTACTTCTTCCAGAGTTCAGACTCCCTTTGGCCCTTAGACTCATGCAGAACCTGTGCAAGCAGACTTAGTCTTTGTATGTTCATGTGTGCCAGCCTTGTGTCTATAAGGCCTCAATTCCTCTGTGTACTCTCTCCCATCTGGCTTTTCCAATCTTCCTCCTCTTCTAAAGAGATTGGGAAGCTCAGAGGAGAAGGACTTGATAGAGACATTCTTTTGGGGGTGGAATATTCCAAGGTCTCTTACTCTCTCTGCGTAATGTCTGGCTATAGATGTCTGTATTTGTTTCCTGATAAGGACTGAACAAGACATTAGTGGAGGAGTTTAGCAGAATACTGTTGGCAGTCATTTCTTTAGCAGATGGTAGTATTTGTTTTTTCCCATAGGTCCCTGGCCTATCTAGTCTCAGGTTTTTGGCCACCTGAACAATGTTGAGGCTAGGTTTCATCTCATAAAGTAAGCCTTAACTCCAACCTGATGTTGGTAGATCAGCCCCACAGCTTTCTACTAACCTATCTTCCAGGAAGGTCACCCAGTGTAGACTGAAGAGTTTATAGCTGGGTTGATATTTGCCTTTTTCCTTTGGTAGTGTGTAGAATACCTAATGTTTAGCTGTGGATCTATGCATTTGGTTTCATCCGCTGCTGGGGAGAACCTCTCTCATAGTGATTGCGCTAGGCTTCTGTCTATGAATATAGCAGAATAGCATTAGGAATCATTTTTTTTCCCCAGTCATGTTTGGTTTTATCCTAGATCTCTCAGCTACCCACTTTCTGGTTCCTGGTCCTCTAGACAGTATCAGGGGTAGGTTATCTCTTGTGGCATAGGTCTCAAGCTGGGCCAGTCATTGTTTAGCCACTCCCACAATTTCTATGCCATCTTTCCCACAATACATCATGCTGGCAGTACAGATTGTAGGTTGAAGGTATTATGGCTGGGTTGGTATCTCAACTCTTCCATGGGAGTCTTACTTAGTTGTAGGAGGTGGCTGGCTCAGTCTTCATATCTCTCATTACTGGAATTCTCATCTAGGCTCACCCTAATAGGTTCCATTGCACAATGGAAATTGCCCCCTAAATTGCCTTCAGTTCTAGGTATCTCTCCCAATGCTCTCTCCCTCTATCCTCCCCCATCCTGATCCCTCCTGTTTCTGTCCCACTCACCCCTACTCTCCCTGAGAAATCTATTCTATTTTCCCTTCCCAGGGAGACCCTGTGTCTTCCTTAATCCCTCCTAGTTACTTAGTCTCTCTGGGTCTGTGGACTACAATGCATTTGTTTTAACTATAGAGCTAATATCCAATTATGAGTGAGCACACACCACGTTTATCTTTCTGTGTCTGGGTTACCTTACTTTGAATAATTTTTTTCTACTTCCATCCATTTGCCTCCAAATTTCATGTCATTGTTTTTAACAGCTGAGTAATTCCCCATTGTATTGCACCTCACTTTCTTTTTCTATTCTTCAGTTTAGGAAGATCTAGGTTGTTTCCAGTTTCTGGCTATTATGAATAAAGATGCTATGAACATAGCTGAGCAAGTGTCCTTATGGTAGGATAGACCATTCTTTGGGTATGTGCCCAAGAATAGTATAGCTGTATCTTGGTATATTGATTCCCAGTTTTCTGAGAAAATACCATATTGTTTTCCAAAGCAGTTACACAGATTCTCACTCCCAGCAGCAATGGAGGAGTGTTCTTTTGCTCTACATTCTCCCCATCATCAGCTGTAACTTGTGTGTGTGTGTGTGTGTGTGTGTGTGTGTGTGTGTGTTATCTTAGCCAGCCTGACAGGTGTAAGATTGGCATTGTGATAAGCATTTTGCTGATAGCTCAGTGTGTCGAACACTTCCTTAAGTGTTTTCCAGCCATTTGAGATGCCTCTATTGAGACTTCTCTGCTTAATCTGCACCTCTTTTGTTTTTGACATTCAAGTTTTCTTTATTTTTTTTAAGGAAATCCAATTCTTGTAAGCAAAGAAATATTGAACATTTACTAAGTGAAATATTACATTTTATTATTTTTACATATTTTATTATTATTACATATTTTTAAAAATCTTAAAAAATTATTATATGTAGGTTTGGGGGGGGCAGATTTTAAAATCTATTTGGAACATTGAACATGATAGAAGTAGAAAAAAATCTCTTGTAAAGTCTTCCATGAATGGAAATTATGACAAGTTCCTGATTAGACAGAAACCATTTCATTTCCAGAGGAGAATACGCAGTGTAACTGTGGCTTCATAGAATGAATTGAGTAGTGTTCTTTCTGTTTCTGTTTTGTAGAATAATTTGAAGAGTATTGGTATTAGATCTTCTTTGAAGGTCTGTTAGAATTCTGCACTAAACCCATTTGGTCCTAGACTTTTTTGGTTAGGAGACTTTTAATGACAGCTTCTATTTCATTAGGGGTTATGGGACTGTTTAGATGGTTTATCTGATTGAGATTTAACATTGGTATTTGATATCTGTCTAGAAAATTGTCCATTTCATATAGATTTTCCAGTTGTGTTGAGTATAGGCTTTTGTAGTAGTATCTGATGATTTTTTTGATTTCATCAGTTTCTGTTAAATCTCCCTTTTCATTTCTGATTTTGTTAATTTGCATAGTGTCTTTGCGCCCTCTGGTTAGTCTGACTAAGGGTTTGTCTATCTTCTTGATTTTCTCAAAGAGCCAGCTCCTGGTTTTGTTGATTCTTTGTATAGTTCTTTTTTGTTTCTACTTGGTTGATATCAAGCCTGAGTTTGATTATTTCCTGCTGTCTACTCCTTTAGTATTTGCTTCTTGTTGTTCTAGAGCTTTCAGGTGTGCTGTCAAGCTGCTAGTGTAAGCTCTTGTCAGTTTCTTTTTGGAGGTACTCAGAGTTATGAGTTCTTAGTGCTGCTTTCATTGTGTCCCATAAGTTTGGGTATGTTGTGGCTTCATTTTCATTAAATTCTAAAGTATTTAACTTCTTTATTTCTTCCGTGACCAAGTTATCATTGAGAAGGTCGTTGTTGAACTTCCATGTGTATGTGGGCTTTCTGTTGTTTTTGTTTCTATTAAAGACCAGCCTTAGTCCATGGTGATCTAATAGAATGCATGGGATTACTTCAATCTTATTGTATATGTTGAGGTCTGTTTTGTGACCAATTATATGATCAGTTTTGGAGAAGGTACAATGAAGTCCTAAGAAGAAAGTATATTCTTTTGTTTTAGGATGAAATGTTCTACAAATATCTGTTAAATCCATTTGGTCCATAACTTCTGTTAGTTTCACTTTGTCTCTGTTTAGTTTATGTTTCCATGATCTGTCCATTGATGAGAGTGGGATGTTGAAGTACCCCACTATTACTGTGTGAGGTGCAATGTGTGCTTTGAGCTTTAATAAAGTTTCTTTTATGAATGAGGATGCCCTTGCATGTGGAGCAGAGATGATCAGAATTGAGAGTTATTCTGTGTAGATCTTTCCTTTGATGTGTCTTTCCTTATCCTTTTTGATAACATTTAGTTGAAAGTTATTATTAGAGTGGCTATTCCAGCTTGTTTCTTGGGACCATTTACTTGGAAATTGTTTTCCAGCCCTTAACTCTGAGGTAGTATCTGTCTTTGACACTGAAATGTGTTTCCTGTATGCAGCAAAATGTTGAGTCCTTTTTACATATCCAGTCTGTTAGTCTATGGCTTTTTATTGGGGAATTGAGTCCTTATGTTAAGAGATATTGAACAGTGATATTCCTCAGAACAGTGATTGTTGTTTTTTTGTTATTTTTGATGTTATTTTTATGTTCATGTGGCTATCTTCTTTTGGGTTTGTTAAAGAAGATTACTTTCTTGCTTTTTCTAGGGTGTAGTTTCCCTCCTTGTGTTGGAGTTTTCCATCTCTTATCCTTTGTAAGGTCAGATTTGTGGAAAGATATTGTGTAAATTTGGTTTTGTCATAGAATATCTTGATTTCTCTATGTTAATTAAGAGTTTTGCTGAGTATAGTAGCCTGAGCTGTCATTTGTGTTCTCTTAGGGTCTATATGACATCTACCCAGGATATTCTAGCTTTCATAGTCTCTGGTGAGAAGTCTTATGTAATTCTGATAGGTCTACCTTTATATGTTACTTGACCATTTTTCTTACTGCTTTTTAATATTCTTTCTTCGTTTTGTGCATTTGGTGTTTTGACTAGTATGTGACAGGAAGAATTTCTTTTCTGGTTCAATCTATTTGGAGTTCTGTAGACTTCTTGTGTGTTTATAGTCAACTTTCTTCAGATTAGGGAAGTTTTCTTCTATAATTTTATTGAAGATATTTACTGGCCCTTTAAGTTGAAAATATTCATTCTGTTTTCATTCCTATTATCCTTACATTTGGTCTTCTCGTTGTGTCCTGGATTTCCTGGATGTTTTGGGTTAGGAGCTTTTTGCAAGTTGCCTTTTCTTTGACTGTTGTGTCAGTGTTTTCTATGGTTATCTTCTGCACCTGAGATTCTCTCTTCTATCTCTTGTACTCTGTTGGTGATGCCTACATCTATGACTTGTGATCTCTTTCCTAGGTTTTCTGTCTTCAGGGTTTTCTTTCTTTGTGACTTCTTTACTCTTCCAATTTCAATTTTTAGCTCCTAGATGGTCTTGTTCAATTCCTTCACCTGTTTGGTTTTGTTTTCCTGTAATTCTTTAAGGTTTTTTTGTGATTCCTCTTTAAGGGCTTCTAGCTCTTTATCTGTGTTCTCCTCTATTTCTTTAAGGGAGTTATTCATGTCCCTCTTAAAGTCCGCTATTAACATCATGAGTTGTGATTTTTAAATCAGAGTCTTGCTTTTCTGGTGTGTTGGGTTAACTAGGGCTCACTGTGGTGGGAGAACTGGGTTCTGATGATGCTAAGTAGCCTTGGTTTCTTTTGCTTATGTTCTTGCCCTTGCCTCTTGCCATCTGGTTATCTCTGGTGTTAGCTGGTCTTGCTGTCTCTGACTGTGGCTTGTCCCTCCTGTAAGCCTGTGTGTCAGAACTCCTGGGAGACCAGCTCTCTTCAGGAGGTATAGAGAGCTGTGGCTCAGGGTCAGCTCTGGGGTGCAGATGGAAACCAGAAGGATCCTGTCCCTGGCTGTTCCTTGGTTCTTGTGTCCTGATGACTCTGGGTGGGCCCCTCTTGGGCCAGAAATTTGAGCAGAAGTGGTAATCATACCTGTACTCACAGGTGTTTCCACACTCCTGAGAGACAGCTCTCTCTTGTCAGTATGGAGAACTGTGGCACAAGAGGAGCTCCTTGTGCAGATGGAATCTGGAAGGATTCTGTCCCAGACTGCTCCTTGGATCCTATGTCCTGAAGGCTCCGGGCTGGTCCCTCTTAGCAGAAATGCTGGTCTTATCTGTGCTCACAGGTGTGTCCACACTCCTGGGAGGCCAGCTCACTCCCACCAGTATTTGGGTATAGAGCACTGTGGCACAGGATCAGCTCTGGGCACAGATGGAACCTGGAAGGCTGTTCCTCATTTTTCAAGTTGGATTATTTGGTTTGTTAATGACTATTTTCTTGAGTTCCTTATGTATTTTGGGTTTTATCCCTTAGTCAGATGAGATGTTGGTGAAGGTCTTTTCCCATTCCATAAGCTGTCATTTTACCCTATTGATGGTGTTGTTTGCCTTTGAGAAGCTTTTCAGTTTCGTGTGGTTCCATTAAGTGTTGATTTTAGTACCTGAGACATTGTGTTCTGTTCAGGATGTTGTCTCATGTACTGATACATTTAAGGCTATTCCCACTTTCTCTTTTGTCAGGCCCAGTGTATCTGGTTTTATGTTGAGGTCTTTGATTCACTTGGACTTGAGTTTTGTGCAGAGTGATAGATATGGATCTATTTGTATTCTTCTGCATACCAATACTCAGATTGACCATCACAGTTTGTTGAAGATGCTTTCTTTTTTCTATTATACAATAGAATAATTCTGTATAATTCTGCCTTCTTTATCAAAAGCCAGGTGCCCACAAGTGTTTGTATTTACTTCTGGATCTTCAATTAGATTCCATTGATCAACTTATCTATTTGTATGGCAATACCAGGTGGTTTTTATTGCTATAACTTTCTAGTAGCACTTCAAATCAGGGAGGATGATATCTCTAGAAGTTCTCTTATTGTACAGGATTGCTTTATCTACCCTGAGTTTTTTGTTTTTCAACTTCCTATGGAAAAATAAAATATGTTTTTTTTTTAAAAAAAGAAAAGAGAATAGGTGAAAGGTTGGGGGCAGTTGCTGTGCAGTTCCAATTACTGCCCTGACCTTTGTCCTTAACACTGTAACTCACAGCAAAAGGAAACAGAACAAAAGCTATCACAGCTGTCTCTGCAGGGACTTCTGGGATAGAGGAGGGATTAAAAGGACCTGTGCCTCAGAGGGGGGATCACCTATCCTCAGTCTTCCTGTCCTTACTGCTTTTAAATGACAACATTTAGCTTGCCCTAATGTAACAGGCTGATGCTGTTGAGATTCTGACCTACATACCTGCATCTAAATGACTTCTAAATGACTGTCCTTTTATCTCACCCTTTCTCTTCCTCACTGGATACTACCCACTCCCATGTGCCTCTGGCACTTTGAGAAGACACTGAAAACTAAAAGGATAATTTGAGTAGTAGTTTTATATTGAATATTATTTATTGCTGATTTAGAAATCCATTAATTTTGGCTCTGTAGAAATTTTCTCTGGGTAAAAAAATATTCCTATTTTCTTGAGACTGGCTGCTAATCCATATCAAAGATGCCTTCGTTTTTAGTTGCTGCCCTTCAATGTAGAAGACCATTTTAAAAGTAGAATCATTGATCTCTCTGTTCTTCATCCCATCTCCAAATTATAAACCTTTACATATCCAAAAATTATGTTCAAAGCCTTAGTTAAGTAGTCACCTATCCACTTGGGCTCTGTGATCTATAACAGCAGAAAACAAATGCATTTACCCAATTGGAGAAAATGTGGCATTTAATAGAGGGAGCTCTAAATGTTTAAGTACAAAAAAAAAAAAAAAAAAAAAAAGTGTTACAAGAAGAGACCATGCACCCAGGAAAACATTTGAATAATCCCTTCCTTATGCATTCTGTGGTGGTTTCAGTCTTACTTGGCATTTACAGGTCTAGGAGATAAAGGCATATTCCCTGGTTGGTGCTATCAGGATATGGTGGAGCCTTGAGAAGAGGGGGCTTGCTGGGAGGCATTAAGTTTCTGTGGTGATTGGTTTAGCTCTGCTGCTTTCTTTGCACTATGATGTGCTTCTGTGATTCTGAAACAAGTAGCCAGCCGATCATGGATTAGAACATCTATAAGCCAATAAACACTAGTACTTTATCAATTAATTATCTCAGGTACTAGTTATTGAACTGGAAAACTGACTAACACATACTATAAACAAAATCAGTTCCAACTGAACCAAATTCTTATAAACCAGAAATACACTCTTAAATGTTTCAGGGTATGTGAAAGTACATTTATATCTAGAGTGTGAAAATATTTCATACTGATACACAAAAGTGTGGTCACAGAGAAAACAATTAACAAAACAACTTAAATCCATTTTAAGTTCTATTTCTCTTGAAAACAAATTCTTTAGAAAACTAGAACTAGCATCTACCTTATATATAGCTGATAAATGCTTAGTTATGTATTAAACTATAAACAACCCCTTTAAAAGAATAAGGAAATATAAGTATTATGAGAAAAATGTAGACAAAACAATACATATTTCATTGAAGAAAATGCAAATGGATTAAGAAAATAAAAGACTATGCTCAATTAGGGTCTATGCATTCAGTATGTAAAGGTGCCTGCTATTAACTCTAAAGAACTGAGTACAATCCACACAGGTTGGCCGCTGACCACTATGTGTGTGCCATGGCATGTGCACACACACATCACACATGAACACACACACTAAATATAGTTTTAAGAAATTTTATTTCTTTTTTTAAAAATTATTTTATTAGATATTTTCTTCATTTACATTTCAAATGCTATCCTGAATGACCCCTATACCCTACCCCCCCCCACCCTGCTCCCCTTTGCACTCACTCCCACATCATGGCCCTGGTGTTCCCCTGTATGAGGCATATAAAGTTTTCAAGACCAAAGGGCCTATCTTCCCAACGATGGCTGACTAGGCCATCTTCTGCTATATATGCAGCTAGAGACACAAGATCTGGGGGTACTGATTAGTTCATATTGTTGTTCCACCTATAGGGTTGCAGCCCCCTTCAGTTCCTTGGGTAATTTCTCTAGCTCCTCCATTGGGGTCTCTATGTTCTATCCTATAGATGACTGTGGGCATCCACTTCTATATTTGCCAGGCATTGGCATAGCCTCACAAGAGACAGCTATATATCAGTGCCCTTTCAGCAAGATCTTGCTGGCATATGCAATAGTGTCTGCATTTGGTGGCTGATTATGGGATGGATCCCCGGGTGGGGAAGTCTCTGGGTTGTCCATCCTTTTGTCTTAGCTCTAAACTTTGTCCCTGCAACTTCTTTCATGGGTATTTTATTCCCTATTTGGGGGAGGAACGAAGTATCCACGTGTTGGTCTTCCTTCTTTTTGATTTTCTTGTGTTTTGCAGATTGTATCTTGGGTATTCTAGGTTTCT
>NC_034591.1:14548910-14566305 GCF_900095145.1 Mus pahari
GTTTGGTTGTGTTTTCCTGTAATTCTTTAAGGGATTTTTGTGTTTCTTCTAGCTTAATAGCAGTGTTTTCTTGTAATTCTTTAAGGAACCTTTGTGTTTCTTCTAGCTGTTTAGCAGTGTTTTCCTGTAATTCTTTAAGGGATTTTTGTGTTTCTTCTATCTGTTTAGTAGTGTTTGCACATAGTTTTTTAAGGACTTCTACCTGTTTAGCAGTGGTCTCTTGTAATTCCTTGAGGGATTTTTGTGCTTCCTCTTTAAGGGCTTCTACTTGCTTAGCATTGTTCTGTATTTCTTTGAGTGAGTTATTAATGTCCTTCTTCACATCTTCTACCACCAGCATGAGATATGATTTTAAATCCAAAACTTGATTTTCGGGTGTGTTGGGGAATCCAGGACTTGCTGTGGTGGGCGTACTGGGTTCTGATGGTGCCCAGTGATCTTGGTTTCTGTTAGTAAGATTCTTACATTTGCCTTTCACCATTTGGAAATCTCTGGTGTTAATGTTCAAGCTGTCTCTGGCTGGAGTTTGATTCTCCTGTGATTCTGTTAACCCCTGTCAGCACTCCTGGGAATCCAACTCTCCCCTGTGTCCCAGTGGTCAGAGCACTCTCTGCAGGCAAGCTCTCCTCTTGCAAGGTAGGTGTCCAGAAGTCTGGAGCTTCTGAGTCCTTGGGTCAGAGCCATCCCTGTAGACCGACTCTCCTCCTGTGATCCCGAGGACCTGTGGTGTGGAGGGTCCTCCAGAGTGCTCTGCTGCCTCTGCTGGTGTTACAAAGAGAGATGGCAGGGGTGGCGCAGACCAGACCAGGACCCCCGCCTCTGGGCAGGCAGTGTTCCTTTGTCCTTGTTCCTCGTGGCACAAGCCCCACCTGGATTCTCTAAAGTTGATTGTGTTTCACTTACCCATGATCCCGAGGACCTGTGGTGTGGAGATTCCTCCGGAATGCTCAGCTGCCTCTGCAGTGATTCTAAAATCTCATGGACAGTCCTCTGGGGACCGTGGGGGTGTCTGCCAACTCTTGCCCTAGGTGACCCAGTGCTGGAGCAGAACAGAAGGGAGTTGTGCCCCTTGTCAGGCCAGTTCTCTGCTTCCCTACTGCTGTCTCAGGTCCCGTGCACAATTGGATTGGAGCAGAAGTTGTGTTCCAGTCACCAGTGATCCTAAGATCTCATGGGCAGTCCTCTGGGGACCATGGGGGTGTCCACCAACTCCATGCCCTAGGTGACCCAGTGCTGGCACAGACTGGAAGGGACTTGTAGTTTTAAGAAATTTTAAAGAACCTGCTCAACTATGTTATTAATAAAATAAATGCAAACTAAGACACCAAAGATATGAGTATTTTAATTAGAATGGAAATTTTTAAATAAAAATGAAAGCATGATAAAAACTGTGGATTCATTATTATTCATGTGCTACTGCCAAGAGTGCTAACTGGCAGAAACAATTTAAAAATATTTTCTTATTTTCATTTATTATATACTAGAACAGGTGTATGCTTCATAATCCAACAATTCTTTTCCATGAAGAAACATGCACAGCTGTGCTAATAGACATATATATATATATATATATATATATATATATATATATATATATATANTATAATTGTTTATGATAGTAAAGACCTAGTAAAAAAACATGACAGTAAGCAATATTTTTATTGGAGTACAACCATATGGACACATGCAACTGAATGAATTGTGCATAATCACCCTGTATGTATCTCAGACATTATTTGAAGAAAAAAAAGGAAAAAGAAAAAGAAATCAGAAGACTACCTACAGTGGTGAAATTTTTACTAAGTTCAAAAAAGGATCAGAATTGAATAATAATACACAGGTGGAAACTAGGTGGAAAACGGATATATAGACCCATCTTACCTGCAAACAGCAGAACAGTACCAAGAAGCAATGAGCAGAAGTTGCAAATTGTATTGCCCAGTGTTGTCTAATATTTTTTAAATCACACACTCTACACACACACACACACACACACACACACAACTGTGTGTGTTTATTCATGTTTATGAATAGTTAATACACAACTCACTTAAAGAAAACACACATAATAAAAATGTAATACTGTGCTCAAGTAGAACCTATGTGATGCTTGCCCATGTAAAGGAACCTGCTGTTAACCATGAAGACCTAAGTTCAATCCACATACCTTGACATCTGACCTCCACACAGGTAATTCACATGCACATTCCGCACACATTGGAATGTTCCTGTGAGTAAATAAATACACATATGCATATATATTTAGTATGTGTATAGTTATGTATGTTTACATGTATGTGTGCATGTGCACATACACACAAACATCATATATATAGTCTTGGAATACTGTGCTTTTACATTGGGTGGTAGCTTCACCTTGTTTGTCTCAGTGTTTTATAACCCCATGTACTCTTCCTCCAGGCTGGCCGAAAACATTGTACTTTTCACAGCTATGGGGACACTCTGGAAGCATGTAAGGGCACCCAAGTGAGTGTGCATGCTAAAGGTTGAAATATCTTAATATTAAAGCCTGTGGTCTCCACTATAGATCTTGCTTTTCATGATTGTTTATGGTATGCCTATTAGTCTACTAATAATAGTAAGACTGAGGTCTGCAAGAAAATAATTTTGGAAAATCACAGCTAAGTAAAAATTATCCAACCCTAGTCTTTTACTATTATAATATCTGATTTTGTTCAATTACTTCATTGCTTTCTTCCAGACAATATAATAGAATACAAAAGTGTTTGGGCTGAGTACCTAGTCATAATAATGAAGTAAGAAGCACTAAAGTACAATTTTTAAACTTTATATTAAGCAATATTATTGCTGTGTTCTATGGGGCAATTAAAGAAAGATTTCCAGCCATGTTATACACATTCTGTGTTTAAAAATAAAGCAAAATGCTTATTTTTTCTCTGAAAAAGATCTCACTTAGGAAAATGAATTTAAGTTTAACCTATTAGCATGTTTCTTCTCGAGCTCATTGTTGTGGGTTTGAAATTCAGAGTTTGCTAATGAACAATTAAAAGCACCGTGCACTGTGTCTCCCACCACACTTTGAGTGTCTAGTGCCTTCACTGTGCAGGCTTGCTCCACACAAGGCAAAGACACAGGATCCTCTAAAGAAAGTCCCAGCTTCAAGGTGAGAGGTGGGTCCTGATTAGCCATGATGGGTCAATCATGAGAAAGTAAATCAGAGGGGTCTAGACTTTGACAGAGGATGGAGTTACAGCTTTGAGTGTACATCAGTGAGAAGATGGAGAAAGAAAACCCTGCTACACAACAGGGTGCCTGCATGGCCACTGCTAAACTGAGGAAAACTTATGGAGAAAAGCAACTTCAAACTCTAATCCTCTGTAAGTTCAGCGAGAGAGAGTAGCTAATGTCTTCTTTTCGATCAAGTGTAGCTGAGGTGTGTTATGCAGCAGACATGAAGAAGCATTAGTTGGTGGTTTAAAAGCATTTCTGAGGATCTCATCTTAACTTTGACTTTTGTTCCATGCATTATTACCCACTTGATGTTTTGTTTTGGAACAAGATCTCACTCTATATTGCAGACTAGCCTGGAACTCATAGCATTCCTCCTGCCTTTAGACTCTCGAGTGTTGGGATCACACGACTGAGCCTTCCAACTTCTCTAATCCTCCATTTGTCCCTTGTAAAATGGCTCAGGAAAACCTCTACAAATTGTTAATTATGACCTTGAGTGATATTACTTTCTCTTATGCAATGTCAGAGTGTCTATTCACCAGTGCCCAGTGTAGGGCAGGCACCCAGTCTACCTCACATAGAGACAAGAAGCAATTAACATTATCATTGGTTATGGTTTAGGAGCTACTTAGAGAAGGTTTGCAGTAGGTCTGCACCAAGCATGACCATGCCATAATCGGCAAGATTTTTATGTTCAAGTGTAGGTCAAGATGATACATCCATTTAAACAAAAACTTTATTGAAATTTGTGGTAGTAATATATTTTACTTAGGAAAAAATATATCCCTTGCTGCACACAAAAACAAAAACAAAAACAAAAACAAAAACAAAAACAAAAAAAAAGAAAGAAAGTTGAGTGAATAAAGACATAGTGCTTGCATACAGTTCTTCAAATCCACCTTGGAGACCTTGATCAAAGATTTTATCAATCGTAAAAATCAAAAATTTCACTTTTAAGAGGTTCGATTCTGGTTTTGTAATTGTTAGGAATAGAATGTGAGAAAGCTTTAAGGAAAGCTCAGTATCTTTGTTCTTTACATTTTTATTCGTCTTTATTTGTTTACTGAAGTGGGCGTGCCAACAGGGAAATGTTAGTCAGAGGACAGCACAGGCGTAGGTTCTCTTCTTCACTGGGCTAAGAAGCAAATGCTTCCTGATGACCTGTCTCACAGGCCCTTGGGACCTTTCCTTAAGTCACGCCAAATGACCTTAAAACTCCCAGTGCGGCATGGCCCCTCTCACTCTAACCATTTCTTTTTCCTTTACCCACACCCAAATCCAAATCCAAACCGAGGCATGCTACTTCTGCAAGCTGAACCTGCTCATTTTCGTGTGATGTTCACTTCATCCATGGTGCATCTGGAGTGGTCTACTGCATTGGTGAATCCTTGGATTTCTACATTTTCTCCTCTCTGTTGCAATGTGTGTGTGTCATTGCATGCCTGTGTCCACAAATGTGTGTGCAGGTATATTCACCCATACAGTCACTTGTCGAGGTCACAAGTTGACAACAAGCATCTTCCACTAAGGCCCTTACCTTTAGTGGAGAATTTTTAAACAGGATCTTTCATTGAACTTAGATTTGCTATTTCATTTATACTGACTACTGAGCAAGCTTCAGGGATCCACCTATGGCCTCTTCCTTTACCCACCTCCAGAGCTGAAATTATAGATGAATGAGTGTTTGCTCAGATTTTACCTGGCTTCCAGGAACCTGAACTCTGGTCCTCCAAACTCAGGTCTTCGTCTAGCCACTGCACCATCTTCCTACTCTGGAACCTTTTTCTTGTTATCTCACATGAAGATTTTGTCCACTCTTACTCTCCTACTGCTTTGTTTCTGTGTCTTCTTGCTCTTATTACCATGCTTCTGGTCCTCCATTGTAAGGTTGTTCTAGA
The DNA here is from genome assembly GCF_900095145.1 of Mus pahari. NCBI lineage: Eukaryota > Metazoa > Chordata > Mammalia > Rodentia > Muridae > Mus > Mus pahari. Next base: position 14,554,022 of record NC_034591.1, read on the forward strand.
AAGCCAGAAAACCTCTGCAGAAATAGATTCATGCCCTGGATGTAACCATGTATTAATATTTTTATCCCAGTCCCTTTCATATAGAAGATACACAATACAGTCTGTTGTAAATTTTCAATTAAAGAGTACTTTCCCAAGACACTAGCCATCTTAACCTAAACAGTAGTAATTGATGAGTCCTGACAAACTGACTGCTTATTATAGAATCTCTCATAAAGGACAGGGTTGCCCCACATCCGCTCCATCACAGGGCATGGCTGCTTTGGGAGGCAGACAGAGTTTGACTTTGATTATCTATACTGGGTGTGTACTGGGCTATAGGGAAGCTCACAGAGTGCTCTGGGGTGGGAAAGTGCAGTCTGAGACACGGGACAACCTGAGCTGAAACTGAGGTCCACCAGCCTTCGAGGAGGCCAGGGTCCCAGACTCTCAGACATCCCGACACAGGGAAGCGCTGAGAACAGGGCTGGGTGCCATGGGCTTTGTCCAGCCTGGAGTAGGGCAAGCAGCAGAGGGGAATTTTGAGCTCCAGCTGGTCCCACATTGATAATCCTTGGCTTGACAGTGGCAGCAGGCTTGGTGGCAGTTGTGGCTGGGAGTGCAGAGAGGCCTTCTGTAGACGATTAGACAGCCAGCGGCTCTGTAGGCAAAGCCCTTGTCCATGGCTCCCCAGGGCAGAGCTTGATGAAAAGAAATGGTCTGTGGTTCCAAATCATTTATTGCCATGGGGGAAAGTGGACACATAAAACCATATCCCACTTCTCAGAGTGGGCCTAAGATTAAATACCTTTTTCAGGGAGGAGTGTCTGGGAAGGAAAGCTTATTGGCTAAGCCCTCCAGGCCTCTAGGTACCTCATTAGCATGGAGAGCCCTGTCTTGACCTTACTTGGCCACAGGTCACATCTCTTTTCCTATAATTTTGGTCTGAGATGTTGGGAATGCCTCATCTACATGTGAAAGGGCTTGGGACATTGCCCTTATGTGACTGATGGCCACAGACCTATGGGGAGCTGCAGCTAGTGACAGGGGCCTGGTAACCAAGAGCAGGCGAAGCTCCTACTGTCCCTTCAGGGTCTCTGGAGCTTCAAAGACTTTAGCTCAACCAAGGACCAAGCTACCACTCATGTTCCACTGCCCCACAATATTTGTAGTTCGGAAACATCTAGAACACACCTAGCATATACTAACTACCAGTGAGTGAGTGAAATATGCTGACTGTGAAGGCTCTGAAATGATATTATAATTTGCTGTATCAAATGTTAATTCTGTTAAGCATGTATAATTATAACGTGAGTCATCATTGTGTAATATAGTTTTACAACAGTTAAGCTACTTATAATCGCTCATCTATTATACCTACTGGCAATAACATATGTTTCAATAAAAAAATCTGTCTGCTGCTATGACAAAATACTTGTCAAGAGACTTAAAGGAAGATGTATTTTGCCCCAGAGTGTCAGATGCTATCTACAGTTGTTTGGGGGCTAGGGCAAGTCAGACAAGGGGAGGAAGGTATGGTGAGGCCAGGATGATCAAGTCAGAGCAGCCAGCAAGCCCAGAGTGACATAACAGGACCATGGGTAAGGCATGCTCTTTAACAATAGGCCTCCATCCCTACTCCCACCAACCAGGCACAGCTCCCAATCGTCTACTTGTGAACTCATTAATGAGCTAATCATTAATGAATTTAGAGTCCTCATGATCCAGTTACCTTTCCGCGGTGTGACCAAGAGTTCAGCAGACAAGTCTTTGGGTTGTACACTCTGTGACCAAACCATAACCTGTTCCAAATGAAGATTCTTGAAGGTCTGAGGAATATGGGTTCAGAGACATTTATAAAGACCAAACACGGAGCTTTTTCAGGCTTCCCTTGTTTTGTTCTCTATAAACCTCTGCCTTGCCAAAGATTATATGATAGGTAAACACTTCTTAATGTATGCACTTAGAGTCACACACCTTCTTATGGTCTATTTTCCTAAGCCCATAGTTTACTGACAGATATATTTTGAATCATTCAAGTGAGTTGGATCTGGAGAAAAAAATGTTGAGAGAAACTACTGTAAGTTAGGTCTAAAGAACTGATTCATTTTTACAGTTTTCTTTAGTTCCAGGTGGTAGTTTAATGAACACTGATTCTATGATAAACTGAATCAATTTACAAAATTTTCTCTGTCAAACAAGAATCTCTAAGAGCCCAGTAATTTGCCATTATGATATCACCATTCTTTCTTGGTAATATCAGTGTTATCTTCACAAGATAACATATTCCTAGAGCAATAAATATTACCTGTTTCAATTAAGACTTGATAAATTGGAAGCCAACAATATGCAGCCTACTGTGAGTGCAAAACAGATTCTATTTGCATTCCATTTTTTTCCTCAAAAAGATTTTCCAAATGCACACACATCTTACTGACATGATTAGAACACATAAACAGTGCTTTAAAAAAAAAACATAGTATATAAAGCATAAGAAGAAAGATAGAAGTTAGACTAAATTTTTTCACTCTGAAAAGGTAATATTTGTTCACAGCTTGGCTCCATTTTTATGACTGTATGGTTAATTGAGCACGTGTGTCCTTGCTTCATTTTTTTTCCACTCACAATATAATAGACATTACTTCCCCAGGTTCAATGGGGCATAGCATTGCAAATGTAAACATGTAGTATCTGAGCTAATGGCTTATTCAATTAAAGATTATCATTTCTCAATACTTCTAGAACCCCAAAAGTATTGAAAGTTATGTAAGATTAACTGTTAACAATTAAATAATAGTTCACTTAACCATATCTTTGCCAACGCTTTTTGTCTTTTCATATTTTTCTGAATCTTTTACAAAATTTCTTTCTTACTGTAAACCCTCAAATGAGATCAGCTTCCCTTGTGGCCTGATGCATTCTTATGTGTCAGCTAAAATACTATATTACCTAAGAACCCCTCCTGTTTGAAAATAGCACCCTGGCAATGTGAGAAATTAATGCCAAAGACAAGGTCAACAACAGGAAGATATTCACACCCTGCTCAACACTATCACAATTTTTCTGCCCATTCCCTTGGACATCTCTCTTGTGTTAGCATGACATCTTTGGCCCCAGCATGCCTCAGCTATGTCCTCATTTGAGTAAGTTGACAGCTGCAAGCTTTATATTTTATTTTGCATCCTTTGAAAATGGCACAGTTTTGTTTCCTTTTCTATTGTGGCATTTCAGTCTTTGAGGGAGTTTTCAGTATTACTTTAGAGTGATTTTAAAACTGACAAAACTATATCACCCAAAGTCCCTAGGTGTAGGAGGGAGTATTTATGGTGTTGTCCATTCAGAGTTAACATACTCTCCCACAGAATTTATTAAAATGATAGAACTACTGCTTCCTGCACTAAGATGGAAGGAAATCTTGGCAGGAGGCAGCCGCTTAGATCCTGACCTAGAGTAAGTAGGAAGGGATTTGGTGATTAAAATTTTAAAACTGAGACATTAAACCGTTGCTTTCTTGCTGCTTGAAGGACATTTATTTGCTTTTACCAGACATCCTTGCAGGATATGGAAAGCGGTGCTCATGTGATAACTTTATCCTAGACGTTAGTTTGTAGTGAAAACAACATATTTCCAGGGGAATGGCTGCTCCTCATGAGCAGATGTACTAAGAGGTAGGTACCTTGGATCATCTATAAAGCATTTTTACTTTGCCTTGGAATAGGTTTCCAGTTCATCCCAGGTTCTCTGCTTTCCTGAGGATGACAGTGTAAATTTCCTCTACTTGTCTATCAAACGATCTATTGCAAAATGGATTGTGTATGTATTATCCTTTCTGTTCATTGCTTGTTGAAATCTGATTCATATGTGTGCTGACTAGTTTTGTGTCAGCTTGACACAGCCTGGAGTTATCACAGAGAAAAGAGCTTCAGTTAGGGAAATGCCTCCATGAGATCCAGCTGTAAGACATTTTCTCAATTAGTGATCAAGGTGGGAGGTCCCCTTGTGAGTGGTGCCATCTTTGGGCTGGTAGTCTTGGTTCTATAAGAGAGCAGGCTGAGCAAGCTAGGGGAAGCAAGCCAGTAAGAAACATCCCTCCATGGCCTCTGCATCAGCTCCTGCTTCCTGACCTGCTTGAGTTCCAGTCCTGACTTCCTTTGGTGATAAACAGCAATCTGGAAAATTAAGCTGAATAAACCCTTTCCTTCCCAACTTGCTTCTTGGTAATGATGTTTCTGCAGGAATAGAAACCATGACTAAGACAGTATGCATGAGATATATTCCTTTGAAGTGGATATTCAGTATATTTAGTGTTGCGCAGCCACCATTAGTTTGCAATTCCAGAGCAAAATCCTTTGAAGGAACTCTACCTCTGCTGCCCGTCACTACCCAGTTTAAAACCCACCCTGACTTGTAAATATTCTAGACTCTTCACGTAGATGAAATACCACAATATGTGGCTTTTAAACCAGTTTTTTCCATGTAGCTTGAGGTCTCAGGGTTTATCCAGGTAGTAATGTGGGTCACTTCAGCGTTACATTTTTAGTTGAGTTTCCATTGTGAAGATAGTGTGGTTCTGTGTATTTGTTCTTCAATTACTAGTTACATGAGTTATATCTGCCATTTGACTACTATAAATATTACTAATAATGGGACTATAAACTCTGATATACATTTCTTTGTGTGTAAAGATTTTTCATTTGCTTTTGTTTGGTATATAGCTAGGAATTAAATAGATTGATAGTAGGCCAAGTTATCTTTTGAGTTATATATTTTTGATATAGTATAATTAATCATTTTATTAGAAACACAGTTGCTCCTTCAGTGACTGACTGTAGAGTTCTAAATAGGGACCTAAAAATAGCTCCAAACTGATTTTCCTATAAATCAGAATGAAATCTTAAATTTGAAATGACATGAAATGCTATATTTATATTCTTTGTCTTTTATGCATACTTTTATGCATATATACACTTTTACAAGTTTACTTATTCATATAGCTATTGTTAAATTATGTATAAAATAAAATAACAAAAAGCCAAAATTAAAAACTACCAATTTGACTCAAATGTGCATTTTTAAAACAAAATTGAAAGTCTCATGAGAAGCCAACAATACACCAATGAATGATACCTTAAAGGCATCCCTTCACTTAGGGATTTTTGTTGAAAAATATAAAAAGCATGCAATGAAAATAATGAGTTAAGAAATCACTGTTCTATTTACAAATAAGAGACAATAAATAAGTATTTTCAGCGAATAATGACATAAGCAAATATACATGAAATAAAATTAAATAACAGAGAACTGCACTCTTTAAACAGAAAGTTGCATATATGAATTTGCAAAATTATATTAAAAATGAAGAAAACACAAATAATCCAAGATGCTGTCAGTTGTTATTTTTCTGTAACTTTTATATTTTCCTTCATCTTCTGTGTAGCTTTCTAAGTTTATACAAATTGCATAGAAAAATCAGAGAAACGTGACTATAATTTCAAAATCTCCTTTATGCTCAGTTTCAAGATAATCAGTCAATATTACAAACTGTGTTGTTCTAAGAATCAGTCATCCCCATGCTAACTGCACAGACGGCAGACCCACTAAGAGCACCAGCCTTTCCCTGTTAACTGCACAGACGGCAGACCCACTAAGAGCACCAGCCTTTCCATGCTAACTGCACAGACAGCAGTCCCACTAAGAGCATCAGCCATGGCATGTTAACTTCACAGACAGCAGATCCACTAAGTCTGCATTGCATCTTAATGATATAATACAGCCCATTAGTGCAGGGCAGGGAGGGTATGATGCTCTCTACCAGAGCTGAAGCCTCGCGTGTCTGAAGCTTTTGACTGGTATTTCTAAACTAAACATTTGGTTGTCACAACCTGGGAATGTGTATTTGCAAATAGCCTTTTAAAATGGGGCAACTTGACATCTGTAATGCATGGAATAGGCCCACCAGCAAAGAGCTGTGAAGCTCAAGAATGTACCATGGTGGGAGACCCTGGAATAAGTGATTTGTATTTCAAACAATCATTTCATGAGTTTAGAAATTTGAAATTGACACTAGTTATTATATCAATTTTATTACAGTTTTGTCCACATGTATTAATCATACTTATTCATAGGTTTCAGTCTGATAGTTCAAACATATGTCTACAGCTTGCATTTAAACACTTCAAAACTTTCCTTAGACTTAGAAGTTTCGAATGCCATGTCAAATCTGAAGTTGATGCTGGTGTATAGAAAGAGCTTGTATTATACATTTGCAGCAAATATTTAATGCATCAATTAGAGCTGGTACTGCATAAAATTACAATAATAAAAATGAAATTTTGACAGTCAATATTGGTTAATGAAAAATTATTCTGGAATAAATTACTTTTGAAAAACAACATTTAGTACCTCAGGTTCTCACTGATACTGTAACCACATAGGGATTTTTTTCTTTGTTAAAGTGGTAGCACAAATCAAATGTATTAGACATGTTGTAGAGAGTTTATATGGAAATTAGATTCACAGAGTTATTCTGATATATTGCTTAATGAAAAACATGACTACCTCTTCAGTGTTCTTTATTGAATTGAAAATGACAAAAAGCAAACTGATTGCAATGTGAATAAAAGTTTGTTTTCAGAAAAGACATAGACATTACTAAAGTCTAATTCAAAATTGAATGTTGCACAGAATCAAGGTAGCATAGGAAAAATATCACGTGAGAATCTGCTGTGAACAATGGCTATAAGGATGACACTTGGGAAACACAAGTGAGAGTTGTAAATTATTCCTATTTGACAGCAAGCTCCTGCAAGGAACAGAATTGACTTCGTTCTTTAGGTTTTGTCTTACATTATGACTCCTTTTAATTTCCAAGACTGATCTCACTCTTCAGCTTTGAGGAAGGCTGAGCTCCCAAAGTAAAAATAGCCAGGTCTTCTACAATATTGTAATGTGTATATGCTGTTTCTCCTTGCTTGGTGACATCCTGCTTAGAAAATGACCCCAGCTATGAAGATCTATTTAAACAGATTATCCTCTCAATGTAATTTAATTGATTGATTGATTGTCTTTTATGATGGCTAGAATTCTAAGATTGTCTGCTAGCTCTAACTTGTGTTTTGTCTCTGACCCTCTAATACCTGAAAGGGAAGTTTGTTCTGCTGCCTATAGCACTCAGTAACCTGAAGTTTGGGGTCACAGGGATGAACACCTAAATGATTTTGGAAAAGGCCAAACAATATTTGTATTTTCCTTTTGAAATTTACACTTTTAAGGAGCAGCATGACATGCAGGTGGAGAGCAGGAAACAAATGGTTGTTACTCTTGGTGACAAGTGCCCTTTTCTGCTGAGCCATCAAACTGGCCCTCAAACAACATTTTCAAACACCAGATATGATGTGCTTGGTTTAAGTGTGTTGGTAACTTAGCCACCATAGATAAAAATTATACTGGTATACCACAAGTTACTGGTGAAATGACCTGGAAGCCAAATAGGAGGGACACTGTGGAGAAATACTTATTGAAGACTCTTGGGAACTGAGAAAAGGATCCTAGAACAGGAGTGCCAACCTCTGGTCTGATGAAGAAATTGGTATCTTCCATATAAAGATACAATGAAACATTTTCCAAGCAGAAGACATTCTCTCAGATCACCCTGAAGTCTGAGAGATGCATCTTTTCATTCCCTCCAGTTGAGAATATAAAGAGTATGAAAAATACCTTATCATTTTGTGAGTGTTTAATGTCATGCCATTTGTCTGAATGAAGTAAACTGGACTTAACCAGTTTGGAAGTTGGATGGGCAAGCATTTAGGAACAAGGTTTGCACTGGGCATGTATGAAGAGAATCAAAATGCAGAGCTAGAAGAATGAGCACGCACATGTGTAGAATCTTCTAGAAGCAACACAACAGGAGAAATCAGGGACAGTGATGGGAAGGTAAATGGGGAAAGGAAAGGGGTTGCAGAGAATATCCTTGGCAGAATAATGAAGAGCCAGACTGTGCAGGGAGCTACTGAGAAACTTGGGGCAGCCCCAGGGGTAGAAACCAATTTGATGTTTGCAGAACCACAGTTATCTTCAAGTGGGCAACTTTCTTTCAGTGGAGAGGCAGAATTCCAGACATCTTGGTTAGAAGACTGATTAAGCAATGTGGAAATCACAGAAGCTTACATATTTCATGAAGAAGCACATCAAATGAGTCTAGCAGTTACTGGGGCCGTTAAAGTCTAAGTCTGAAACAAAAGGTAAGCATTTGGCTTAGAGACAGCCTGTGAAGACAGAGAAGATGAAGAACCAGGGGTAAGAAGTGACACAGTGGATGGGACGCTGTCCTTTTGAAATTTCTGAAGGATATTGGTGTATTGCTTTACACATTTCATAATTTATTCGCGGAGCTGTGAAATGCATTAACAGAGCCCCATACGTCTTGTTACTTCTGAACTGCAAAAGCATATGATATTTAGAAAGTCTTAGTATTCCACCCAAGGACACACAGCTAATAAATGTTCAATCTGACATCTGAAATCTTGTCCCTGTTTTCAAAGTTCATGTTCTTCACACTTAGTTGATGCTGACAGGTACCCTCAGCCTCAGCTCATTCCATCTCTGAGAATATTCACTTACGAATCATCAAAGACAATACAAACAATTATTTTTTAATTTTTAAAAGATGCTTACATTACTTATTATTTGCTGTGAAATATGCAGATGCTTGTAGCAGGGTGGTGCTTGCAGACCACTGCGTTTTATAGATATAAGAGGACAACTTGTTAAAGTCAGTTCTCCCTTTCCACCAAATGGGTTCCAGGGATCAAATTCAGGCCATTGGGTGAGCAGCAAGTGCCTTACCCACTAAGCTATATAGTTGGCCCCCAACAAACACAAATCTAATGACATATTGTGTGTTTGTGTCAAGGAAATAGGCATATATATGTAATACATATATACATTTATACATTATAATATTTACATTATATATTATATGTATACATTTTACATGTATACATATATGTAAAATATGTACATATTTGCCCATACACACATATAGAATATATATATATATATATATATATATATATATATATATATATATATATATATATATATATATATAGTATAACAGACAATTTGCAGGAGTCAGTTCTCACCTACCATGTAGGTCCTGGGAATTAAACTCAGATTACCAGACTTGATGGCAAGTGCTTATTTATAGGTATGGCTTTTCATTATCTATATGGGCTAAAGAATAAACTATATTCCCACCGTTGAGAAAATTTAACAAGTGAAACGGTACTCTGAATTCTCCTCAGAGTGTCGTCAGCAAATATGCAGTGTCAGTGCCATGTATCATAATACATGTTCAGAGCCCTTCCCAGCATGACTGAGCCAGAAGAGTAGGTACAGTCTGGGAATTCAGACCATCATGATCCCTTCAGAGAAAGTCTCAGAAGGCTCCACCAGGCCTAAGTTATCACATAAATGTATATATATATAGATATACATAAACTATGTACTTAAAGGTCTACGTGAAAGATGAACAGGACCATCTGTGTTACCAAAATAGCATAGAGTGAAGGCTATTCTAGACTATATTTATGCATAATAATTTTAATTTGTGAGCTTTAAAGAGTTTATAATATATATTGAAGCTTCTATAGATACCTGAAGTTTAATTTTTTTTAATAAAGGACACAGAATCACAACCTGAAATAACTAAATTTTTTTTTGACATAATACTTAGGAAAAGAAAGTAGCTGATGCATTAAAATATTTTACCAGCACAAAAGGCACGTGTCCTAGTGGCCAGAGTTAATAATATGTTTGATAATCATGTCATGAACTACAGCACGGGACAGTCACGAGAAGGCTTGACTTTATCCATTTTGCCTTCTGTCCCTTTGTACATTCATAGGTAAAGGGCTCATGAACTTCTACTTTCTGTGGCAAGAAAAGCATTTGTGCCTTTAGTTATTTGAATATTCTGAGAAGACCACTATCAGCACAGTAGGGTTGTTGGTTTTGTTATCACTGGGATTTTAATGAGAATACAGTTCTACCAAACCTGAGTACACATGAATATTCTGGAAAAGGAACTGTTTTCAACAATGTATACTATGAGTGTATTCCTAGCTGTTCTGTAGATAGTATTTTAATCATTCATATTTAAAGACACAATCACAAAATCAGATTATACACTGCTCCTTATTCCAGTAGTATTTGGGTGAGAGGTGCTCAGTATTTAACACTGGATGGCCTGGAACTCAGAAATCCACCTGCCTCTGCTCTCTGAGCAAGCTCTAGGATAAAAGCTGTCCATCACCACACCTGGATATAACAGTTTCTACGGTCTAGTGTTTTCTTCTCTTTTTGCTTCTTTTAAAAATTCATATTTTTATTGCTCTTTTTCTGTCTCTGTGTGTTATATGAATGTATATGTGCATAAATACACAACTGCAATTACTCATGCATATTCATGGGGGGAACCAGAGAGGATAGCAGATATCTAGCTCTCTCATGGTTTGCCTTATTTCCTTGAGATAGCTTCTCTCACTAAACCTAGAAGTCTGGAGATCTAGGCTGGGCTGGGAGCCAGCAAGCTTCAGCAGTCCTCCCATGCCACCTGCCACAGCTCTTGGGTAATAGGTGTGAAAGGTCACAGTTCTGGGGTAATAAGTGTACATGGTCACAGCTCTGGGGTAATAGGTGTGCATGGTCACACTTGGCTCTATTTTTTGTGTCAGCTCAGGACCAGGGCTCAGGTTCTCATGCTCAGCAAAAGGTGCTTTTACCTGCTGAACCCAGTGCTCTGTCTTTCTCTCTTTTACCACTACCTGCATCACTTGTTTATATTTGTCTTCTCATTCCATTCTTGCTATACTCCTTTTCAAATCTGCTACTTTACCCTATTGGCTCGGATTCCTTATCTTCTCTAATATCTGTATGAGAATAATAAAGGATGTCCCTCCAACAAGAAAGCTACTAATAAATAGCTGGATTGTTAAATATTAGAAAACAACAGTGTTTGTATTAAATGTCTACTTCGCAGAATATTTCCTCTGTAAAAAGTTACATTTATTTATATATTGTTTTGTTAAAGTAGTATTTTTAACTTCGATATCCTATGTATTCAATAACTAATTTGTTCAATTTGTTTTATCCTCTGCATATTTTTTCTATTATCTCCAAGTATTATATCTCTGTATATATTATAATACTATCATAAGAATTCTGGGATTTTGTATTAGAAAGAAGATATGCAGTAGACTCTATGGTGCTCATAAACTATCAGAAGATATATTTATGCATGCACGTATGGCTGAATGGTGATGAGAATTTCCTATCAAATGAGCAGCACTGCTTAAGTATTTCCCATAATTCATAAGTTAGATACATACATAAGGAGTTAGGTACCTAATCAAGACCCCCTAGCGAACAATAGAAATGGAGGAAAAGTTTACTTTGGATAATGGTTGAAGAGGGTTTGGTCTTTGCTTGCTTGCTCTCATGGGCTTTGACAGAATATCATGACAGCAAGAACATGAAATGGGGAAGTCTATTAACCTCCTGGTGGACATGAAGGATTGCATGAGGATCTTGCAAGGAGGCATAAACAGGGAGACTGAATAATAAATGATCAAAATAGGCTCCCTGTAACCTGTTTCTTCCAGTTGGGCCTGATCCAACTCTCTCAGAATTCCCCAGGCTTTGATGGAGCCTGTGAAATATACTGCTTACTAAGACTTCAATATAGACAGTGTTTCATTTCTATTAATGATGAGTCATAATATTGTGGAGGGAAGAAAAGCAAATAAGTTGTCAAAATAGGCAAATAATTTAGTGTTAGAATGATATATGTGGTTGATTAACTAAGATTCTCTTTCCAAATTAACCTGGTCCTAGTTATTGATCCTGTCGTGAGGCAATGACAACCATCGTATGTACATTGTATTCGAGTTTCATGTCTGTTTCCTGGTACTTAGGTGTGTCAACAGACTAAGCAAGGTAGTGTAGCTAATGTTGGAGTCGGACTTATTCATCAGGTTGACTAGACCCAACATAGACTATTTGCAGCAAGCTTAAGGAGTGAGTATTACCCATTTATAACGTGGAGGCCAAGACTTCTGAGCAGTAGAGGAGAACTGAGCGCTATAAAGGTGTACCAGGAAAGTCAGTGTCCACAGTCAAGGAAGCCCAAGTGGGTGTGCAGGTAAATTATTTCAGAAAGTCTCCATACAGACTACTAAAAGATTAAAACCTTCAATCGCTTACATTTTTCAGTGGGATCTTCCTAAGGACTTTTTTTTTTT
>NC_034591.1:14566885-14581302 GCF_900095145.1 Mus pahari
TGGCCCTGGCCTTCCCCTGTGCTGGGTCATATAAAGGTTGCAAGACCAAGGGGCCTCTCTTCCCAATGATGGCCGATTAGGCCATCTTCTGCTACATATACAGCTAGAGACATGAGCTCAGGGGGTACTGGTTAGTTCATATTGTTGTTCCACCTATAGGGTTGCATCCCCCTTCAGCTGAATTTTTCTAGAGCTAATGTATATCTTTATTGAGTGCTTCTGTTTGTTGGGAGTTAAAAGTGCTGTTTTCATGGTTAGTTCATTTTTAACAGAAATAAATCACTTTATGAACATCTCAGAAAATAAGAGTCCATGTCTCTAGACGCACTTGCTATTTCAGTCTCTGTAATGAACAGTGATTTTTCGTTGTTTGATTTCATTTCATAATGAAAATGGAAAAAGTTCTTGTATCTATAAAGAAGTCTACCAAATTGACCTAAGGAAACTTAAAAGGAACATATCAATAAGGGGAAATGGACTTAAGCAAACACAAGTACTGAGTCCGTATGCCAGGAAAAAAACTTAAATTAGGATGAACTTCAAAATGATGGAAACAGTATTTACAAACAGGGAGGGACTCATAAGTCACATTTTGTTAACATCTAAGCAGCTGAGATTACGTCAATTCTTTTACAGAAAATTTTGAGTTACAAGGCAGGCCACATACTGACACTGCTGTAGGCACACTCACTTAATTCCATGCTACCTCAGTGATAAAACCAGAAATGATAACAATTTCTACCTCACCTGATTGATTTCAAAAAAAAAATGAATTTATATGTGGGAAGGTTAGTGGTAAATTATAGCTCAGCTCAGTAAGATTTTTCAGTGCTGCTATGTACATGGGTAATAAATCCTGGATTCCTGTATGAACACAAAGAAAGGAAAGCAGAGTATAATTTCTCAGGAAATAAAAAGCTGTTCTGTGCCTAGGACAAGCTGGAAACACTGAGTCCCAGGGCATTATTTCACCCCTTCAGTTACTGAAGGTGCAGGACCAGCAGTGTGCATGTTACAAGGTTTGCACCTAGGCTTCCTGAGGTACCAAGAGGTCAGAGAATAGCCTTGCCTTCACACATTTGTAGTATAACTCGCTTTATTCGTTTACATGGAGATAATCCCATTGGCTTGCAAAACAGCAGTCACTCCCAAGGAAAAGAGGTAATCACTATTAAGGGGAAGTTGTATACTGGTACCATTTACATAAGAAACGGTAAAATGCTCTCTATTTATTCAGACTTGTCTACTCAATGATTCCTTAGCATTTGGAATATAACAGCTCCAGATAAATTTTTTTGATTGATTTTTTTATTTACGTTTCAAATGGTTTCCCCTTCCCAGGTCTCCCCTTCGGAAATCCCCTATCCCCCTGCCTCTGTGAGGGTGCATCCCCACCCACCCACTCCTGACCTCCTGCCTTGGCATTCCCCTGCACTGGGGCATCAAGCACCCTCAGGCCCGAGGGTCTCTCCTCCCACTGATGTGCAACAAGGTCATCTTCTACCACATGTGTGACCAGCGCCATGAATCGTTCCATGTGTACTCTTCGGTTGTTGGTCCCCAGGCGCTCCGGGGTCTGGCCTGTTGACACTGCTACAACCCCTCTCAGCTCCTTCTGTCCCTTCTCCAACTCCTCCTTCGGGGACCTGGTGCTCAGTCCAGTGGTTGACTGAGAGCTTTCACCTCTGTACGTCAGGTTCTGGCAGGGCCTCTTAGGAGACAGCTATATCAGGTTCTCTTCAGCGAGTACTTCCTGGCATCTACAAAAACATCCAGGTACATTTTAAAAGGAAAACTTAGCCTCAGAGGACAGGATCTTAATCTGTTTTCACTGTAGAAATAACTTAATTTTTGCCTTTCAAACTTTCTTTAAACACTGCGATGAAAATTCTTTTGGTGATAATTTTAAGCATCTCTGGTAGAATGCTACTACCATGTATTAGAGATACAGAGAAGGCACAAAGGAAGAATTTTAAAAGCCTGATTCAGTTCTCAACTCTAATCAACTTATCTCACAGCTTTAGACAAACTCTTTGGCTTCTATGAGCAACAGTTGGTACAGCTGTTGTTTTTTTGTTGGTGGTGGTGATGATGATCCTCATGATGGTTTTTTTTGGTCAAGAAGATGAGGCTGAAGATGAGTAAATTGTCACCTGTGTCATAGAAGTTTATCTCACCTCTGAGCAGGTACTGATTGTGGTGCTACAGGAACTAGCTTCCCACACATTTGTTTAAAATGTACTGGCTTTTACTGATATTGTAGGTAGAAGAAAAACAATCTGTATCAAAACCCACTACTTGTTAACTTGCCGTTTTGTAATAATTTCTCGTTTTAAAAAAGCAATGGTGAAATGGTAGATTAGAATGTTAGACTCTGCCGAATTGTAGTGAACTCTCTTTCACAGCTGTAAGGGAGTTAGCCAAAAGCTCCAAGATATATATATTAAGATATTCTTAACATAACAAAAATGTTCTATAATTATTTGAATGCCATAGAAGTGTGAGAAAAATGTTAGCTTGAGATATGTGATTTACTCCACAACTTTCCAACATCGCATTAAGCACTGTGTGTGTGTGTGTGTGTGTGTGTGTGTGTGTGTGTGTGTGTGTGAATAAGACAGTATTCTTCTGTCTGCACCAGGTGACCTTTGCATATCAAGGAATACTTTTCTAACATATGATGACTTGCACAATGCCAGAAGGACTGATGTGATAATCCTCTGAAAAACTTATTTTAAAAAGTGCTCTAAATTAAGGGAATGCTGATTATGTGATATTCTCTACTTCCTGAACAGAGGAGCCTTCATTTCAAGCTATATTTCATACAAATTTTATTCCCAAATATTTTCCATCAAATATGTCATATGTGTTTTCTTAATTAGAATAAATTATATCATATGTCCCTTTTTCTTGGGCAATAAGAGCTTAACTTTTCATTTTGAGAAATATCTTCAACTGCTTAGGTTTATGCACAACAGGCAAGAGTCTTAAATGTTACTTTTGAGAGCATTTTTCTTTGAGAGAGGAATGTGCTGCGCTCACCCTCTATGGCAGTTTACCATCACTGTCTCCTCTCCACATTTTCTATTGTTCGCATGAGAAGCAGTCTGTTCATTTGGATCAGTGTTTCCAGTGAAACACTTTTCCGCTGGAAAAGGACAGCACTGTCAACAAATGGTACTGCTCAAACAGCATGGCTGCATGTAGAAGAATGAAAATATATCTATATGTATCACCCTACACTCAACTCAACTTCAAATATATCAAAGACTTAAACGTATGATCAGATATCCTGATGAGAAAGTAGGGAGGAGTCTTGAACTCATTGACACAGAAAAAGACTTTCTGGAGAACACAAATAACACAAGCATTAAGATCAACAATTAATAAATGGGACCTCATAAGGCTGAAAACTCCTGTATGGAAAAGGGTACCATCATTCAAAGAAATCATCAGGCTACTTATTGGGACAAGATATTTACCAATTATACATCTGACAGAGGGTTAGTATCTGGAATACACAAAGAGCTCTTTAAAAAAAAAAAAACTGATCATCAAGAAAACATGCCAATTAAACATGAAGTACAGCCCTAATCAGAGAATTCTCAAAAGAGAAAGCAAGTGGCTGAGAAGCACTTGAAATGTCCAACATTCTTAGCCATCAGAGAAATTCTCTCAGTCAGCAAGACCAAGATCAATGAAAAATGACAGAGCCTCCTGGTACGGATATAGGAAAAGAAAACAATTAGTTATCGCTGCTGGGGTGAAAACTGGTACAGCCACTATGGAAATCAGGATGGAGGTTCTTCTGGAAACAAATAATTAATAATTAATAGCTGCTCTACCTCAGGTACAGCTATCCCACTCTTTGACATATCTGTAGCACTGTGCATCCTACTACAGAGAAATTTGCTCATCCATATTCATTGCTGTTCAGTTTATAATAGCTAAAATTAAAAACAGCCTAGATGTCCATCAACTGATGAATAGATAATGTTAATTCAGTTGTTTATAAAAAATGAAATTATGAAATCCCCCAGGTAAGGGGATGGGATAAGAAAGAAATCATCCTGAATAAAGTGTCCCAAACCATGTATATTTTCATATATGAATATTAATGTTTCAGCATTTGTTATATGTTTTACTCTCAGTAAAACCTCAGAGGTTATAGGACCAGGAGGGAGTAGAGGATCTCCCAAAGAAGGGGAAGTAGAACAAAGTGTTTTGGAGAGATGACGGGGAAACTAAACTAGAGAGATTAAGCAGGGAAGGAGAAGGAAGAGAAGGGAAACAGAGGAAATATTTGTGTGGCAGGGAGACTGACACTACAGGCCTTTTGAACAGACACACGGAAGCCTAGTACTGTCGAACCATAGAAGCTTCCTAAAGTATGCGCATATATGAAGGGAATCTAAATTAATCTAAATTAATGGGATTACCACAGAAGAGGAGAGAGAAGCCCCCTGTGCCACCAAGTGAAACCTCCAGTGCCAGGAATGCATGTTATATCTTGTTGAATCATTTGCCAAAGGGGTCCCATGAAATACCCCACACATCATAGGATATTGTCAAGGCTATCTGTTGTTCTCCACAAGCTAATGATTAGGCGCCATTGATGAAAACAAAACAAAAAAACAAAAAACAAAAACAAAGAACACTTATAGAATACAGAGAAGTAAGCTAGTGCTCAATTAGAATTCTCCCCTGTGCTGACTAGCACTCATGCTACTGGAAGGTACTCTGCACGCTACCAGAGGTAAACGCAATCGTAATTATCACCCAGCTTCAAACCCCGTGACCTCCAATAGCAAACTACCTACAGGATTACTGGTACAACAATAGCGCAGATGTTACGGGAGTAGCCAAGCACTCTCTTTTTGGATTTAAGGCCCAGTCCACGAGACGGAACTCATACCTAACAGCGCTAAAGCGGCCAAGAATCTGAGACTAGATCGGACACGGGCTAGGGAGAAATCAAATACTGTTCTGCTAGCAGAATATAGTTAAAGACTGCTCCTAATTACGTATTGCTACTTTTGTATTTTGAGCAGATAAACCAAGCAGGAGACCAGGCCAAGGTGTTCCACATGAGAGAGGTTTATTATGAGGGAATGGGGGGGAGGGAGTGGCGAAGGAGGTAGAAGGGTAGAGAAGAGGAGAGAGAGAGAAAGAGGGGGGAGAGAAGAGAGAGGAGGAGGAGAAGAGAAGAGAGCGAGGAGGGTGGCTTCCTAATTTATACAGAAAATGACATACCAGTGAGGGTGGGAACTGAGCCGAGTGGATTGTGGGATTGAAGGTCGTTGTCCTGGCAACGCAGGTCAAGGGTCACATGGTTAGGCAGGAGCTTGGAGTATCCTGGTGCTAACAGCTACATCCATAGATCCCTGCCTCTCAGCCCTCATCAAGGAAGCTTCTTCCTATAACATATTGGAAATGATACAAAGATGTACAATCGGACAATATATGCAGAGTAAGAGACTTTGAAATACTCAGCCCTAAATGGGATGTCTTCATCAAACCTCGCCCTTCAAAACTTGGGGATCTATGGGAAAGAGGTGGCAGGAAGATTTTATGAACCAGAGGTAATTTATGTCTCCAGGGAAGTGGTTCATTCTAGACACAACGTGACTTATAAACTTACAGAGTCTATGCTTGCGTATACAAACCACGCACAGGTTCACATGTGAGGTCTCAGCATTGAGAGGGGTAAGCAAGCATAGGCTCCCTTTCCTAACCGAGAAGCTACCTGCAATTGATTCTTGCTGGCAAAGAGAAAGTCATTTTTCCCTAATAGAGTATAACTAGGTATATAAATTATACTCCATGGCAGGACCCCATACTGAAGAATATTTGGACAACATAAAACAAACTCCATTAAGTGTTTCTTATTATTTCTTCCTTATTTGTGTGTGTGTGTGTGTGTGTGTGT
Organism: Mus pahari; assembly: GCF_900095145.1. Taxonomy (NCBI): domain Eukaryota; kingdom Metazoa; phylum Chordata; class Mammalia; order Rodentia; family Muridae; genus Mus; species Mus pahari. The sequence goes on from NC_034591.1 coordinate 14,572,815, forward strand.
ATGTGTGTGTGTGTGTGTCTGTGTCTGTGTGTGTGTGTGTGCTTTTAGTTTCATTTTAACATTTTCTTATTGGTCTTTTGTTTATCTGTTCTGATTTTTGTTTTTGGGTGTATGTGGGGATTTTTGAAAGAATATGAGAGTGAGACAAATGGAGGACATAAAGTTGTTTCTGTATACAGGTGAGAAAGACTTGGAAGAGTTGTATAAGGAGTAAACATGATAAAAACACAGACCCATACAACTGATCAAAGTGCAGAGTAATGACAATGGACTACTCACCTCCAAATGAAGATCTACATAACACATACTGCCATCAAGGTTTAGGAAACATTGTGAAAGGAAAGACAGAAAGATTACAAATACACCCTCCATGGTGGGAAGAATTTCTTTACCTCTTTTGGACATGACAAGACAAACTCATGAACACTCAGCAGCAGCTATGTAGTGGAATACATAAGACCCACACAATCTCAATCCAGCCAGTATCTCAGCATGAATGGTAGGAGGCATCAGAAGGATGCTAGCCCTAACGCGGCAGCTGCAGCCAGCTGATGGATCTCTCAAAGTGGAAGCCAATGACTTGGAGAGAGGTTATTGGTACAGACATTCCGGAAAATAATTTCACACTTGTTTAAAAAGTTAGATATACAAGCATCTAGGAATTTCATGGTGCCTTTTTATATCAACCTAGGAAAGTAAAAACATGCCCTCAAAAAAAAAAGATGTATGGTTTGCTAGTACAATGAGTTATCACTCAGCAATTTATAAACAAATGAAAAACTAATACACACTGTAATATAAATATATCTTAAAATCATTTTCCTAAGACAAAGTTATGCACAAACACATACACACTCACACACACACTCCTCAGGGTTCCTTTTACAGGAAGTTTCAAGAACCATGGAATAACAGAAAATAGTTGCCTAGAGCAAGGAAGATTGAGGTTGGAGAGGAAGGAAAATAACTATGGAGTTTCATTATGGATAAAAATAACCTGGAATTAGAGAGAATGGTTACTCAAATTTATAAATATATTAAAACTCACTGAACTCTATACCTTAAAATGATAAGTTTTATAGTATATCAATTACATCTCAATTTTGAAAGGCCATTAAAATGGAGGTGAAGTCATATTCATACTGTCCAGGCAGTTGTAAATGTATGTGATTATATTTTTGTTATATATGCGTTTATAAAAGAGAAAAAGAAAGGGAGGATATATTCTATGGAGGTCTGGGGGAAGCAGGCGCCTCCGCAGGCCCATGCTGAGACATCTCTTCCTCCTGAGGGACTAGCCACATAGTATAGTATGGGGAGGGAAGACAAGAGTAGTAGAGGCCAAAAATGTCAGAGAGAGAGAGAGAGAGAGAGAGAGAGAGAGAGAGAGAGAGAGAGAGAGAGACAGAGAGAGACAGAGAGAGACAGAGAGAGAGACAGAGAGAGACANGAGAGACAGAGAGAGACAGAGAGACAGAGAGAGACAGAGAGAGACAGAGAGAGACAGAGAGAGACAGAGAGAGACAGAGAGACAGAGACAGAGAGACAGAGAGACAGAGACAGAGAAGAGGAATAGAGGCCAGTCATGACCATGTGGAGAGAAAGGAGAAGGGACAGAGCAGGAGTAAGAAGGGAAGGGCAAGAGGACAAGAGAGAGAGAAGGGGGCAAGCAACCCCTTTTATAGTGGGTCAGGCCTACCTGACTGTTGCCAGGTAACTGTGTGGTGGAGCATACCTGACTGTTGCCAAGTAACTGTGGGGTGGAGTTTAGATAGAATTCTAACAATATAAGACATGGGTGTGTTTCATAATAAGCAGAAGAATTTTGGCTGTCTAGTAGGGCTACACAGAGAAAAAAATCCTCAATCTTTTATTAAAATCACTGTTCTTTATATAATCTAAGAGAATGGTTTTCCTGATAACAATATGAACATTGAATTCTGGGACTTGTTTTGGAGGCCCTTTATGGAAGCAGATGACACCATCAATCTAACAAAAATAGACAAGCTATGTAAGGTCCAACAAAGTTCAGAGTTCTTCCAGAACCCAAGAGCCAGAAAAATGCATGCAAATAGGATACAGACAGACATGCAGGGGCTGTCTGGACATGAAAAGCCTGGCTGGATATTGTGTCTTTATCTCAAGACATATGAAGCCCCACTTTAAAGTCGTAAAAATTAAGAGCTCATGAAGGAGTAGTAGGTACCCCAAGTTTACTCTTCTAGCTCTTCCTAATCTAAAAAGGCCATGATGGTTCTCCCAGACTGCTTGACTGCTTAAACTGAGGGAAGCCACAGCTTGTCTTGATAATCAGAGCTTTAGTGAAAGAGTGAATGACAGTAAGGAGTGGGCCTACTTGGACAAGGTTTGGTCCCAGCAGAACAGCTTCATTTCCACCTGCCTTTGTATTCACTATATGCTCGGTGTTCCTATAGTGTGGATTTTTATCACTTCTCATAAACATAAAACAAAGTGGAATGTATATATGTATATATTCCATATATCTCTATCTCTATATCTATATCTATATATCTTTGTATTTCAAAACTCTTTTCAAGACTGCTTGTTGGACACTGGGCCAGGAATATGATGTGATAGTGTGATGGCTAAATATTTGCCTATGGTGCTCAAGGCTCTAGGATGGATCCACAACAAATGAGAGCAACAACAGCTAACATGTATAACAGATGTTTAATGTTAGTTGGATCTAATTTTTTGAATTCTCTCTTGGTTTCAGAAATTATGAACTTACTTTACTTAAGTACAAATCCAGAGAATTCCTGACCCTAAGAGATGTGTAGAGATGGGCAGTGGTGGCACACGCCTTTAATCCCAGCATTGGGAGGCCGAGGCAGGTGGATTTCTGAGTTCCAGGTCAGCCTGGTCTACAAAGTGGGTACCAGGACAGCCAGGGCTACACAGAGAAACCCTGTCTCGAAAAACCAAAAAAAAAAAGGGGGGGGGNGTTGAATAAAATGATGAACTTTTTTTTTAAAAAAAAAAAAACTTTTGAGATTTGTTTTAGGAACAAGTTACATTTTTCATATTTCTATTTCAGGCATATACATACACAAACATATATACACATATACACAAATACAGGCACATACACACACATATATCATGAAGAAAGCTTCACTATGAAAATGTTTTTAAAGGTCACTTCCCTCTTCTTCATTTTGAGAAGCTATTTTATTCTTTGTGCAGGTAATGACTGACTACAAATGTCACCAATTCAAATACAATAAAGGGGGACTATTCCTTTTATCATTAAGTTGAGAAATAACTACCAGTATGGATAAGGTTTTTTATATTATTATTGTGAATGTTTTAAAGTCTATGTGATCTATTGACCAGGCTTTAACAATTACCTCTGGTTCACAATGAAGGTCTTGGGTGTACATGTAATGATAGCACTTAAAAGAATACAGAGTTTCATTTCTAAAGAAGTGTGTGAGTGTGTGCATGTGTGTGTGTGTGCATGCATTTAGGAGAATTGAACAAATTAAGGGTAGAGAGAATTAGTAAATGGAGAGATTAAATGGGATGCACCATTAAGGGGTCATACTCAGAGAGACTAGGATTTTACAGAAACAAACGACTCATGAGCATAAGGGCTTTGGAGAGTGAACCAAGGTCACTTCAGGTTTTAATAATGAAATTGTAGCTCAGCTGATAACAGGTGAGCTCTACTTCTTAGTTCCAACTGTGAAAGATTTTTTTTCAGGGTTATGCCCATGTTTTGAATTTGAAAAAACTAATCAATAAAACCTAACAAAAAATGGAGTTTCCTGCTTTATATTGAATGTTATACTGTAAATTAGTTGGTCAGTAAGAAGAAAATACAGGTTACTTTGTCTTAAATTTATTACCTTCTTCCTCCTACGTACTTCCATCAAATCGATGAGATAATAGATAAGTTGTTTTGTTTTTTATTCTAGATTTCCAAAGCTTTATTGTGTGTGCAATTCCAAGTCTCAAGGAGGAGTGCCTGCTACCTCCTTACTCTAAGGCTGCCTAAGTTTACTGTTGATCCCTTTGGTTCAGAATTCCCAGGGCCTCTCTGAAGTCTTTATTCTACTTTGGAGCCTCTGGGCAAGACTTTGGCTTTGAATAATTATTAAACAGCCCAATGACTAAATGATGGGGAAAAAAACACTTGAATTTGACTGCTAACTTGCCACTGGAAATCTTCCAAACCCACTTAAGATATCGTTTATCTTTCAATGTAGGGTCATCGAGTGTTTTGTTTTCATGTTTATCTATCTTCCTTCCCTTTTATCTACCACAGTACCTCTTTGAAATTTAAGTGATTAAATTGATGCTGGAGTTGGTAGTGAGAAAGTCTGCACTGATTCCTTCAAATTAGCAATTGATCTAAATCAAAGAATGCTTTTCAGGGGACACCAGTTCCATTAAGTAATTGCAAGGCAGGAATCTAAGTATTGTGGACTTACCTATTTAAAATAAGATCATTTAATTTGATAGTTGACCTCTTTGAATTGCTTTACGGTCTAAATCTTAAAATACACTAAGCATTTTACTGAGTACATTTGTGTGAGAGAGAAAGAAGACCTTGCTATCTTGTTTCAAAACAAATGACTAGTGATAGCTTTGTGTGTGCCTGTATGGTGGCTTGAACCAACTTCATTTGAGAAATGTAAGCTCAGACAAGAGTGGAGCATTTCTTTCCACATGCTGGCATAGTAAGCATGAGATTTATAGCATTAGAGGAAACCCTAACATTTACATTCTTCACCTCTCGAGATCTCTGACCACCGTGCCTTTTGTAGTTCAGTGTGAGCTGCAGGCACATTGTCTCCTGTGCAGCAAAGAACCTCTACCTTTATCTTGTCATGCTTCTTTTGTACTGCAAGTTAATTATATATGCTAAGCATATGTCTGGGAAAGTTTAGAAAAATATCCTTTCAATGTCTTAAACAAAACTATTTAGAAAACAAGAAAAAGCTTACAATGCCACTGCATGAATAAAACACAACTTTAGAGAAACAATACTGAGAATTGTAAAAATATGCAGTATAATAGAAAAATTTGCATACCATATCCAGTATTCCAAGGAATTAGAGGTGAGTTAAATAGCCATTCTTACGGCATAACAAGAAGTTTCTCATCAAAAATGAAACTTAAAGCATAACTAGTGGTGTCTTGTTGATTTAGATGGTTTAATACCTTAAAGTAGCATGATTTAGATGATTAAAGTAAGGTCTTTCCATGATCTTCTCTTTGCCATTATTGAAACAATAGCTCCAAAAAATTTACTATACTTACTTATGTTTGTCTGGGAAGGGTACACAGATGCGACGGCAGGCTCTGCGAAGTCAGAGGACAAGTCTTAGCATCTAGGCGATTCCTTCCACCATGTGGGTTCTGGGGAGCAAACTGGAATCATGGGACTTGGCAGAAAGCATCCACCTGCATCCACTGGGCCAGGCCAGTCCACAACTATTATTCTCCTACACTGAACTCAATCTACTTCCATTAAAGTAAAAGTATGCAAGTGCTATTGTTGAATTTTTCTTATGCAATTATCATCAAAAACATAGCAAATTGACTGTCAAATACATGACAAGTATTTATCCAGGTGCATGCTTACTCAAGTAAGAAGCCTATGTCAGAGATCTAGTCAAGTGTTCCTGTCAAACAAAGACAGCATCTCAGTATGTGTCTGAGCTGTTCAATGTCTCAGATTTAATGATAATGATAATGCCTACAGAACTGTATGAAACAATCAATGCTAATCTCATACTGTCCAGTTCATATTTCTTAATTCAATGTATTTATGATGTATTATGTGGTGTGCGTGTGTGTGCGCGCGTGCACACTACAGGTTTATATGCGTTATGTATACAGGTGTGCTTCGCTGTACGTGTGCATGCCTTGGCCAGAGTTTGATGCTGCAGATCCTTCTCTATTGATCTTCATCCTGCTTTCTCTGACAGGATGTCTCACTAAACTTGAACCTCGCTGAATTGCTGATCTGGCTGGTCAGCAATTCCCAGGTTTTGCTACTTCTCTACCCTCTCCCTGGGCTGAGATAACAAATGCATGCTATGGTGTCAAACTTCAACAAGGCTGCTGGAGATCTGGGCTCATGTCTTATATTTTGCTACAAGCACTTTACACACTGAGTCATATCCTCAGCCCAAGTTCACACTATTTTACTATGTATAAATATCTTAAAAGAAGACTAACACTTATTTTGATTTTTTTTAATTGAATAACAAATTCTCAGAGAGATTAATGTGTGATATTAACTCTAGGCACCGAACACACACACACACACACACACACACTATACTTTAAAAAGTCTGTGCCTTGTTATATAATCTTTCACGTTAGATTTTAGATACTTGTTTTTAAAGAAAAAACAAATAAACAAACAAAACATTGGCCATGGAGGGATGGCTGAGCCATTAACAGCAACGGCTACTGTTCCAGATATCTCCCATTTGTCTCGCAGAACCCACACAAGTCTGCTCCCAATTTACTATAATTCCAACACCAAGGAAACTGATGGAACTCTTCTGACCCCTGCCAGCATTAATACACAATGGCATTCACACACACACACACACACACACACACACACACACACACACACACTCACACACACGATAAAAATAAATTGTAAAATTAAAAAAAATAGAAATACCAAACATTTACAAGGATTTTATTGCTCGTGATTAAAATGATCAGGAGGTATAAATCCCTTGCTTCTGCAGTTCCTAACTGTTATACAAGGAACAGACACATTTTAAGGTACTAAGTTTCTAAAATTGCCAACCATCACCATTCTTTAGTATATGGTTTGTTTTCTCTTGCCTATCAATTGGTTACTGAATTACCTGTTCATTTGGTGTATTCTGTTGTCTCTCTGCCCATTAAACTGTACAGTTCATGAGAGCAGTAGTGTTTCCCATAGTGATGCATCCTCATCACCTAGCACACTATCCTTAAACACATAGTACGAGTGGGCACGTAAGACTGTGAAGTGACTTGAGTGAATACTACTCATTGGGATGTCTCCTGGCAGTCTGTTGTCCTATAGCTGAGGGAACAAAGGTTAAGAGTGGTTGCCACGGTGATTAAGACATCATAGGTCAGAGCTCTGTCCTATCCATAAACTTTTTTTTTTTGATTACTAATCAATTTCATTTTTGTTTGTTATTTGTTAAGATAAAAAAAAAAAAACACTTCACTGTTTCTTTGTGATCTTAACACCATGAACCCCAGCCCCTCTTGTCTCCCCATCCCTCGTACCTGCCCTCTACCTTTGCAACCTCCCCCTACCCAACAGAGAAAAGAAGCTCTGTTGTGGAGGCTGTAGTGTGCCACAGTATGTCCCACAGTATTCTCTTTTCTCCACACGTCTTTGCTTGCATATCTTCATTGTAATGACTTGCTGGCCTGGTACAAGGCCTCTGCCTTCTGGCACTCTATCAACACCAGATCCTCACTGGGACTCCTCTTGAGTATCCTGTTGTTACCCTGTATCATGGAGATCCTATAGTTTTGGATCTGTGGAACGGGCTCCCTCATCACTCCAACAGTTCACTGATGGGGTAGACATTGGGGTGTGACAATTCAAAGCCCTGGATCTGAGCCTGAGTGGTGTCCAAGCAGGCCAGCCTACCAGTTCACCAGTAAACCTCACGAACAGGGTAAGCTCTACCTGGCTTCTCAGGTGAGGGACAGGGTCTGCTTTGCTGAGTGCTGCAGCCAGTGTGGGACATGACCAGTTCTCCCACTCTCCTGTTTGCCATTGATGGTGAGGGACAAAGGAGGGGAAGAAGGTGTCTCTCCCTGGTCCAAGTCAGAACCAGTTCTCCTGTGCTCATATCCCAGAAACTTGATCGCATGCAGCCCCAACATCCAGGTGGCAAGGGGTGAGGGCGGGAGACCTTTGTTTATAGCATTCAGCTCTTTTTGATTGGCATTATACTCAAATTGCCATAAAATTAAGTTTTAAAATGGCATGTTATTCCTTATTAAAACATACCTTATGAAATAAGAAAGATGTGTTGAATCCCAATTATTCGTTTTAATACTTTAAGTTAGATAGCAGTCATTTCCCCCTTTAGAAAGTAATATTTTCTTAAGCATCTTTAGCAATATACAAACTCATATTTTTATGTTATTGATGAAAAACTCAAAAGTATAATAATGTTACCATGTCCCTTTGTTTTCATAGCCTTGGTACAAAAACTGGCATACCCAGTGGTTTGAATTACTTCTAAGTGACAATACTGGACCTCATGGAGCAGAATTGTCAAGAAGAAGGAGGTCTTTTGTGAGCAAAGACAGAAAGTGCTTGGGTTCCAGAAAGAGGAGGAGGGAGGCAAGGGAGGGAGACAGAGGGAGACAGAGGGAGGGAGAAAAGAAAGGAGGGAGGGAGAGAGAGAGAAAATATGGAAGGAAGGAAGGAAGGAAGGAAGGAAGGAAGGAAGGAAGGAAGGAAGGAAGGAAG
>NC_034591.1:14581321-14583640 GCF_900095145.1 Mus pahari
AGGGAGGGAGGGAGGGAGGACAGAAGGAAGGAAAGAAAGAAAGAAAGAAAGAAAGAAAGAAAGAAAGAAAGAAAGAAAGAAAGAAAGAAAAGAAAGAAAGAAAGGAAAGAAGGAAGGAAAAAAGAAAGGAAGAAAGGAAGGAAGGAAGAGAGAGAAAGAAGGAAGGAAGGAAGGAAGGAAGGGAGAGAGAGAGAGAGAGAGAGAGAGAGAGAAAATGGAATACTCTCTGAACACATTGTATATGAGGCATGGTGGAACAGAAGCCTGGTTGGTTCAGAGGGAGCTGGTCTATCCATCCACAGACCTTCTGTGTGCTAACCGTAAAAGAGACAAGGAATAACAAAATAGAAAATATGTGTTTCATCTTTCTAAAGAAGCAGAAAGTTTAAGTGACAACATATAACTATATAATATCGTTTTTCTATCTCTTGTCTCCATTTTCATCTCTCTTACTTTAGCTTACCATGCTGTGATGAAGCAACTGGGCAAGGGTATTTAGCTTACATATCCTGAATCACGAATCATAGTTCACTGAAAGAAGTCAAGACAAGGATTCAAAGTGAGCAGGAACCTGGAGGCAGGAGCTGATGCAGAGGGCATGGAGTGGAGCTGTTTACTGGCTTGCTCCTCATAGCTTGTTCAGCCGAATTTCTCATAGAATCCAGGATTATCAGCCCAGAGCGTTCCCACCCACAATGAGCTGGGCTTTTGCCCACGATCACTAATTAAGAAAATGCCATTGTCTGCCTATAAGCCTGATCTTCTGAAGGCATTTTCTTAATTGAAATTCCCTCCTTTTAGATGACTCTAGCTAATGTCAAGTTGACAAAAACTAGCCTGCATTTCCTCTACATTTCCTAATTACTTCAGGAACTTTTCTTCTAAGATAATCAGTTTAGTTTCCTGTAATTTTTAAGTACACTTATTTCCTCATGTGTGTATGCATGTGTTCTTTGTGTGTATATATGTGCACGTGTGTGTATTTGTGTGCATGTATATATACATGTCATAAGCCCATATGGAGGTCAAAGAACAATTTGCTTAAGGGATTGCATCTCTCTTTCCACCACACAAATTCTGAGGATTAAACTCAGGTGTCTGACTTGGCAGCAAGCAAGTTACCCACTGGGCATTGCACCAACCCTAAAATAACCATTGTAGATTTGTAACTCTTGCAGTAGGTTTGCCTTTGGTGCCCTGCTTTTATCCTTGTGAGATCCATAAATTTACAGCATCTATTCATTACACAAAATAATGCATTATTGTATACAGCTCCATACATGTGTGTCATGTACAGTTATGTCCCTATTAATTTCTTCTGTCTCCTTTCCATCTCCCTCTGGTTTCCTTCCTTTTCCATAATATTCTTCCTTCTACATTTACAATTACATGTTTATATATCTCTTATACAGAGTGAATTAGCTCTCTTATAGTAAATTAAAATGAAAAGAAAATAATTTAGCTTTCAGAAGGATCATTTTCATGAATATCCCTAAACTATCCAGTAGCACTGCTGTCCATCCACTGTGCCCAGTTTTCAAGTTCAGTTTCACTGTTGTGCCCCATACAACCCATGACAAAGCTGCAGCAGACACTCACCAACATTGCTCTGACTCACTCTTCCTGACCACATTCATAGACTTGTCTGAAAACCAGATCCACCGTGTCTGATAATGACGATCCTGACATATCAGGAGAAGTTTTACTTTTGTCTTCTCTATTTTCAGAGTTTGTATTATTTATATTGTAGGCCACATGGCTTTTAAAGGCCACTTAATGAATTTATGAATAAATGAAATAGGTTAATAGTTTTTGTTTGTAGACATCCTACTAAATTCTTTTGTAGATAGGAGGTGGGACTCTGATTGATAAACGACAGGCTCTAGGCCAGTGGCCATATCTGTGTTCCTGCGTTCAGTCCAGGGTCGGAGGATTTAACGTATGGCATAATGGACACCGGAAGTGGATTCTCAGCTCATATAGGAATCGTTTGAGATCTCTATGGACGACACGTAACTCTGTCCCTGGGTCACTGAAATCCTTGTACGGAGTCTCTTTGACATTGTAGTCTTTTGCTCTCCTTTGACAGAATTCTGTAAGAACACAGGAAGGAAAGGAGAAGATAAACACCCATTGCTTTTATTGTAGCACACTCTTACTGGCTGTGGCAGTGGCTGAGGGAGCATTGCCTAGATCCATGCTTAGATAAACTTTACAGTATTTCAAGTCTCTGAACATATAATCCAAATCAATTTGTACATGTGACCACAGATCTACACACATATAAACACACACATACACACACACACACACACACAC
>NC_034591.1:14584155-14585071 GCF_900095145.1 Mus pahari
TCAATTATAAAATGCTGAAAGCTATGTGGTCAGCCATGCAGGTCCCTAGGGGTTTGGTTTGATGAATGCTTTATCAACTTCTTTTCACACTCCAAATGTATGTGGGGGGAAAAAAATGTCTTCAAAGAACAGTCAAGGGAATAACCACATCATCTTTAAACAAATATGTATGTCACCTTAANTGCTTCCTATACTTATCCTTTCTGAAGCTAGTTTGAAGATCATGATTTGAGTCTAGACATATGCTGTCCAGTAGTACATGCTTTTCTCCTGTCCTGAAAATCTTGTCTTGTGGGCTGAGGTNTTCAGTAATGAAGTTTCTGAGAAGGAACAGTGGGAATAACAACCACAAAGGTNTAAGATTTGAAGAAAGNCAAGCAAAGGCCTAGAGCCTCATTNTCCAGTAAAGAAGTNGGGGATGGAGTTACACTGCCCTGACCACAGGAAGGTAATTTACATTTCTTGGCAGTCAGCTGAGAAGTCTTGACCACATCAACATCCCCAAATAAACATTTTCTTCCTTTCTCTCACTTCACNCAGTTTCAACCTTGTAAAACATAGCTAAGGCTGGTGATGGCATCTGACTAAGATATGTTATGTCAGATTCCATTGTGAAATGAATTACACTTAACTCTTCTCTACCNATGTAGATAGTTTAAGTATAAATTCTTGCAGCCAGGCCTAAGTCATTCCTTCTAAGAGGACTGTCAAGTCNTATACTCTCAGAAATGAAAGCCCCACCAAACCATCAGGGAACATATTATAAGNGGGCAAGGATAAAAGGGCCAGTTTGGTTTGGTTTGGTTTGGTTTATCCTAAATTATGTTGTAAATTCTCCCAGAAGGAAATCTATGCTCCAGTGTCAGCCTCTCACTTCTGTAGTTCTTCTCAGCAAAGTCTCACCCTTCAGGCCTTA
>NC_034591.1:14585321-14594564 GCF_900095145.1 Mus pahari
ACTTCTGTGTTTGTCAGGCACTGGCATAGCCTCACAAGAGGCCGCTAGCTTGTACAACCACTCTGGAAATGAGTCTGGCGGTTCCTCAATGGTCACATCTTGTTCAGAGGCAAATTAAAGGATTTTGAAATCCTGCATTATAGCATGATCGTTTTGGTCAGGCTTCCTTCCTGCTTATTCACCTTACATTAAAATGACCTCAGCCTGGCACATGAGTAGATGAACAGCTCCTGAAGGATAATAATACTGAGCATCCAATGACAAGTAGCCGCATCCCTTGCAAGACAGTTTAGAGATGCAGAGGAGTNAGGAGCTAGTGAATGGAAGAGCCTACCTTTTGAACTGTTTTCCAATTTATGAGGAAACAGCTAATCAGAAAACAGTGAATAATAATTAAAAATGAAATGTAGAGTTTCAAAATAGAGGAAATTACTGTGCTATATCCCCATCAAAGGGTGAGGGCAGAAAGGGCCCTGTGGGGCTATGCCCAGAGAAAGCACATACCTACATTCTCCCTTATACACATACGCCAAATTCCTTCTCTAAAAAGGTATTTCAACTTTTAATAAAGTCAAATTTTAAGTTTTCATTATAGATTATGGTTTGGTTTCATAAAAATTTACTTAGTCTACATTTATGTTGATTTTCCTCATATATTTTCTTACAAAAATTTTGCAGATTGATTTTGATATCTATGATTCACTTAGATTCTTCTGTGCAGCGCAAGGCTTCATTTAAGGCCTTCCACCACATTTGTGAATGTGCATTTCTAACTATTTTAACAATATTGGCTGAAAAGACTACCCTCCCCTTTAGTTATCAAAAAATTCAATCACTTATATTTCTATGAATTAATTTCCGTAATTTCCGTCAGTCTCTCTTAGTCTGCGCATCTTGCCCTTGAGCTAAACCCTGCACTGCCATCCCTACCCTGCTCTATGGGTCTCAGACACCACTCACGCAGAGTGATTTTCCCAGATTTTTGAATTTGAACAGAATTGTTGATCTCATCTTGGCATGGTGTATTCACCTTTAATCTCATCACCCAAGAGGAAAAGGCATGAAGATCTCTGTGAATTTGAAGCCAGCCTGGTATACAAAGTGGGACCCTATAAACTTTAGAATCAACTGATGCGTATTTATAAGAGTCCATGCACAGATTTTAATTGAAATTGTATGACATATGTGTAATGTATGGAGACTGCATACTGTGCTGGGTCTTCTGGCCCATGATCCTAACATGTCTGGCAATTTAGTTCATCATACTTTACTTCCTTCATTAACACTTAGTTGCTTTTAAGAATTATAGATTTTAGCCAGGTGGGGGTGGCACATGCCTTTAATCCCAGCACTTGGGAGGCAGAGGCAGGTAGATTTCTGGGTTCGAGGCCAGCCTGGTCTACAAAGTAAGTTCCAGGACAGCCAGGGTTATACAGAGAAACCCTGTCTCGAAAAAAAAAAATAAAATAGATTTTATACATATTTTATTAGGTGCATGCTTAAGCATTTTGGAGCTTTTATAATTAGTTTCAAAAATAATGAGTTTTTAAATTATTTTTGCTAGTATTTAGAAACATGTTTTTGTTCTGATCGTTGTATTAGTTTTCTATGCCACAAGTCTTGTTTGGACTCCCTCACACTGAAAATACAAAGAGAGATTACTTAGCCACCACCCCCCCCACTTCGTTTCACTGGATAGTTAAACGTCTTACTTATGTGATGAGAAGGAGGCAGAAAGCTGTTTTTAATCTCAGTTATAATGAACATGAATTAATGCACTTACATAAAGAGAGGGAAATTATATTTTGAATTCCAAAAGTAAATCATGCCCATGAAAATTTGCTTGAATTGCAAGATGCTGGCTAAAATTCAAAACACATTTCATTACATATTTTAATATATCTACCAATCACATAATTTAAGTTTATGAATTATGTGATAAAGTTTGTATTACGTTCTGGTTTTATGAACATCACTCAGATCCTCAAATTGTTATATAATTAAAATATTGAAGATGGTTTTTCATGTATTTTCTAGTACCAAGATGCAAAAATCTACTCATTTAAAAACAATTAACAAAAGAAATCCATTGCTTTGATGTTTCAAAATAATAATAATAATAATAATAATAATAATAATAATAATAATACTTCAGTACCAGAAAAGCTTGAGAGGCTAAACAAATTTCTTTTTTTTTACTGGAAAAAATATATGACTGTACAGTACTAAGTATTAATTTTTATAGCAATTACACTAAGTTCTCTGAAATTAATGGTCTCTAACCAGTCAAAGCCAGGACTAAAATTTAATTGTGGGTCACTTTATTTTTCAGAATGATATAGAAAACAAGGGTCCAGATTTCCCATTTAATACCACTTTGATATTTTCAATGTTGTATGTAACTTGGAAAAACAAGATTTATATTTAATAAGATATGTGTGTTTGTGTGCACTTGCATGCTTAAAGAAAATGAGGCCATAAATTTAAGAAAGAGAAAAAGAATATATATAAGAAAAATTTCAGAGGAAAGAGAAAGGGGAGAAGGTGATGTAATTACATTTTAATTTAAAAAATATAACCAATAAAAATATGATTTGCCCATTACCAATTATACCTACTCATTTCTTTAAATAATAAATAAATATTGCTAGTTTACAACCAGGTGACTAATTGTCACCTGGAGCATAGAGCATGGTATTAACTTTATTTGTTTTGATAAAACTTTAAATTTTGCCAAGTACATTTTTGTAGCTATAATTTTCTATCTTCACACATATTATTGATTGTAGATGTTTTAGCTTGCTGTTTCATCTTAAGTATAACATGATCAATAATATATTTTCCCTTCCCAAATGATATCTAACTTAACTTTCAGAAATACCACAATTGGAAGGAACTTGAGTCACCAACACTGACTTATTATGTGAAAAAAAAAAATGTTTTGGGAAAGTTTTGGTTCTGGGAAAACAATGTACCAATTCCATTAACCAGATGTTCCTCTTGAAATAAATTACTTTCTATGTCAACTTAAGAAGTTTCTATAAGCTGGGCAGAGGTGCTGCATGCCTTTAAACCCAGCACTTGGGAGGCAGAGGCAGGTGGATTTCTGAGTTCGAGGACAGCCTGGTCTACAAAGTGAGTTCAAGGACAGCCAGGGCTACACAGAGAAACCCTGTCTTGACATCCCCCCCCCAAAAAAAGAAGAAGTTTCTACAAAAACTTCAGCTTTTTTCATGTTTTTTTTTGGGGGGGGGGGAATGTGGACAAGTTGATGTAATTTAATTTTTCAGCAATACATAGGAGCTGAGATATTTGAATTAAAGAAAACTCCAACACTTGTATATAAAAAATTTGAGATAATTTGGAGGAACATTGGGAAGTAGATCTTAGAAGCTGCTTTATCTATGTGTTTTGTAGTTCCTTTATCTAAATCTCAGGCAACTGCTTTACTTTTTAGACTGGAAAACACATCAGACACTGTGCCAACCAATCTGTTTGATTAAATCAGATATCCCCAAAGCCAATCTCACAGGATTCCTCTGGAAATTGCTGTCACTTCACTTGCATGCTATTTTCTTTTTCTTCTTCAAAAAATAACAATAATAATAACACATTTTTGGAGTCTTTAGGGGACTCAGCAAATAGCATCCATTTTCTCTGGCTGCAATCTAAAATGAATGTATAAAAAGAAAATGGTAAGGCAAATGGGAAGCAAAATCCCACCTTCATTACTTATAAACCTCATGTTGAAAAGCATGGTCCACACCTATGGGTCTTAAAGACCTTTCTAAGCCTAAATACCAGAGAACTGACATTGCTGTAAAGGGTCATTTCTCAGGGACAGGGTGTAAAGGGCCTGGGTACCCATGCTTGGAGAGTCTTTTCAAGGTACCAATCTAAGTAAATCACTGTTCCCTGGGAGGAATGTTAGCTAACGGTGATGGTGTGGAGGGTTCTTCCTTGAGAAAGTAAGCTTCAGGGTTAGAGATCAAGCAACCCATCCATCATTGCATCCTCTAAGTTTATAGACTGTAATGTTGATGTAGATCACCTATCAAATACTAACATATCTGCCCATGATCTCTTTCCTCATGACATTGGTATAAACTATGAATCACCAAAGAGCACATGACCTGTGTGGATGCTGTCTTGTTCCCACCTTAATGAAAATGGACTGAACCTCTGAACCTGTAGGCCCGCCACAATTAAATGTTGTCCTTTTTAAGACTTGCCTTGGTTGTGGTGTCTTTTCACAGAAGTAAAACCCTAAGACATCCTACTACTCAAAATCAAATTATTTTTGCATTGTTTCCACCAAAAGTGAAAATAATTAGTGTAAGGAATGTAAATTCATTTGAAAAAAAGTTTACTCCCTTTTATACAGTCCCTTCTGCCTAGATGCTTATTTTTATTTAAGTTTAATTTAAATGTAATTTCAAATTTTCCTCCCTCCAGCCTTTCCTATGTCCCTACCCCTCACTCTCAAATCCATTGCCTTTTTCTTCCTGATTATTATTGTTGCATATATATGCATAAATGTATCACACAACCTGCTGGTTCTGCATAGTGCTGCTTGTATATGTACATTTGTAGGGCTGAGCACCTGGTATTGAGCAGTCAGTTAGGGAGTGCATCCCGAGAGAGGCCAGTTCCTGTTATCTCAGCAGTCATCAGTTGCCTGTAGCTCTGTGAGATTTCCTTCTGTGCCAGCGTGCCTATGAATGTTGTCACTGTCTTAGTGTTTTATAGGCAGCTATATTGAGGTATCAGGGAGGTAGTTTCCCTCGTTTCTAGGAGGCACTGTCTTACAGATTTCCTAGTCTGCTGGTGTTGTATGATAGATGTAGGTACTCATTGGGTCTTGGAACACAACAATTGCTTTATCTCTGTAGTCGGACTAGTTGCAGTTTTGTGTAATAATGTTCATCTGTTTCAAAGAGAAGCATATTTGATGAGGGGTGAAATATACCTTTGGGTATATGGCTGAGTTTTAAAACACAGTTAAGAGTGATGTTCTGCTATATTCATAGATCAGGGAGGCTTCCTCTGTTAGCAGATGGGAGTGGGCGCAGGGTGCAGAGCTGGTGCTGGCTGTGGAGCCAGACATTATGCTGAGGGAGAGGATAAATTACAGGTTTCCATACAGTCCCTTCCTCAGAGATCAGGGAACCCTGTGTAAAATGTGTTGTGGTGGTGGTGGGGACTATAGGAGCCAGAAGAGCTGGAAGATATCAGAAGAACATGGCCTACTGAACCAACTAAGCCAGGATGATGGGCTCACAGAGACTGGAGCTGCATGGGTCTGTCTGGGCCCTCTACATACAGATTATGGTTGTTAGCTCGGAGTTTTGTGTGGGACTCCTAACAGTGAAAATGGGTGAATCTGTGACTCTACCTGTTCTTGAGACACTTTTCCTCCTATTGCATTGTCTTGTCCAGACTTATCATGAGGGCTTTTACCTTGTCTTTTGTATCTTGTTTTGTCCTGTTTGGCTCATATCTCTTGGTTTTCTGGAATAAACAGAGGGGAAGTGGATCTGGGGAAAGAGGTTTGAGCGGGAGCTAGGAGGAGTGGAGGGAGGGGATTGTGGTGAAAATTTAATGAATCATATATATGTATATGATTCATTAAATGAATATATGTATGTATATTCAATGAATTACATATATGTATGTATATATATATATATATATACATATCTATGTATGTATACATACATAGGTATAGATATATAGATATATAGATTATATAGATGATATAGAGATATATGGATAGATAGATAAATAAATATCCAGTAAGTTAACTTGGTTCCTAGAACCAGACATGATTCCTCCTGTTGAAGGAGACGTAAATCCATTTATGTAGCTATTGCTTACCACCAAGATATGTATGCCACTATTGCTCTTTTATGGACACGTTACTATATTGGTCATAGGTATCACAGCTAGGTGGGGATTGCCTTCCTCCATTGACATCTTCCTTAGAACCTTCTGGTACCATGAAAGCTTCTGGTATCACAAGGAACATATTTCTAGGTCAGATCCAGAGCAAATCTTCCAAGTCCTTTGTCCTAAGTGTTGACATTTTGGGGAGAATTTTAAACGTTTTTTACCATTACTGTTTGATCATAGTTTTTACAATAAGTCAGAATTCATCCTCAGTATTTTGGTTTTATAATATTGCATAAGAAGAGAGTAACACTTTCTCCTCTTTCTTGATAGTCAGTGTATTAATGTGATGATACAAGGTGTATTATTTGTTTTCCTTTATGCTGCTATCCTACAGAAGAGGAGAGTTCATACCTGATTTACCAATGGAAGTCATTTCCAGTTAATGTGAGCACTGACACAGAATTGCCCTGAAATATTAAAAGGAAAAAAAAAAAAACAATCCGTTTAGTATATACTTGTTCCTCTAAACAATGGATTTTATACTTTGCTGTCATGAGAAACAATTAGTTATTATTAGGATGGGTTCTGAACACAATGTCAAATGGAATCTAAAAACGAATGACTACTTCTTGAAGTTAGCATATGTATAAACAAACCTTATACCATTTCTGCTCTATCTGTAATGAGAACTGATTCCAGACTGTGTCCTAGCTATGGATTAATAAAGGCAGGGCTTTTTTATGCTCTGTTCCAGCTATCGCAATTTGAACACTAAACCGTTTGTCATTTTTTATTAAGTATGCTCTTTTTCTCAGTGACACTCTTGAGAAATAGTCTGGAATTTTATAAATATCTGCAAATGCTATGTAAATTTTGGTCACACATAAAGCAGTAATTTTCTTTTGGACTTGGGTTGAATTTACTTTGAAGTGTATGAGTCACGTACATAAAAATAAGTCAAATATTACTCAATGTGCGCCTCACCGTTTCCTTTGTCCCTTCTCCCGGTGTTTCATTTGTGACAATTTGCAAAGAGAATTTAACTAATCCTGGGCTCAGCCTTTAAACAGGAAATGGGTGCAGTGAGCAGGATGACAATGTCAAAATAAATGTCCGCTGGAGGATCTTTTCAAACACTTCGCTCACTGGGAAAAACTGCAAGCCTTCGGATTCTTCCAGTGTCTATGCCCACACTTTCTAGTCTGGATTTAATTGTAAGAGAAACTTTGAAATACCATATAATTCATCAATATCGTATTCACTTGAGCTAGACTTTCATGCAGCATCAAAGTATTTTTGTGGCTTTGATATTTTCCCTTCCTTAGTTATGTCAGGTATAGATATCGCACTTAATACTTATGTCAGGTATAGATATATTGCACTTAATACTTATGTCAGGTGTAGATATATCACACTTAATACTTGTTCCCTGTTATTAGCAGCTAACACTTATCTAGACTATATAAATCAGTCACTGCAAAAAAAATATTTTGACTTATAAGTATGGCAGTGTTAAGCATGAGAGGAAAATATTTCTTCAAATTATGCGTGTAAATTGAAGATTATCTTGTTTTGTGTGGCTGTGTTTATGTCTTCTAAAAATTATCTTCATGGTAATCAGGCCACTTGTAAACAACAGTGAAAAATTACTAAAATTGAGGTTAATAGATTAACAAGCTAAACTGAAATGAAGGTACACAGGACTGTATTAGACAGAGATGATTTGCATCAACAGCCTCAATTGTTTCTACAGTATTTTAGGTGTACAGCAAAATTGATAGGAAGGCAGTATGATGCTGCAGACACTAACAGCATCCCCATGAGAGCGGTACCCAGGTATTTGCTATTGGATGGATGCAGCTACATCAGTATGTCATCACCTAGGATGCAAAATTCACATTAGAGTTCATCTGTACCGCAGAATAATCTGCTTTACACTGATATTAGGATTTGTTCTAGTGCTGCACATTCTAAAGGATGCCAATCATGGTCAGGTAAGTCCATATTTTAACACCATTCATCCACAGTTATAGTTTTATAAAACAGATCTTTACAGAAAAGAAAGAAAGAGAGAGAGAAAGAAAGAAAGAAAGGAAGGAAGGGAGGGAGGGAGGGAGGGAGGGAGGGAGGAAGAAAGAAAGAAGACAAATCTGTGCTTTGTTTTGTTGCTTTCAGAATGGCCAGCATTTTCTTGTAGGACCCCACACAGCTTTAGTTGACAAAGTGAATACTAGTTGTTTTGGAGTGGAAAAGGTCTTGTTTTCTCAAATGTAAATTGGAATATTTCACTGCTTTGCTAAAAGAGCAGATGAGTGCCTTTTAATGCATGTCAAGCCCTGTGTGACATGGCTGTTGCAGTAATGGAGCTTTCTTATGGCCAACTTATGCACACCACAAAAAAATATTCCTAAGGTTATAGTCATACAGAGTGGTCAATGAGAGACAAGAGAAATCAGCGGGACCCATAGTAGAGGCCGATTTGAAAACTCAGATGCATGAATTTAGGGACACTTCTTCTAGAAAGTAATAGTCAAGATTCGAAGCATCTGGAGCAGACCCAAGCATCCCAGAGCGAAGAGTTTGTATAAGAACCATAACAAACAAAACGGAAGATTTTTGGAGGCAGATTAACCAAACCAAATATGTAAATGGTACAGCGAGATGTAGTTCTTTATGTACCTCAGTGTGCAGTAGATACTTTTTATGGTGTTTGTTGTACCTTAAATAACCTGGGGTGGGTTTTAACGGGTTAGCATGACAACAGATCCACCAGTAGCAATAGCTGTGAAGAAGAGGAAGTTGATTGGCATCTGCTTTAATGGCTATAGGAACCAATATTACTCATAAATGCTGTTGACCCTGGAATGTGGCACACAAATGTGCTTTTTTTTTCTGAACAACATAACGTGCAGACGTAGTTTGACAGAGGATACATACAAAATGTTTGTCATTTACAAAACATAAAAAGCTAGAGTGACAGATCAGCAGGTGGGAACTCGGGCTGCTTTTGGACAGTACACAAGTTTGGTTCCAAGCACCCACATGGCAACTTACAACCATCTATACAGCAAGTTTCAGGGGACCCTATACTCTTGATCCTGAACTCTATATGCACCTTCCACATAAGTGCTACACATACATACTTTCAGAAAAATATTCATACATGAGAAATAAAAATAAATATTTAAAATTCAATATAACAAAATATTCTTTCATCTTAGCTCCAAACTTTGTCTCTGCAACTTCTTTCATGGGTATTTTATTCCCTGTTTTGGGGAGGAATGAGGTATCCACGTGTTGGTCTGAGTTCTTCTTGATTTTCTTGTGTTTTGAAGATTGTATCTTGGATAT